>NC_064640.1:73796812-74120562 GCF_023864345.2 Schistocerca serialis cubense
GCGAGAACTTTTCTGAAGAGCAGTACATTCGGGAACTTTATTACGAATACATCGACAGTTTACTGATAAAATTGCGTCAGTCGAAGTGAGACACCAATGTTATACTGAAGTGACGGGTGTGAGACACATGGATGACGTATGTGTCACACGTGAGGTGCTTCCAGATCGTTCAGATATTTCTAAGGAAATTTGTGTTTACAATAAATGAAGTCTTGTCGAACGTGAGTTACACAGCATTGCATGGAAATTAATTCCGTGACAAGCGGGGCAGGTGAGCAGGTGTGTTCGGACTTGCGGGCGTGCAGATGTGCAGGGTTTGCGGTTCCGGAAATGGGTGGCACAGGAGAGTGTTCAGTGCGTGGGCAGGGGGTTTGAGTTGCCTTCAGAGGCGGTGACACAATGATAACAAATTCCTGGAGCAATGATACTATGACCTCGGTGAGTAACATTACGGATATTTAGGCAAGCTAATTGACCGACCAGAACTGCTATGGGGTACAATGAATTAATTGTACGGCTGAACATTTGTGGGCCCAGGTCTTAGAGCACGCTGCAGCAGTTCCACCTTCCGGATAGGAAACCAGTACGAGCGAGTCCAGGTACAAAGGCTAGCAGCATCGCCGGATATAGGGAACGAACCAGTACGGAGAATTTTGACGGCTGTCGCTCACATGGTCTTTCTGCAGGAGTCAATGTTCCAAGACATGATGAAGTGTCAAACGAAATGAAAGATAGTAGTTCTGCAGCTATTTGACAGTCTATAATAATTCATATCAACTACTAAAGCAAACCTGAATACATCAGGTATCACAAATACACACATCAAAAAAGGTTTTGCATCACCCCGGTTCCCAGAACTCCTGAGGATAGACGTTGACTATGGATATTGTATCATAGACACAGTCCCTTTGACTGTTCAGAGATGTCACTAAACCCGCCCAAAGATGTAAACAACCATGCATGAGCAGCGCCTATTAGGCAGAGGGAGTCCGGCAACCGATCAGTTCCAGTCATTACACCAGGAAGGAGTACACGGCTCGTGTTGTCTGTAGTTCAACCATGCCTAGACGTTCAATACCGCGGTTCGATCTCGTCCGCATTGTTACTTTGTGCCAGGAAGGGCTCTCAACAAGGGAAGCGTCCAGGAGGTCCATCTTTGCAACCATGACACCATGCAGCGCGGTGCAGATGGGCCCAACAACATGCCGAATGGACCGCTCAGGATTGGCATCACGTTCTCTTCACTGAAGAGTGTCGCATATGCCTTCGTCGGGGACGTGTTTGGAGACAACTCGGTTAGGTTGAACACCTTAGACACACTATCCAGCGAGTGCAGCAAGGTGGAGATTCCCTGCTGTTTTGGGGAGGCATTAAGTGGGGCCGACGTACACCGCTGGTGGTCATGGAAGGCGCCGTAACGGTTGTGCGACACGTAAATACCATCCTCCGACCGATAGCGCAACCATGTCGGCAGAATATTGGCGCGGCATTCGTCTTCATGGACGACAATTCGCGCCCCCATGAGTACGTCTTGTGAATGACTTCCTTTAAGATAACGACATCGCTCGACTAGAGTGACCAGCATATTCTCCAACATGAACCCTATTGAACATGCCTGGGATATATTGAAAAGGGCTGTTTATGGACGACGTGACCCACCAACCACTCTGAGGGATCTACGCCGAATTGCCGTTGCCTTGCTGAACTTGAGGATGGTATGCAACGACGAATACAGGCATGCATCAATGCAAGATGACTTGCTGCTGGGTATTAGAGGAACCGCTGTGTACAGCAATCTGGACCTCCAACTCTGAAGGTCTCGCTGTACGGTGGTACAACATGCAATGTGTGGTTTTCATGAGCAATAAAAAGGGCGAAAATGATGTTTATATTGATCTCTATTCCAATTTTCTGTACAGGTTCCGGAACTCTCGGAACGGAGGTGCTGCAAAACTTTTTTTGATGTGTGTAAATGAGGCGCATCCAGAGACACAACTATATTTCAATATCATTAAAAGTACAGAAGTTGATATTTAACAGTGAATAAACATTTTCACAATGAACCTCTGAAATAACAACCTAAAACGCTCCATGGTAATTCAACAAACGATATCTCAGATGATAGAATTGCACAATAGTTATCATCCCTGAAAGCTACTCATCTGTATCTATTTTATTTATTGAATTCTGAAGTCTTTTATATTATTTTTTATTGCACAAATCTTTGTCAAAATATCGTATTATTCACACTTACATAGCAAATGAACACAGTATGAATACATCACATATTGTAATACTAGTGTAGTTATTTAATGAACAGTTAAATATTCTGCCAGTAATTTAATTTAAATGTTGACAGCAAGCGATATTACAAAGTGAGCTAATTTAAAAATTGTACGTTGTATGTGTTAGCGGACATAACAATCGAAAAGAGAACCAAAAGACGCTTCTGCCAAGAAGGTATAAATAATCGTTGAAACATTATTTAGCGACGGTCGGTTGTCATTTATTATGAGACAATGCTGGCTTATGTATTTATGAAACTACTATTACTTATATTTATTGTAAGTAATCTAAGAATAACTGAACCTTGGTGAGTTCGAGTCCGCAGCGGCCAGCAGCAGCGAAGACTGGCATATTATCTTAACCAACATATGTTTCATACAATTATATAACAATAATACAGACAATTTAGATGTGAAAATATTTGGCTCGGAGCTCCATTGTTCCTTACATCATGTGCTGCACAATGATCAAAGTTAGCTCTTTGGCGTGGCCAGCTTAACTTTCAAGTTAGATCCAGTACGTTAGAAGTACATTGATAAACACCACAGATAGTTTAGATACGGAAATGTTACCAGTTAAAACAGTATAGTCAACAGTTTTATATATTTTTAACAGCCGTTTTAGAAGTGGAAATAATACAGTGATACTTGAATTAAACACTGTGTGTTGCTGACGCAGCTTAGATATTTTTGATAAATCACAGACACTTTTCATACAGAAATCCTGCAAGTTACACCACTATTGTGTTATATATTTCTGATAAATAATACAGATTGTTCAGGTACTTTTGAACATGGCAGCAGTTTATGCAATTCTGATCTTGTGGATTACTTTGAATAAGGCATATGCAGCAGCTATCTGGCAATGAACTGATTAGGTATTTTGTTATGAGGTTATGACCCACATGTGTGAGGTCATGAGGTTTCAGTGTCAGTCAAATTGTGCTGTAGTCACTGTAGGTATACTACGAATCTCCAAAACTAAAAAAAAAAAAAAGTCAAGAAGTGTAAAGTGGATATGCAGAGTACTAGAGAAGAACAAAAGTGTGGTTGTATGCATAACCACAGGAAAGGTAAAAGATCTGACCGGCGCTGTTTCCCAATCATGGGGAACATCTCCCTGCTCTGTGGTAAATTCTGATCATAGAAAACATAAAGAAACCTTTGGAGGAAACCGAAGCAGCTCTGAGGACGTCAGGAGCTCAGATGGAAAGCCAGTACTAAACATATACGGGAAATCTGAAGGTGCAAGGAATACACAGAGTAGCCAAATACATGAAAAACAAAACATGATAACATTATGGAAAGATAAGAGGAACTGGAGGAAGATAAGGTGGCTGATGAGATTCTTCTACAAGTGTTTTACATAACGCTGAATAACATAGTCGAAACAAAGAATTTAAAATCGACGACATTCCTTCAAAAAATTAGGAACCCTGGGAGAAACAATCATGATAATACGTGTGGTGTCTGCTGTTTCGGAGATGTCCGAAACAAGAGACACCATGTTTGATCCAGCAACTATTATGAATTAAGTCACAAAGGAATTACAGACATTGGCTGCGAGCCGGCATGGATTGAAATCAGTGGGGAAAGTTGAAAATTTGTACTGGACCGGGATTCGAAGCCAGGCCTCCTGTTTAATAGGGTAGTCCGCGCAGTTGCGCTGACCACTGTGTCCAGATGGCTTAGTGGTCACAGCAACTGCCTAGTAAGCAGGTGATCAGGGTTCGATTCCTGGTTTTGCACAAATTTTCGACTTTCCTCATAGATTTCAATCAATGACCGCTCGCAGCCAGTGTCTGTAATTTCTTTGTGTCTCAGTTATGAAAAATCTGTTCCAGCTGATATGCAGAGTGTATGAGGAAGGTGAAATACCGTTAGACTTCAAAAATAATATAATAATTCCAATGCTAAGGACGTTTGATGCTGACAGATATATTACCAAACTATTTGTTTAAAGATTCATAGTTGTAAAATGGTTACACGGATTAACTACAGAAAGCTGGGACGACTGGTAGAAGTCGATCTGGGAGAAAATCCCTATGGGTTTGAGAGAAACATAAGAACATGTGAAGTTATACTGGTCCTACGATTTATCTTCGAAGTTAGTTTGAACGTTTACAGAATCTGAAGATTTAGAGAGATCTTTTGACAATGTTGAACAGAAGGCGTTCTTTGAAATTCTGAAGTTATCAGAGATAAAATACATAGACAACACATCACACTTTTAGGACTCAAAGGACATGAAATGTATCAGTAACTGACGTGGGAGTGGGACACGGTTTGTAGCCTATTCCCATATGATATCCAATCTATACATAGAGCAAAGTGGTAGAGTAATTGGAAACTAAGGAGAAACATCGAATTAAAGTGGAGAGGAATGAAATAAAACTTTAAACTTCGTTCTATGACATTATAATTTCTTCAGAGTCGGCAAAGGATCTGGAAGATCAGTCTTATGGAATGGGTAGTATGTTGAACATTGTAAGGTGAAAGTAAGTGAAAGTAAAAAAAAGGTTATGTGGTCAGTGCTAATTATTTAAGATATTTATGAAGGAATTAGATTGTGGATAAGACGCTGAGCGAAGTAGAAGATATTTTGGGCAGCTAAATAGGTAACAAAACAAGAAGTAATGAGAATAAATAGTATAGACCGGCAATAGTAAGAAAAGCTTTCCGAAAAGCCATGTATATTATAGTACAGGATTACATTTAAGCATTAGAAAGTCTCCTTTCGAAGTATTTGTTTAAAGTGTAGAATTATATGGAAGTGAAACCTGGAAGACAAACATTAGAGACAAGAAGAGATTAGAAGTTTTTGAAATGTGGTATTATTGAAGAATAATGAAGATTGGATGGATAGAGTAACAAATGCAGAGATTCTGAAGTTTGGGGAGGAAAAACAGCAGAGACAGTCGAAGGACTGAACGCACTAAGCGTATTAAAATGCCTGTAGGGCGCAGTAAGTTATGCAGATATAAAAACACACGTAGTAAACTATTTCAGAGAGCTGCTTCAAACCAGTCTTTGGGCTGATCAGTACGCCAGCAAATAGTATCTTGGTTAGTGATACTGATGCAATGTAGTGGCAGTTCCTACGGAAAAAGAAACGACTAAATTCTAATTGAATGTATTATTCTACAACAAAATTGTCGCCCCTGGCATTGTTTGTAAACATACCAAAAATCACCATGAGTGCTACATACAGACAGAATGCCACAGTTGAATGGACTGGAACATTTCAGCTGAAAGTATAACATCAGTAGGAATACATTAGAAACGTTTGTTGTAAAATATGACACATGACAGTGTGCCGTCATAACAATGCACACACTGAACTTTATAATTAAACGAAGTAATCAATTAAGGATGATAATTAAGGACAGTAATTATTTGGAAAATATGGTAGTTTATGGAGTATTTTATTACTCCAAGAATGTTGGAAACAGCATGATTACCGAAGTGTGCCGGCCGGTGTGGCCGTGCGGTTCTAGGCGCTTCAGTCTGGGACCGCGTGACCGCCGCGGTAGCAGGTTCGAATCCTGCTTCGGGCATGGATGTGTGTGATGTCCTTAGGTTAGTTAGGTTTAAGTAGTTCTAAGTTCTAGGGGACTGATGACCACAGATGTTAAGTCCCAGAGCCATTTCAACCATTTTTTTTTTTACCGAAGTGTATATAGTGGAGATATTTGTTTCTCAGTTCAGTGTGTCTCTCAGAACTTGCCCAGAGGTGACTGTAAACGAGGATGCCAGATGGTGCGTCTGGAGGCAGGCGTGGCCGGAGGGACCCAATATTGACAGCCAGCATGGCGAGCAAAGTCAGAGGGGTCTGGAAAGGGGAGAAGCAGCGCAGGGATACTGAGAAATAACCCGAAGTAAACGTTAAGACGTAGTTTACAGGGGAGGACACACCTTCACTTTGGTTCCTGTGGACAAGACCATGAGCGGACTCGGCCCAAAGGAAAAATCCTCCACCTCACATATTATTGTGGTGGATAGTAGGGAATTCGCAGGACGTAGTAAAGTAATGTTTGGAGTTTTTCTCCAGGTCATTAAACAGTAAAGAATGATATAATAAAGGGAGAGCTGATACCTGAGAAAACTGTAGTGTCTGACGTCATTTCTACGAAGAATGGTGAAAAGTGCTACAGAAGACGCGGCTCGGCGGCGGAACTGGATGGAAGCTCCGTTTTGACTGCACAACAAGCTTTGCTAATGCACATACTGTTCTAGTAACGTTGTCTAAGTGAAGTCGCGCAGGCAGTGAACGTTAAGTATATTTCTTCTGGTGACAAACTGCTGAGGCTTAGACGCAAGTAGTTAACGAGCAAAGCTTATATCGTGTGCTACGCAGCTCTCCCGAGTGTGAAGGTAAGTTGAGGCGCAGTATACTATCACACTGTCGTCGCAGATGACCCCTCGGTAGCAACTCGCGAGTGGTGGGTTGGTTGTATGGTTGATTCGGGGGAGGGGGCCAAACAGCGAGGTCACCGGTACCATCGGATTAGGAAAAGATGGAGAAGGAAGTCGGCCGTGCCCTCTCAAAGAAAATATCCTGGCATTTGCCTGAAGAGGTTAGGGAAATCATGGAAAACCTAAATCGGAATAGCCGGACGCGAGTTTGAACCCTCGTCCTTCCGAATGGGAGTCCAGTGTGCTAACAACTGCGCCATCTCGCTCGGTAAGTGGTGGGATTTGTTGACTTGAATATATATAATATAAAATTATTTAATTCCGGCTTCCCAAAATATCCAGGCGAATGGTGATAAGTCCTGTATGGCAAAGAGCATTAATTGCATCTTCCCAACGTAGATTAGTTGTGTTGTGGCGTTTATAAAACATAAATTGTTATGCGAGAGAAGTTTGGTGTGTGGCCCTTGTACTACCAGTATCAGCACACTGGCATTTGAGTAAGCTCGGTGAATTCTGATAACCATTATCTTTGATTTTGTTTCGATGTAATTACCAATGTACAACCACTTCTTTTGAGGACATTGAGTCTCCACAATATAGTTGATTTCTACCAGAATTTGTTATCTCTACACTCCTAGTTATATTGAAATTCCCTAAGTGTAGTTGTGTTGAAACTTAACAAGGCAGAATTCACATGTTGGAGCTCAGCGTACTTATAACTGTATTAGAGGTAAGATCAGATGAGTTTCACTGGTTAAAAAAAAAATGGCTCTGAGCACTATGGGACTCAACTGCTGTGGTCATCAGTCCCCTAGAACTTAGAACTACTTAAACCTAACTAACCTAAGGACATCACACACATCCATGCCCGAGGCAGGATTCGAACCTGCGACCGTAGCAGTCGCACGGTTCCTGACTGCGCGCCTAGAACCGCGAGAAAGTTTCATTGGTTGTAGAGGTGAAGCTGGTCTTCGCGGACGTACTATTGACAGGTAGGCCAGTGTCTTTATTGTGCTATGTTCCACTTTAATGTGACAGTGGGTTATGTCCAACAGTACGTTCTCATTCCATATTCTCTTAGAGGTGTCAGATATATTTTTGTTCTGTTGAGCACCAACACAATTGTTAGGTTCATAGTAAAAATTAATCTGTTCGTGAGAGGATATTGGAAATGGTACAAATCGAGTGAACATCCTTCATAACAAGAATGATACTTACGACCAATGATCGGGTCAGCATCATTACTTTACGTGCAGGAAGCTTATCAACCAGGAAAGTTGCTCGACCTGTGCACCAGAGTCAAAATGATGTTTTGTTGACATGGAATCGGTTCCACTTGGCAAGTAGCGTTGAGGCGCCACATCGCACAGGCCGTCCACGTTCGACACTTGCACAGCATGATTGATATCTACAACTTTTGAGTCAATGAACCCGTAGGCTCAGTGATCCATAACCGAATTCGGCGTTCGATGAGGCTCCAGGATGACACGTGACGTATCAAACAGTAAGGAGACGACTGCATGATGCGAATCTCCATTACAAACGACCCTGGCGAATATCACGTACTTCACCACAGTACCATGGACTCGGTACAAATGGGCAAGAAATCATGCAGAATGGACGTCCCAATATTGGAGACATTTATCGTTTATAGTCGAAACTCGGATCTGTTTGAGGCCTGTTACTCGCAGATAACGTGTCTGGAGACAACCCAGTAACGTCAGAGACCTCCATCACTTTCCCGCACATGCAGCTAGGGGTGGAGTGATGCTCAGAGATGGCTTTAGGTGGTGTCACCATACACCTTTTGGTTGTTGGGGATGATCTCACTGCTCTACGGTGCACAGACGAGAGTCTGCAACTGATAGTAGGACCGTATCGCCAACATTTTGGTGACAAATACGTCTTGATTGATTATAAGTCTGGCACGCATTGTGATTTTCTCGTGAACACATTCCTTTCTGCGTGGTAAAATCACCAGAACGCAGCAGCTTGCCTCTTCTCCGTACTTGAACGCAATCCAACATGTGAGGGATTGAAACGAGCAGATTTTGGACATCCACAACGACCAAGTACTCAGTGCCACTTATACAGAATCGCCATTGAAGTGTGGGACGGTTTGGATCATGGCTTCATCATGTCTTTGATGGTATGCCACGAAAGATTCAAGCCTTCGTCCGAGGAAGGGGACGTTCCACTGCGTATTGAGGTTGGCCAGAAGCGCTGTGAAAAAGATCTTATTGGAAATAGACGATTTTGTCGCTACAGAAAAGTTTGTTTTTCTGATTTGGTGATCTGAACACGTTTCAAGTGAATATATACGCATACCCCAGAGTCAATTGTTGGTGTCTGTACCAAGAATTTCGTAATAAAGGAGCGATAAAAATTTTTGACGCTGCGTGTACCAGGGCGAATAAAATTCAGACAGTGCAAGTAAGAATTCAGAATCATGGAAATGTCTTTCCACAGCAGAAGTGCCACGCGGGGTTGCCGAGCGGTCTTAGGCGCCTTGTCACGCTTCCGTGGCTCTCCCCGTCGGAGGTTCGAGTCCTCCTTCGGGCATGGGTATGTGTGTTGTCCTTAGCGTAAGTTAGTTTAAGTTAGATTAAGTAGTGTGTAAGCTTAGGGACCGATGACTTCACCAGTTTGGTCCCGTAAGACCTTACCACAAATAAATAACACATCAAAAGTGCCCATAATCTGTTATGATGGAATGAACAACAGAGTTTTATGACAGTCCATCATTTACTGTCCTGTGTGGGCAACTGTCACAGCCAAGGGGTTTCCTGTGCTAGAGCAGAGGTACACAGAGTTCTGACAGGACGCTAGTGCATAAATTCAACTCCATGCTGTCTTATGACTCTAGAAAGTGAGTAGGTACGCTGAGTTCGTTCAGGAACAAAATTTGCCGACCCCTCCTCCTATGACATCATACATGACATCATCAACGAGTCACAGAATTTCCCCATCCCTACCCCTCCACTCCTCAGAAAAGGCCAATTGCCCTGTGTATAAAATGATAGGAATTCAAAAATTGGCAGGAAATTAAAAAAATAGCCAGGGTTCACTGTCACTTCCATACCTATGATGTCACTATGGGAGTACGGCTGTCGTCTTAAGTATAAATTCGCTGGAAAAAAAATCCAAAGTTGAGCATCGGCACGCTGGTGGTAGCAGGTCGCTTGTGTTAAGCATAAAATCCAAGATGGCTGACCTGGAATCCTGGCAGAACCCTACTATGACATCAGAATCCCTGGAATCCTGGTAGAACCCAACTATGACATCAGAATCCAAGATGCTGATCCCACATGGCGGCCAGGGCATACTGACACAACTCTATGATACCATAATTCTAGATGATGGACCTGGGATACTGCTGCGGCCTGCTGTTTTCAGTTCCCTTCTGACGTCACCATTCAAACAACGGTCACCCAGAGTTTTAGTTTGGTGGGAAGTTCAAAATGCTCAGCACATATGTCACAGAGCATCATGGTACTTCAGTTCAAAAAGCGTAACCTAAGATACAGCCCAAAATTAAAACTGTATGCTGTGTAGTAGGAACAATTTCCAGGTACCCCTCACTGCCCTCACCCATGAGTCCCTGCACCACAAAGTTTACCACTAGCATGTCGCACCTGTCTCTTCCACATGTGTCGTGATACTGACCAACCTGCCACTGCCACCAGCCACATGGTCGCACTGGAGAGGACTGCACAACATGTACTGCTGATTCAGTCGTCTAATGCAAAATGTGAAATAGTAGTTTCTGTTTCCGCCACTAGTATGCTGCTTGCGATAGTGCTACAGTGAGTGCCCAATGTGACCTAAGTTAAAATGGCATGGGAAAATTGCAATATAACCATGTGATGATTTCATTTTAAAATTACCGAGACACTTTAAGTTAGGCCACAACAGGCTCTGGCTGTAGCATCATCACAAACATCATACTAGCACTATCGTGTGTTTCTACCAGCATGGAAATGGGTCATCTTGTATTTTTGAATTTCCAACCAATTTATACTTTGGACAAGAGCTCTACTTGAACAGTGACGTAGGAGGTGTGAGATGGCAGGTGGGAACATTGGCTATCTTTGAATTTCCCAACAATTTATTTTAATTTCCATCCATTCTTTACGTAGGTTAGTTGGCCTACGTCAGCAGTGCAGAGGGGGAGGTGTGGGGAAATCCGATGAAATCATCGACGACGTCATCGAATAAATCATAGTAGGATGGGGCTGGCATCCTTTGTTCCCCAATGCATTCAGCTTTCCTATTTTTCAGTCCCGTCGGATGGGAGAGAGTTAACACATACTAGTTGATTTCTGGCAAGACACTTGGTTCAGCAGCAAACTTCGCAATTTTTGAAACACGCTCTTTCTCAACAGAGCAAAATAACTACGAAAATGCCATTTCTTATCATATTTAAACAAAACGGTGTTATAGGTTTGGAGATGGATACAAAGGAAACGCCGGCCGTAGTGGCCGAGGGGTTCTAGGCGCTTCAGTCTGGAACCACGCGGCTGCTGCGGTCGCAGGTTCGAATCCTGCCTTGGGCATGGATGTGTGTGATGTCCTTAGGTTTAAGTAGTTCTAAGTTCTAGGGGACTGATGACCTCAGATGTTAAGTCCCACAGTGCTTAGAGCCATTTGAACCATTTTTGTACAAAGGAGGCAAAGTATGTAGGTTTCTGAATTTAAGGTGTACTGATAGTTATTTCGGAAAACGAGCGTATGAATCAGAAGGGTGTATTCTTTCAAATAACGATACAAGTGTGACACAGTAGTATACGAGAGAATGTTTTCTGTGTTATAATTTAATGCCAAATAATTTAGTGCTTTACTGGACCACGAAATTTTTCCTGTCTGAAAATTTACTTCATGCATCTAAGTATTACATAATATTGTAAATAGTAAGCTTAATATTGTGTGCGAATTTCCAAACTTTATTAAACTGTCACCACTATAATTATAAGACTAAGCCTCACTGTGTTGCGTAAAATACAAACACTGAAATATGTGTTTCATTTATTATTTTGTAAATAAACACTAATACTTACACTAAATACGATAAAAACCTTCCTAGTTTCGAAATATAAATAAGTAGCAAAATAAAGAAGGAACTTTACAGTCACTAAAGGTGGAAAAAATGGTGAAAGGGCAAAGTACGGAGGAAAGGAGATGTCGTGGACAACTGCACAGTGGTAGAAAGATTCAGGCTTTCAGCTGACGAAATTTAGCGAAAGCAAGAAATACCTACAAAAGACAAGAATAATTGTTTTACAGAGATACGAAAGCAAAATATTCAAATCGGTGTACGCCTCTGAATATGACATTCCAAATGACATGCAAATTATTTGTTCAACGAAATCTGTCTCTTCGGAAAACTATGATTTCCTGCAAAGGCCTCTGCACGTAGTGTTGGTTTAGCTCTCAGCGACTGAAACTTCTTAGGCTCACAGAATAAACGATGCTCCGATAATGACTTCAGTTGTTGTGAAACAAGAATGTGTTCTGTATGTTACATTACTTGGCGATAATTATAACGAGTTAAAAAGGCATAATTTAGTCATATTTTCGACGTGCCAATTTGCGCTGTATATGCAAGCGTTAACGGCAATTATACTCTACACAACAGATTAAGCTAATTCCTGGGTTGTATTGTTGATTATGCTAATACATACTCGCAGCCTAGCGTTTGCATGACTATGGAGATTTGCTCTTCAGTTTGATCCTACGGGAGTGTGGAATAAAATAAAAATAATTCGCACCTGCCGTGGTTTTTCTTTCGGAAAAAAATTATCTTAAAATACGTGTAGTTAAAGCAGCGAGTGCAGAAGTAAGACCAAGCTTGTTGTGCAATCCGCATCGCGTATCCTCACGCTATACTCGGAAGCAGGTGACACGAACGGGCTAGTACCAATATCGACTGCACGAGCCCGGCGCATATTCCCACAGCTGGCACAGAACACACTACAGCAACTCTTGGCATGCATCTCATGCGATGAGGAATGCTAGTAAACCTGAAAAAAAAATGCAGCTACTCATACTTGCGTGGAAACGTATAGTCGCTTTTTGTGAGTACGTAAATTTTCCCGGCGTACTAACTGATGATATTCGTGTCGGGTCTGCGGCCGGATACCACAACATGGTCCGCTGAAATAGTGTGTCTAGATGATTGTGTGATCCGGCTGTAACCCTGACAAGACTGTCACATATATATCTTCATAATCATTACAGGGTTCTCCATAGATGAATTCCCTATTACTCGTTCGATCATGCATGCTACTTAAATAACCCCCGGGTTCGATTCCCGGCGGGGTCAGGGATTTTCTCTGCCTCGTGGTGGCTGGGTGTTGTGTGCCGTCATTAGGTTAGTTAGGTTTAAGTAGTTCTAAGTTCTAGGGGACTGATGACCATAGATGTTACGTCCCATAGTGCTCAGAGCCATATGAACCATTTTTGAACTTAAATAACGGAAAGAGAAACTTATTGTACCAGTGTGTTCCGTCAATTGTAAGACTTACTTATACTTTGTGGTCGGCTTTAAAGGGTTTAACACTCATCGTAAAATATTCAACATGATTCTGGTAGTGTTTCTTAGTAAATACCTCTTCAATAAATTGAATCTCTTTGTAAAAGGCAAAGAAACATGATTTCAAAGTAGACACCAACGTACAACCGCACTCGGAGTTCGTTTAGTTGTTGTTGTTGTTTTTGTAGTCATTAGTTAGGAAACTGGTCTACACAATTGTCTGTGTTGCGCAGCTCTCTTCATTGCTGCATAAACTATTAAAACCATTTAAACCTGCTTATTGTGTTCTAACCTTTGTCTCCCAGTACAGTTTTCACCGCCCACAATTCCTTTCATTACCACGTCAACTATTGCTTTAAACCTCAGAACGTGTACTATAAATCAAACCATTCTTTTAGTGGGATTGTGTCATAAAGCTCTATTTCCCCTTGTTTGACTTGGTAGCCCTTCATTACTTACCCAACCTCCCAATCTGAGGTTCAGCAGTCTTCTCTGATCTCATCTCTTTTTGTCAGTACTGTTCCCGTTACATATCCACATAAAGCCAGACTAAAAAAGTTAATTTTCTGGTATGCAGTAGAGCTTATTTAATGTACTGCCATCATTGCAGCTGTGAGTCCCTAAACGAATCGCTTACGAAAGCAAGTTTCAGGTTCGAATCCCACTCCAGCACAGTTTTAATAAGCGAGGAAATTTCCAGTGCTGTTGCGGTATTTGCCGCGAAAAAGAATATATACGGTTTCGAATTTATAGTGGCACTATCTGAATTTTATTCACCCTGAGACATGCATCATCAAAAGTTTTGTATCACTCTTGTATTTCGAAATTCGTGGTACAGAAAACAAAAATTAGCTTTTGAGTATGCGTGAATATGGATTGGGGGGAAGAAATGAAAGAGGAAGCCGTCTAGTACAATTCTGCACAGAGCATAACTTAATCATAGCTAACACTTGGTTAAAGAATCATAAAAGAAGGTTGTATACATGGAAGAATCCTGGAGATACTAGAAGGTATCAGATAGTTTATATAATGGTAAGACAGAGATTTAGGAACCAGGTTTTAAATTGTAAGAAATTTCCAGGGGCGGATGTAGACTCTGACCACAATCTATTGGTTATGAACTGTAGATTAAAACTGAAGAAACTGCAAAAAGGTGGGAAATTGAGGAGATGGGACCTGGATAAGCTGACTAAACCAGAGATTGTACAGAGTTTCATGGAGAGCATACGGGAACAATTGACAAGAATGGGGGAAACAAATACAGTAGAAGAAGAATGGGTAGCTCTGAGGGATGAAGTAGTGAAGGCAGCAGAGGATCAACTAAGCAAAAAGACGAGGGCTAGTAGAAATCCTTGGGTAACAGAAGAAATACTGAATTTAGTTGATGAAAGGAGAAAATATAAAAATGCCGTAAATGAGGCAGGCAAAAAGGAATACAAGCGTCTCAAAAATGAGATCGACAGGAAGTGCAAAAAAATGGCTAAGCAGGAATGGCTAGAGGACAAATGTAACGATGTAGAGGCTTATCTCACTAGGGGCAAGATAGATACTGCCTACAGGAAAATTAAAGGGACCTTTGGAGAAAAGAAAGCCACTTGTATGAATATCAAGAGCTCAGATGGAAACCCAGTTCTAAGCAAAGAAGGGAAAGCAGAAAGGTGGAAGGAGTATATAGAGGGTCTATACAAGGGCGATGTACATGAGGACAATATTATGGAAATGGAAGAGGACGTAGATGAAGATGAAATGGGAGATATGATACTGCGTGAAGAGTTTGTCAGAGCACTGAAAGACCTGAGTCGAAACAAGGCCCCGGGAGTAGACAACATTCCATTGGAACTCCTGACGGCCTTGGGAGAGCCAGTCCTGACAAAACTCTACCATCTGGTGAGCAAGATGTATGACACAGGCGAAATACCCTCAGACTTCAAGAAGAATATAATAATTCCAATCCCAAAGAAAGCACGTGTTGACAAATGTGAAAATTACTGAATTATCAGTTTAATAAGTCACAGCTGCAAAACACTTACGCGAATTCTATACAGACGAATGGAAAAACAGGTAGAAACCGACCTCGGGGAAGATCAGTTCGGATTCCGTAGAAATGTTCGAACACGTGAGGCAATACTGACCTTACGACTTATCTTAGAAGAAAGATTAAGGAATGGCAAACCTACGTTTCTAGCATTTGTAGACTTAGAGAAAGCTTTTGACAATGTTGATTGGAATACTCTCTTTCAAATTCTGAAGGTGGCAGGAGTAAAATACAGGGAGCGAAAGGCTATTTACATTGTGTACAGAAACCAGATGACAGTTATAAGAGTTATAAGAGTCGAGGAGCACGAAAGGGAAGCAGTGGTTGGGAAGGGAGTGAGACAGGCTTGTAGCCTCTCCCCGACGTTATTCAATCAGTATATTCAGCGAGCAGTAAAGGAAACAAAAAAAAAATGGAGTAGGAATTAAAATCCATGGAGAAGAAATAAAAACTTTGAGGTTCGCCGATGACATTGTAATTCTGTCAGAGACACCAAAGGACCTGGAAGAGCAGTTGAACGGAATTGACAGTGTCTTGAAAGGAAGGTATAAGATGAGTGCCGGCCGGAGTGGCCTTGCGGTTCTAGGCGCTACAGTCTGGAGCCGCGTGACAGGTTCGAATCCTGCCTTGGGCGTGGATGTGTATGATGTCCTTAGGTTAGTTAGGTTTAAGTAGTTCTAAGTTCTAGGGGACTGATGACCACAGCAGTTAAGTCCCATAGTGCTCAGAGCCATTTGAACCATTTTTTTATAAGATGAGCATCAACAAAAGCAAAACGAGGATAATGGAATGCAGTCTAATTAAGTCGGGTGATGCTGCGGGAATTAGATTAGGAAATGAGACACTTAAAGTAGTAAAGGAGTTTTGCTATTTGGGGAGCAAAATAACTGATGATGGTCGAAGTAGAGAGGATATAAAATGTAGACTGGCAATGGCAAGGAAAGCGTTTCTGAATAAGAGAAATTTGTAAACATCGAGCATAGACTTAAGTGTCAGGAAGTCGTTTCTGAAAGTATTTGTATGGAGTGTAGCCATGTATGGAAGTGAAATATGGACGATAAATAGTTTGGATAAGTAGAGAATAGAAGCTTTCGAAATGTGGTGCTACAGAAGAATGCTGGAGATTAGATGGGTAGATCACATAACTAATGAGGAAGTATTGAATAGAATTAGGGAGAAGAGGAGTTTGTGGCACAACTTGACAAGAAGAAGGGACCGGTTGGTAGGACATGTTCTGAGGCATCAGGGGATTACAAATTTAGCATTGGAGGGCAGCGTGGAGGGTAAAAATCGTAGAGGGAGACCAAGAGATGAGTACACTAAGCAGATTCAGAAGGATGTAGGTTGCAGTAGGTTCTGGGAGATGAAGAAGCTTGCATGGGATAGAGTAGCATGGACAGCTGCATCAAACCAGTCTCAGGACTGAAGACCACAACAACAACATGCGTATACATTTCTTGCAATGTGTCCAGATAATAAAATCAGAAAAATAAATCTATCTGTAACAACAAAATTGTCTATTTCCAATGATATCTTTTTCACAGCGCTCTTGAACGACTTCAGTACGCGGTGAAACGTCCCCTGGCTCGAATGCCGGCTTGAATCCCTCGTGGCGTACCATCGATGAGCTCATCAAGCCCTGATCTAATTTGTCCCACTCTTCACTAGCGGTATTGCGTAAGTCGCGCGGAGTATGTGATGTTGTCGACGTCAAAAAACAATTCTTTTCAGTCCCACACATGTTGGATTGGGTTAATGTCAGGGGAGCAAGCTGCAAGCAGACCTCTGCATTCTGGTGATCCCAGTATGCTCAAAGAATCGTGTTCACGAGAACAGCAAACGGCACGATGAGTACGCGACTCATTATCCATCAAGATGAAATTGTCACCAAACTGTTGGCGATAGGGTCCCACTATCGGTTGCAGAATCTCGTCCGTCTACCGTAGGGCACTGAGATTACCAGCAACCACAAGAGACGTGCACTGGCGTCAAGTAATGCCACCTCCGAACAATACTCCACCATCTTGTTGCACGAGTGGCACGTAGTGTTGGAGGTGTTCGATATTACTGGGTTATGTCCAGATAAATTGTCTGCTAGTATCAGACATCCAATCCCAAAAAAAACAGGTGTTGACAGATGTGAAAATTACTGAACTATCAGTTTAATAAGTCACAGCTGCAAAATACTTACGCGAATTCTATACAGACGAATGGAAAAACAGGTAGAAGCCGACCTCGGGGAAGATCAGTTCGGATTGCGTAGAAATGTTCGAACACGTGAGGCAATACTGACCCTACGACTTATCTTAGAAGAAAGATTAAGGAAAGGCAAACCTACGTTTCTAGCATTTGTAGACTTAGAGAAAGCTTTTGACAATGTTGACTGGAATACTCTCTTTCAAATTCTGAAGGTGGCAGGGGTAAAATACAGGGAGCGAAAGGCTATTTACAGTTTGTACAGAAACCAGATGGCAGTTATAAGAGTCGAGGGGCACGAAAGGGAAGCAGTGGTTGGGAAGGGAGTGAGACAGAATTGTAGCCTATCCCGAAGGTATTCACTCTGTATATTGAGCAAGCAGTAAAGGAAACAAAAGGAAAGTTCGAAGTAGGCATTAAAATCCATGGAGAATAAATAAAAACTTTGAGGTTCGCCGATGACTTTGTAATTCTGTCAGAGACACCAAAGGACTTGGAAGAGCAGTTGAACGGAATGGACAGTGTCTTGACAGGAGGGTATAAGACGAACATCAACAACATTAAAACGATGATTATGGAATGTAGTCGAATTAAGTCGGGTGATACTGAGGGAATTAGAGTAGGAAATGAGACACTTAAAGTAGTAAAGGAGATTTGCTATTTGGGGAGCAAAATAACTGATGATGGTCGAAGTAGAGGATATAAAATGTAGACTGGGAATGGCAAGGAAAGCGTTTCTGAAGAAGAGAAATTTGTTAACAGCGAGTATTGATTGAAGTGTCAGGAAGTCGCTTCTGAAAGTATTTATATGGAATGTAGCCACGTATGGAAGTGAAACATGGACGACAAATAGTTTAGACAAGAAGAGAATAGAAGCTTTCGAAATGTGGTGCTACAGAAGAATGCTGAAGATTAGATGGGTAGATCACATAACTAATGAGGAGGTATTGAATAGAATTGTGGAGAAGAGGAGTTTGTGGCATAACTTGACTAGAAGAAGGGATCAGTTGGTAGGACATGTTCTGAGGCATCAAGGGATCACCAATTTAGTGCTGGAGGGCAGCGTGGAGGGTAAAAATCGTAGAGGGAGACCAAGAGATGAATATACTAAGCAGATTCAGAAGGATGTAGGTTGCAGTAGGTACTGGGAGATGAAGAAGCTTGCAAAGGATAGACTAGCATGGAGATCTGCATCAAACCAGTCTCAGGACTGAAGACCACAACAACAACAACAACATCAGGGTACAAACAGATCCGAGTTTCGTCCATTAACAACACCCGACGCAATAGTGGACGTCCATACTTCATGATTTCTTATCAATTTGTGTTGTGATATAGGACGCGGTGTTCACCATGACCGTCACGAATGAAAATTCGCATCATGCAATCATCTCCTGACAGTTTGATGCCATACATGACGTCTTGGAGCCTCTTCGAACCTCTGGGTCACTCAGTTCACAGTTCCTTGAAAGTCAAAGTCGTATTTATCGATCATCCTGTGCACCTGTCGAACGTGGACGGCCTATGCAGCTTGAGTCCTCAACACTACCTGGCGACTGGAATAGATTCCATGTCCGCAAAACATCACTTTGACTCTGGCGCAAACATGGAGCAACTTCCGTGGTCGAAAAACCGTCTGTTTGCAACATGATGCTGACTCTATGATTGGTCACGACTGTCTTTCGGAGCATTGTCGACTTTCACTTTATTGTTCTTCAGACGTTCCTACTGGCACTTTTCTTTCCACTGAAATGCTACCATCCATTCGAACGTGGCGTTATACCCTTAGGTAGTGTTCATGGAAGCTGTGGGAACGCTTACAAACGTCAGAGGAACCTTCCGATCGGTACAGGAACACTCACAATAGCATCACATCTGCACAATGTACCATGGTGATGCAATACTTTTGATGATGTTCAAAATGGCTCTGAGCACTGTGGGACTTAACTTCTGAGGTCATCAGTCCCCTAGAACTTAGAACTACTTAAACCTAACTAACCTAAGGACATCACACACACCCATGCCCCAGACAGGAGTCGAACCTGCGGCCGTAGCGGTAGCGCGGTTCCAGACTGCAGCGCCTAGAACCGCTCGGTCACCCCAACCGGCTTTTGATGATGTGTGTACCATTTCCGCTTACATTACTGTGGGATTCTCAACCATCTCGCTATAGTGCCGTTAATGGTGTAATTGTATAGTTGAATCTTACATTCCATTACTATTAGTCGTTTTTATTCCATAGGACTGCCGATACACTACATCATTATCAATAAGCAAGATAGAATTTAATGATCATACCAAAGACTTGTTTGTTGCAGCTCTCCGTGATAGTTTCCTATGTGTAAGTGTCTTCGTATCTGTATAACTTACTGTTCCCTTCAGCCATCTTAATGTGTGTAGTGTGTTCAGGCCTTCGATTCTCTCTGCAGATTTTCCCCAACACTTAAGAACACGGGCATTAGCTACTCTATCCATCTAATCTTCATATTTCTTTGGTAGTGCCACATTTTAAAAACTTGTAATCTCTTCTTGTTCCTAGTGTTCGTCTTCCATGTTTCACCTCGATACAAGGTAACACTTGAAACAATTAGTTCCAGAAAAGTCTTCCTAAGACTTAAATTTATATTCTACATGGTTTTTCGGAAAGCTTTTCTTACCATTGCCAGTATATACTTTTTATCCTTCTGTTGATTTAGCTGCCTGAAAAATCGTCTCCTACGTTAAGCACCTTAATCACAACCTAATTCCGTCATAAATAATTGTCATAGTACAAATAGTCTACGTCACTCTTTTATTACTTTCACTTCACTATGTCTGTTCAACATACTACCCATTCTGTACGGTTGATTTTTCAGATCCTTTGCCGATTATGAGAGGATTATAAGATCTAAGATCACAGAGAGTTTAAATTTTTATTTCATTCCCCTCACTTTCTTCGTAGTTTACAGCACTGCTTTGCTCAATATACAGATCGCATATCAAGGTGATTTAGGCTGCAACCCACTCTCACTCACTCAGACACTTGTAGTGTCGCTAACCAACTTTTAGTAAAATTTGTGTATAAGCCACCACGGAGTGTTGCAGCAACCATGGGCAATGCGGCTACATGTTGGTTAGAATAAAAGATACGCAAAATGATTTCCAGACGGACTAGCTGTGCTCAATGGAAACTTGCGCTGTGCAGCAATAGTAGCTAGAGTGGGCAGGGCGATGTCACCAATCGGTGCAAGACCGATGTTGTGAGCTATGTGACTGGGGCTAGGTGCAACAACCGATCCTCAGAGCCGTATAAATAGACATGAATTTTGAATCAGATTTATTCGGAGTCCCCACCGCCACATCCATCCTAGAGGACGAGACGACTGGACACTGGCATCTGAAGCCATGTGTTCGAGACCAAGTTGGGCCAGCCGCCTCCTGCGCTGAGTCTGCATGTGGGGCTGAGTACTACAGCACCAGTGACCTTCCATCCGCGCCTGCAGTTGCCAGACTCTTGTCCGGGGGGAGTGGGTCGTTCCCGTGCACGGCAGTCGCCACCTGCCCCACAGTGGATACGAGTGGGGCTTGAGACACGAAGTGCAGCTGTTCCACACGGTAATGCTGACAGAGCTGAAAGAGGAGAACGCCGCAGACGTCAGGGCCACAGCCTAATGTCAGGACGCTGGCCATTGCTCGGCTGACATTGGCAACGCAAGGTGCCTAAGCCTGCATTCCTTCGCCTTGGCAGCTGTCAGTGGACCGACGCTACCCAGAGCCGTCAGAGTGGAATGAGTCTCCTTTGCATTACGGCGTGACGCGTATTCAAGTTGAATAAAAGTATTTCTATCGATCAGCAGAGTGTTACGGGACCCCACCAGCGACTCTCTACTCCACCATTCACCCCACTGATGCCATCTCCATTGCTCAGTGTGGTCTCAGGAGACCCGTCAGTGCACACTTCACGACGTCCGAACTGCAGCCTCCTGTATTTTCATTGTGAGTGAGACTGGTTTGTTTGTGTTTTGATAACAGTTATGGGGTCGAGAGTTAGGGGTTGTCATAACTGCAGAGCTACTTTTGTGAGGCTGAAAGAGCCAGTGGATGTCAACCAGTTTAAGGGTAATTCTAGGGAGAAATGGCTAGAGGCCGTGTGAGGTGCACATGTATTTTACTTTGACATTCTGCCCCTTGTGCTGAATCTGTGGCAGTTGGCCATATGGGAAGGCGGTGCAAGGAGTCCGGGTGGTTTACGATTAGGCAGAAGAAATGAGAGCGATGATGTAGTAGTTAAAGAGTGTTATGTTGTTGTTATTGTTGTCATTATTGATGAATGCGTAAATATGAGTAAGGGTGATACAATAGCGAAATAAGAGACACCAGGTGTCACTGATGAGGAAGCTATGCAATCATTATTACGTAATGCAGTTAAAGGCAAGAATATATTTGTGAATAATTAAATAGGAGGAATGGATGTGGAGTTTGGTCTATCGAAATTATAGTCTAGTGTTGGACACTGCTATAGCGAACGTTGCTTCTTCCTTTTCCGGTAGGTCATCCGGGGGTATGCTATTATTTACAGAAGATCTCCTGTCATTGGCTGAAATAAGGAGTTGTAAGACATACAGTTATCTTAAATAACAAGACTACGTCTGCCAGGGTAAGCAAAGTCATTTTTATGATGCGCAGAGCCACTGGACAAGGCGGAAACTCTTGAATAACTTAGACAAGGATTGATACAGAGGTATAGGAAGCAGAATAGCTCTAGATTTTTCCTTGTATAGGTGAGCACAGTTTCTGATAGGCCTAATGAAGCACAGAGAATTTTGTAGACAGGATTAGGAAACTTAGCGCCCATACATATGAGATGACACAGAGTGATGAGGCAAACAAGATGTTGCTACAGGAAGCCGGGCAACTGGTACTCAATCCTTCTCTGAGCGGTTTGGCACCAGAGATGTCTAGGAGGGTGCGTACTGGTGCACCTAAGGATCTCCATGCGGCATTTAGACTAGCAATGGAATTCGAGGAGATTGATGGTGCAACAAGGGTTTGAGGTCGAAGAAATGCGTTTGCAGCAAATATAACACGCTTTAATTGTAGGTATACAAGGTACGTGCAGGCATGGTACCGCTAGCCACAGAGTAATAGCGGTTTTTGTAAGAGTAATAATAAGAGTGGTGTTGACCAGCAGTACTATTATAGGAATAATGGTAGGGGGGTTTTGGTGGTAATAAGCATCTGTTAAACTCAAAATGGAACAACAGACCCGCTGAAAGTCGCTTCTAGTAAAAGCGAATGCAATGAATACAAATGTAGAGACAAAATCTACCATAGTGTAATGGGGATAGTGGGTGGTGACAAGCATAAGTTTTGTTGGACACATTAGCGCATGAGTTGGTGGCCTCAAGGGATTTAAAGGGTAAGAGACAATGGAATGCACGACGTTGTAATTTTCTTGGAGTATGGGATAGTGATATACTGTCACTGGAGTTGATAACAGTGAATTTTAAATAAGAGGCAATCAACTTGAGTGTGTGGAAGTGGTGTCACATGTAAGAGGTGGCTATAGCATGGTCCTAAGGTTAGACTTTCTGTATCAAAATCATACCCTAATTCACCTTCGATGACATGCAGTGTGTCTTAATGGGAGGGGGCGTCACCAGTGATGATCTGTCACGAGGCATGTCTGTTGTGCAAGGCAATCCAGTTGAGCCATGAGCAATGACATTAAGGCTAAATTCCCATGACTGCACATTGAGTGGCATCGGTAAGTCGGTGTGGGTGAATGTTTTGGAGCCTGACTTACGCTTTGCTGTGTTGTATAGTGGAACCACTGGATGGTAGTGAAGTATTAGCTGCAGCGTGTTGTTTAGTAAGGTGAAGTACTGTACAAATGCAGGAAAGGGATAGAGGCAAGGTAATACCAATCAACATGGAGAATTTTAGCGCTGTAGTGAATAGGGTGCCAGGAGGTGCCGTATTAAAACTCAGCGAGAACTTTCCAAATGATTTATTTGCTTCCACTACAGCACCCTGTTCACCTCAGTCCATGTCACAGGGTCCCGCAATGCTGAGGCCACGGCCCCAGCGACCCAGTGCAACGCACTGGGTGTCGGCCTTGGACGCCAGCGGAGTGCGTCGTCGTCAGGATGCCAGGAGTTGGCTCAGCGGTCTACGTCCATGCCAACTCAGCGCTGCTCGGTGTGCACCGCACGTGGGCAGCTGCTGCTTCTCCTCGCCGGCATAACTGAGATTGTGGCGTCCAAATCTGTGGTCCTTGCCTCAGGATGTTTCCTGCATGTGTTGCGAGCCGAGACGACTGCCCACAGTAGCGAGCCAAAGAGTGGCCCGCTGCTGGCTGGCTGTGGACCCCGCATCGGCCTCAGACGGTCGAACCACTGACCCGCCGTGGACTGGAACGCTGGTGCCCCATCTGTTGCTGCGTGAAGCTGGTGGTGTGACCCGCCCCACCGTCCAGGAGAACTGCCACACTTGAATGAATCTCGTTAGAAAACGGCACCTATTTATACTTGGCTGTGTGCCTCTGTTTTGCTAATGTGCTGATCTGAATCACGTACTCACCACATCCCGGTTGCGCCAGTGGGCCCCTTTTGCCTGTAGCTTGCTCCATGCAAACCGCTGCATTTACGCTTTTCAGAGGTTCGACGGCCCTGTGGACTCCATTCTACTTCGCAACCGTTGGTATGCGTAACTCACTGCAATCCAGCCCGCACCTGGCTGTAACTTGTGCTCAGAATATTGCACAAAACTAACTTTCCCTATCCTAAACGGTGGTGCCGGTACAGCGCTGATGATTGTTAAGTAGTTGAAGGGCATCGTCACAAATTCAGGAAGAGGAAGATTGCTGCACGGAAGGTGTAGGTTAGGATTCCTCTGCGTGAGTAGATGAAGCACGTGAAGGGAACAGAGAGGGCACAGGTGGAAGAGCTGTTGCTAGACTATCAAGACTTGTTCTTTCCATGAAGGCTATTGCCTACAACGTCCGTGACGCAATACAGGATTATGATGGGGAACAAAGCGCCAGCGTACCGGTGGCTGTACAGAATATCTCAGTCTCTACTGCCGATTCTGGAGGAGTTTACCAATCAACAGTTGGCCAATGGCATAGTAGAAGAGAGTAGTAGCCCTTGGGTGACAGGAATTGTAATTGTACCAAAGAAATCTACAGACAGTTCAAGGAGATATCGATTCTACTGCAACTACAGCCATTTGAACAGTAAAACTACAATGCATGCTTGCCTCATTCTTAACATCACAGTTCAAATTCAAATGGCTCTGAGCACTATGGGACTTAACATCTATGGTCATCAGTACCCTAGAACTTAGAACTACTTACACCTAACTAACCTAAGGACATCACACAACACCCAGTCATCACGAGGCAGAGAAAGTCCCTGACCCTGCTGGGAATCGAACCCGGGAACCCGGGCGTGGGAAGCGAGAACGCCATCGCACGACCACGAGCTGCAGACCTTAACATCACGGAAATGACCAATAATCTGGGGCAGTGCCGGTATTACTCGATGATAGACTTGAGGAACTGGCACCAGAAGGCAGAATGAAGGCTGTATTTTCAGTAACTTTGCTACCTAACTAATATAGAAGGATGCCGTTTGGCATAAACAATGCACCAGCATATGTAGGACAGAGTATCTAGAGGACATTAATTTCTTCAAGAGATATGCAGGAATATAGGCAAAGACTGAAGGAAGAATTCAAGAGGGTGTGGGTGGTTAATTTATCACTTAGTACTGAAAAATATCACTTTGCATCCAAAAAAGTATATTACGTGGGTCATGTAATTAGTAAGGATGATATGAGAACGGATCTGAGATTGATACAGATGGTGTGGGATTTTTCAGTACCAAGAACAAGCAAAGAATTGCAGTCTTTCCTGGTCCTCTCAAACTATTATAGAAAATTCGTGAAGGAGTTTCCGCATAGAGCATGACCACTTAAGGAATTACTCAGGAAAGGTATCGAATTTGTGTGGTTTGAAGACTGTCAGAAAGTGTTTGTCGAGTTAAAGGAAGTATTGATGTCGATTACTGTGTTGGTGTTTCCAAATTTTAGGAAGGTTCAAATGGCTCTGAGCACTATTGGACTCAACTGCTGAGGTCATAAGTCCCCTAGAACTTAGAACTACTTAAACCTAACTAACCTAAGGACATCACAAACATCCATGCTCGAGGCAGGATTCGAACCTGCGACCGTAGCGGTCGCGCGGTTCCAGACTGTAGCGCCTAGAACCGCTCGGCCATCCCGGCCGGCTTTTAGGAAGGAATTTATATTATTCGAACCATGCTCTCATATGTGTTTTGAGCTAGCAGGTAGATGGAGAACAACATCCTACTGCTTTTGAATGAAGCGGAGAGGAATTGTTCTACCACTCACACACACACACACACACACACACACCCACACACACACACACACAAACACAAACACACGTACACAAACATTTAGATCTTCCAATGACAGCCCAGTATTTTACCAGGCATTAAAACAAAAATCAGTAAGTAGCTCCAGAACCGACATTTTGGACATCTACAACAGCATGCAGAAGTCCTGAATCATCTAAATTGGCAGCATCTTTCTCAGTATCTTAACGACCTATATTATTTATCCAATACATAAAGAAATTGGCAATAATGGTGTAACTTGCAGGATTTATGTATTAATAATGTCTGTTATTTATCAAACATATGTAAGGTTCGTCAGCAAGACGCAATGTTTAGTTCAAGTATCACGGTGTTATTTCCACATTTAAAATGTCTATTAAAAATATGTAAAGCTATTGACAATACTGCTGTATCTAACAGTATTTTCATGTCTACAATATCTGCTGTATTTATTAATATTGTGGCAGAAGACACTGTATAGCACACTCATCGTGGTGTAGTGGTTAGGATACTAGATTATTGAATGGAGGATCCTGAGTTCAAAACTAATTTCTATATTCGGTTCGAGTATATTCTAGAAGTATCCACAAATGTCAAGAATAACTGTACTGGAATGTTCTATAACTGTATAAATACAGTATGTGTTCTGGGCGGAGGCAGTTCCCTCCACGCCCTTGTATGTGCATGTGATGAATAAACCTTCGTTAAGTGAAGTTAGTGTTCGTCATTCATCTAATTACACTTTCTTATACGTGACATTTTCTGGTGGAGGCACCGGGTATTGGGACTTGTGATAGCGCACATTATCGACGACACAGTGGCTCCCATAAGTTAGCATACTTGTAACACTACTGGTCTTACGTGGAAGATAAGTTGGACAGGTCAACGATCAGACTTTGATCATTGTACCACACATGGTGCAAGGGACAATGGGACCCCAAATTAAATATTTCGATATCTAAATTTTGTGTATTATTTTTATACAGCTGTACAAAGCACATGTTAACTAAAATAATATGATGAGCAGGGAATGAAGTAACAGTTCACATTTCGCTTAGCCCTAAATGAGGCTATGTTAATGGTGGTACAAAAAAGAACTTCCATAAGCTGAGCAAGCGCCATTTCAGGGGGAAGAAAATAATGCACGAAGAAAGATATAATTAACGATATTGACTGGCTGACACAGCTTTATTTATTACTTTATTTATTACTTTTGATCTTGGATCTACCTGTGGTTATGTTCCACTGATGTACAAAAACGAACTTCTGTGGGCGGCTGCAACATTACTGATCGCAACTGCGGTGACACGGCTACACATGGCTTGCGTATTGGCACTACTGATACCGCTCGCAAGTTAACCTGCACTTGACAATGAGCAAAGTTCGATTACTGCACCACACTTTAAAGGAACGAACAATTTTCTGCATTATTTATTAAAATGTCTAAAGATTTGTTCTATAACAGTTCTAGTAAAATTATGGACAATGTGTGTGTGTGTGTGTGTGTGTAGCTGAAATTCAGTGATGAGGCAGAAGTTTTGCTAATGTAACTGTGTCAAGTTGCTATTGACATTGCTTCTCGCCTCTCCTGCGTCTGCATGTAAACAACAGACGCATGCGACGTCATGGGTAAGGTACCGTCTTGCACGTGTGACGACGAGAGGGTTCAAGGTTAGTCTAAGTGTGCTGGAGCTCTCTTCGTGTACTGCTGGCACCTATACTCAATTTCGCATGTTTCATTTGCAGTATTTTTAAATTTTGTCCTTTCATCAATTAAATGCAATATTTCCTAAGTTGTCCAAGGGTTTCAGTAGTTTCTTTATATAAGATACTAGTTTCATAATGCTAATAATAGAAGAGATAGAGGAGATTGAACGAAGATCAGTACGTTTTGTAACAAGATCGTTTAGTAGCCTCAAGCGTGTTACAGAGATAATCAACAAACTCCAGTGGCAGACGATACAAAGGGGCGTTATGTGCAACGAAGATGCTTAGTATTGGAATTCCGAGAGCATACATTCGAAGAAGAGCCGGAGAACATACTACTTTCTGCCACTTTTTTCTTGTCCCGCGGATTGACCACGTCGAGAAAATCAGAGAAATTAGAGCTCATATAGTGGTTAACCGACAATCAGTCTTCCCACGCACCATCTAAGGAATTGGGAAGGGGGTATGACACTGGTAGCGGAAGTACTCTCCATCACACACTGTAACGCGGATTGCGGAGAATAGATGTAGGAGTAAATCTAACGTTACAGTAGAGGATCGCGATTTCCAGTATGATACAAAAGTGCGGAAATGTTTCTCCAGCCTACTTTATTCCTTAACGTCAGACATCTCGCTTTTTTTGTTTAAATTTAACGTTTTTTTCGAAAAACGTTTTTCTGTGGTACTCCAGGGCTCGCTGTAATAGTATCATGTTTGTACTGACCGCTACGCTTACACCGGTGCTATAGGATGGCCATTTTTACCCCCAGAGTAGTGTGTGGGGAAGGCTGTGGGAATGCAACCTTACATTACCACTGCGAGCAAATGGTCAAGAACGCTGGCTCACTACAACATTCTTCGTTATTTGTTGTCCCTCATGCAGCAGACCAACGACTGCGGCCAAGTGCTGACCGCGGCTGGTGGCAACGAGGAGTCCGTAGAGGCAGCGGACTGCTGAGATGGGTTTAGCAGCGCGGCCTTGTTGGGACAAGACAGGTGGTCAGCTTTGCAGTATACAGGATGGTCCATTAATCGTGACCGGGCCAAATATCTCACGAAATAAGCATCAAACGATAAACTACAAAGAACAAAACTTGTTTATCTTGAAGGGGGCGCTATGGTTGGCCCGCTAGATGGCGCTGCCATAGGTCAAACGGATATGAACTGCGTTTTTCTAAATAGGAACCCCCATTTTTTATTACATATTCGTGTAGTACGTAAAGAAATATGAATGTTTTAGTTGGACCACTTTTATTCGCTTTGTGATAGATGGCACTGTAATAGTCACAAACATGTGGCTCACAATTTTAGACGAACAGTTGCTAACAGGTAAGTTTTTTAAATTAAAGTACAGAACGTAGGTACGTTTGAACATTTTATTTCGATTGTTCCAATGTGATACAAGTACCTTTGTGAACTTATCATTTCTGAGAACGCATGCTGTTACAGCATGATTACCTATAAGTATCACATTAATGCAATAAATGCTCAAAATGATGTCCGTCGACTTCAATGCATTTGGCAATATGTATAAAGACATTCCCCTCAACAGCGAGTTGTTCGCCTTCCGTAATGTTCGCACATGCATTGGCAATGCACTGACGCATATTGTCAGGCGTTGTCGGTGGATCACGATAGCAAATATCCTTCAACTTTCCCCACAGAAAGAAATCCGGGGACGTCAGATCCGGTGAACGCGCGGGCCATGGTATGGTGCTTCGACGACCAATCCACCTGTCATGAAATATGCTATTCAGTACCGCTTCAACCGCACGCGAGCTATGTGCCGGACATCCATCATTTGGAAGTACATCGCCATTCTGTTATAAAATCAAACATCTTGTAGTAACATCGGTAGAACATTACGTAGGAAATCACCACACATCGCACCATTTAGATTGTCATCGATAAAATGGGGGCCAATTATCCTTCCTCCCATAATGCTGCACCATACGCCAAGGTCGCTGATGTTCCACTTGTCGCAGCCATCGTGGATTTTCCGTTGCCCAATAGTGCATATTATGCCGGTTTACGATACCGCTGTTGGTGAATGACGCTTCGTCGCTAAATAGAACGCATGCAAAAAATCTGTCATCGCCCGTAATTTCTCTTGTGCCCAGAGGCAGAACTGTACACGACGTTCAAAGTCGTCGCCATGCAATTCCTGGTGCATAGAAATATGGTACGGGTGCAATCTCAACACCGACCTTTTTGAGACTCCCGATTCTCGCGCAATTTGTCTGCTACTAATGTGCGGATTAGCCGCGACACGGATGCGACCATCATGATGCTGTAAACAGAACCTGGATTCATCCGAAAAAATTACGTTTTGCCATTCGTGCACCCAAGTTCGTCGTTGAGTACACCATCGCAGGCGCTCCTGTCTCTGATGCAACTTCAAGGGTAACCGCAGCCATGGTCTCCGAGCTGATAGTCCATGCTGCTGCAAACGTCATCGAACTGTTCTTGCAGATGGTTGATGTCTTGCAAACGTCCCCATCTGTTGACTGAGGGATCGAGACGTGGCTGCACTATCCGTTACAGCCATGCGGATAAGATGCCTGTCATCACGACTGCTAGTGATACGAGGCCGTTGGGAACCAGCACGGCGTTCCGTAACACCCTCCTGAACCCGCCGATTCCATATTCTGCTAACAGTCATTGGATCTCGACCAACGCGAGGAGTAATGTCGCGATACGATAAACCGCAATCGCGATAGGCTACAATCCGACCTTTATCAAAGTCAGAAACGTGATGGTACGCATTTCTCCTCCTTACACGAGGTTTCACAACAACGTTTCACCAGGCAAAGCCGGTGTATGAGAAATCGGTTGGAAACTTTCCTGATGTCGCCGCGCGGGATCAGTCGAGCGGTCTTAGGTGCTGCAGTCATGGACTGTGCGGCTGGTCCCGGCGGAGGTTAGAGGCCTCCCTCGGGCACGGGGGTGTGATTGTCCTTAGGATATTTTAGGTTAAGTAGTGTGTAGGCTTAGGGACTGATGAGCTAAGCAGTTAAGTCCCATAAGATTTCACACACACACATACACACATTTCCTCATGTCAGCACGTTGTAGGTGTCGCCACCGGCGCCAACATTGTGTGAATGCTCTGAAAAGCTAATCATTTGCATATCACAGCATCTTCTTCCTGTCGGTTAAATTTCGCGTCTGTAGCACGTCATCTTCGTGGTGTAGCAATTTTAATGGCCAGTAGTATAGATGTATATTGTAACTGTTATTATTTGGAAGTCAGAGTTAATGGAAGAACCATTAATGTACTTTCTTATGCCACTGGATACTGGGTGTCCACAGGGTGGTGTTTACTTCACGTGAATTCGGACGTTTCACTAGGACTTAAGCAATGCGCAGTAATGTTGTGTAATTGAGTGTATGTCTGCGTTACTCTTGGGTATGACTAACATGAAATTAGATTTATCTGGGTAGTGTATTTTCTCAGTGGAAATGTTGGCGTGTTTAACGTTGCTCATACGTTTACGCTGCACGACATTGGCTTTTTTCTTTTGTCTTTTTTTGCGAACTTCACATACAGATCCCCTTGACCCCAGCACCTTGTAATGGAGTTTTCTCGTGAGCAGGTATCGAGCCCGCCTCGGTGAATCACACTAGTCAGTGACCCAGTTTTTTAGTGCCGAGGGCGTCAGCCGCGGCTAGGTACGAGGAGCAAGGCCCTCACGCGTCACGCGAACACCGCAAGCGCCACGCTGCCTTCACAATTACCTGAGCTACTGTATTTGCTGTTTCTTCTGCAACATAACTTGCGAACTATGAGTATATCCACTGTGGAGGCACTTGAACGAAAAGGATATCACAAAGATTCGTCTTTTCTGTGTGATTTGTCATAAAATAAATTTTCAGGAGACGGTATGCCGATGGACAAGAGTGCTATCGTACTTTTATATGCAATAATAGGTCTATTCGTCTATACACGAAGCATCCCCATTTGTTTTACTTGAGCAATGTAAAAGTTCATTGCCACTATCATTACGATGACTGTCGACACAATGACTTGACACCTTCCTTGTTGTCCGATGAACTCGCGTCTCTCGTATCATTTCCTTGCAGGTGTAACATATCTGTCCGTAATTTAAGACCGAGACGGTGGCGCAGTGGTTAGCACACTGGACACGCTTTCGGGAGGACGACGGTTCAAACCCGCGTCCGGCCATCCTGATTTAGGTTTTCCGTGATTTCCATAAATCGCTCCAGGCAAATGGCAGGATGGTTCCTTTGAAAGGGCCCGCTCGTCTTTCTCTAATCCGATGAGACCGATGACCTCGATGGTTCAAATGGCTCTAAGCACTGTGGGACTCAACATCTGAGATCATCAGTCCCCTAGACTTAGAATTACTTAAACCTAACGAACCCTGCTACGGTCGCAGGTTCGAATCCTGCCTCGGGCATGGATGTGTGTGGTGTCCTTAGGTTAGTTAGGTTTAAGTAGTTCTAAGTTCTAGGGGACTGATGACCATAGATGTTAAGTCCCATAGTGCTCAGAGCCATTTGAACCATTTTGAACATAACGAACCTAAGGACATCACACGCAGCTATGCCCGGGGCAAAATTTAGACCTGCGACAGTAGCAGCAGCAGTGCCTAGAAACGTTCGGCAACAGCGGCCGGCTGTCTGGTCTCCTCCCCCAAAAACAACCCAACAACTTATCGCGTAGATTTTTTTTTTTTTTTTTTGTCGTAACGTCTTATGGGACCAAACTGCTGAGGTCATCGGTCGCTAAGCCTGCACACTACTTAATCTAACTTAAACTAACTTACGCTATGGACAATACACACACGAATGCGCGAGGGAGGGCTTGAACCTCCGACGGGGGGAGCCACAAGGGACCGTGACAAGGTTCCCAAGACCGCGCGGCTACCCCGGGCAGCTATCGTGTAGAAACAAAGACTTTGTTTCAAATGGTGTTGGAAGATATTGAGCTAAATAAGCTAGAAATGCACACAGTAATGACGTTTGTGCTATGCGTACAATAGCGTCTTTGGTAGCGCACTTCTTACTGAAAGTAGGGTTCTATGTTCTTTGCTTATACAAGTATAAAATTTTAGCTACAGAAAAACATCCTGAGCTTTGCTTGTCCCGTTAGGGGAAAATGAAATAATTTTAAAGCTCTCTTTTGAACATGCTGAGAGTCTGAATACAAGGACAAATCCACAAGGTTTTTCGGGATTTTCTCCGTGTATCTTATAGAGTCCATAACGAAGGCAATGCAGAAATTTCACGTGTACAGATTTTCGGGACCCGAATTTGTGTGATAGTAGCTCCAGACGTAGCCAACAACTGTTGCCAGACAGCACTGTGGCCCTGTGCGATCGCCTCTAAACGCTCAACAACCAAGTCCATATAATTTCGTAGGCTTCCTCAGCCAGAGTCAGTTGACATTAATGTTTCGCACCAGGTCATAATGTAAAATACTGTACGCGAGAAACCAACATTTCAGCCACGGTTACAGTGGCCTTCTTCTGGATCTACCGATGTGCTTTAACCGTGAGGAGTCCCTTATATTTCGTCTTTGCTGCGTACTGAGCGTGACGTTACGCTATAATTTTAAAAGCTCGTTGTTGCGATTGGTCACTTGACGCAAATGGTGTGGGAACTTTATTATAACAGGTTGCTACGCTCGAGGGAGAGGGGACGTGCTGTTGTCTCTCGCACTGTTTGCTATGAGTGGTGCTCATCAGCGGATGAGTGGCGGCCTGCTGTTTTCCTACTACTGGTCGCAGACCGCACGGCGGCAGTTACTCACCGGTAGCGCTCGCGTCACGTGTTGTTGGTGCGGACTGTTGGAGTCTGAGGGCTGGCAGCCCAGATGGGGCAGGTTTGTATTCATCCTCTCTTTTCATGTTGTTAGGGTGTTTTATTACCGTATTTACGCGAATCTAATGCGCCATCGAATGTAATGCGCACCCCAATTTTAAAAATGAAATTAATAAAAAAAAAGGAATTTTGGCACGTCGATAGTAGGGTATTTTTGTATTCTTGAAAGCCGGCCGGAGTGACCGAGCGGTTCTAGTCGCTTCAGTCTGGAACCGCGCGACCGCTACGGTCGCAGGTTCGAATCCTGCCTCGGGCATGGATGTGTGTGCTGTCTTTAGGTTAGTTAGGTTTAAGTAGTTCTAAGTTCTAGGGGACTGATGACCTCAGCTGTTAAGTCCCACAGTGCTCAGAGCCATATGAACCATTTTTTTATTCTTGAAATTTATTTTACAATACTGACTTTATTTCAAACAATAGTGAATTTATGCGTGATCTATAAAAATTTATTTTAAGTTACTCATTACGGTGATAAGCGACATTTTCATTATTTAAAAAAAAAACGCCTAACTTGATTACCTACATGACATACAAAGAAACATACCGTAAATTACAGCGTTACTCATCATTATTCACTAATGTCATCATTACTGGAATCCTTGGAAGAGTGTACATCATTGGTGCTTCGATGCGTTTCCAGGCAGCCGAAACCCAGTGCGCAATGATGTAGGGTGCAGAACGTTTAATTTTTCCTGTCGGAGTCAGTTCACAATTTGGTTCGCAAAACCATTACTCGTACTGTTCCTGAACGTAACCTTTGAAAGATTTATTTATACTAACGTCCAGGGGTTGCCATACAGAAGTAATTCCTCCAGGAATAATAACAAGGTCACTGGGTAGGCTGTGGCTCTTCTTTCTTACGTTGTCAGTGAGATGAGCACGAAATGCATCAAGACTAATCATTGATGGTTGCTTGAAAAGCCCACCAGGACGGAGTTCCCACACGTTTCGTAGCCGGTCAAGCGTCAAAGTTTCAGTCATCCATCTATTTTCTTGATTCCGAACAATGACGTAAGGAAATAGCTTTTCATTTTTTGGAGTCTTGGGGATTGTGTTTCGCTTTAAGATTAAAAATGAGGGAAGATTGTTCCCATCTGCCGTGGAAATTTGTGGTAAGGTCTTATGGAACCAAACTGCTGAGGTCATTGGTCCCTAAGCTTACACACAACTTAATGTAACTTAAACTAACTTAAGCTAAGGACAACACACACACACCTATGCCCGAGGGAGGACCTCCGATGGGGGAAACCGCGCAGACCGTGACAAGACGCCCTAGACAGCGCGGCTACCCCGCACGCCCCATCTGCTGTGATTGCCAGCATTACTGTTACATGCTGTTTTTCACATCCAGATGTTTTGATGGTAACTTCTTTTGTACCCTTTCCGTCAGTCGTGTAACGACGTGGCATATCAAACGAAATTGGAGTCTCATCAGCGTTGCCCATTTGGTCGGTCGAAAAATTCTTCTCTTTCCGAAGTGTGATAACATACCGCTGAAATTCTTGAAGTTTCTTCTCAAAATCCTATGGAAGCTTTTGGCATACTGTTGTACGGCGTGGCAGAGATAAGCCCGCTCGGTTCATTAAGCGATCAACTCATACCCGGCTAACCTTAAACTCTTCCTTTGCTATATTAAGAGCTGCAGCCACCTCTTTTGCTTTTTTTATTGTGGTGTCACTGGTCACAGGTTGCCCATTCATCCTCCTTTCTCGGACAAATTCCAAACCATTTACTTCAATGTCACGATGTCCTCCTTTGCGAGGTCCAGTGAATTTCTTTCTCGATACCTGTATCTACGAATAATCCCAATTTCTGTTTCTTCCATAAGCGAACGTTACTCTCAGCTACATTTAACTCTCTTCTTGCCCTTCTGTTACCATATTTTTCAGCATAAAGAATTACTTTACGCTTGAAAGTAGCTTCATACGATATTCTTCTCCGCTTGCCTTCCATTTCGTGACTACCTAATGCAAACACAATGCTAAGTACTGTAGTAGGCCAACAATAATGAAACGAGGTTGAGAAGTACAACAGTGAGTTGTATTGTACGGGACAGTACCTAAATTTCAACGAGCAAATAAAAAAACAAGAAAAAGACTCGTTCTATTTGAGCCAACGACTAAAGAAAATTTCCTCTCGGGCAGTAATGGATTTTATTCTGACGCCAACGAACAGAATTCAGAATACCAGCTCTTTTAACTCGATAACCTCTTACCCATTTAAGTCTTCCTTTCTTTAATTCACAGATATCGTACCTATATCTTCTTGCTAGAGTTTAATAAATGTTTTGCTACTTAAGATCACATGGGGTAAGAAATACCGCTGAACGATTCAAGTTTGTACTCGAATCTAATGCGTCATCGAATCTTATGCGCACCACAGTTTTGAGTATTTAGTATGGTGAAAAAAGTGCACACTAGATTCTCGTAAATACAGCATTTCTACGACTTCTCTGATCTTGCGTTTTTTCAAAGCCATCTTTTTAGCCAGTACGCGGGTTTCGTTAAATTTGATTTCCTTGCCGCAGTCTTTTCGGTGTTCGGACACTACAGACTTGCTGTGCTGCCCCAGACTAATTTAGCGCTCCGTATACGCGTTGTTGTCGGCCTGCCGGCGTGTACATCTCTACACTGCCCGAAACTCGCGGCTGCTGTGATAGACAGGCAAGACTCCAACCCGACCGAGGAATTTACCAATCCGGTCAGTGACATTTTTCACGTAAGATAAGTGCGCTGCTGGTTGCAGTTTGTCGATTTCTTGCCTATCTCGCTTTTATCTTTGCCGTTCACTGAGCATTACGTTACGTCATAATTTTAAAAGGTCATAATTATGACTACATAATTTGCTCGATGTAAACTGATATTTGAATTAATTCAGTCTTTCAATACAGTGCGAGAATTATTTGGTAACAGATATGGCGGAAAATATTGATGCTATCAAACAAAAATTAATCCTATGGAAAATCAGCTTTAAGTTCACGACATGGAACATTTCCTAGAATTCAAGGCAGTCATTTGTGTACCAAACTTGACTGACTAGGTTTCAGTAATTCAGACTCTCGTCATGGGTTATCAAACAGATTCTAAGATTTTGCACTTTGTAGACTGATTTCGATTTATTTGTCAGACAATCCTCGCTTTTGGTTTTCGATGCACCTCCTCATTATCTCCAGCTTGAGCTGAAAGACATACAGCTTACAATAGCTTAACGACCTGTTCGTCCAATACAGAAAATTACAAAATTCTTGTAAAATATTGCCTTAAGCGCAATATCTTCGACTTTACAGACAAGCCACTAAAGTTATTTCAAACGAAAGAGTTTCTCAAATTGAGGAAGTCAATAACACTATGGTCCACCTTTGAGCCTTACGCAAGCACTCATTCGGCTTGGTAATGACTGTCAGAGTTGTTGGAGGTGCGCGGGGGATTTTTCTGTCTCATTGACTGGAGTGTCTGGAGACGCCTTGAACAGCGATTGGTATCCCTACCAACTTGAATGTCACCCACCACACGGCCGACAACGAGGAAGGATGGTCCGGGGTGCTCTCTCTTTTCATAGCAGGACCCCTTTGGTTGCTATACGCGGTACCTTTGGAGCACAACGGTACGTCGATGATAGGCTACGCCCCGTTTTGTTGCCCTTCGTGGTAAGCTATGCTGGGATTACATTCTAGCAAGATAATGCCCTCTCGCACAAGGCGAGAGTTTCTATGCTGGTCCTCGTGCCTCTCATTTAATTGATATGGAAGCTATCAACTGTTCGCTGATTTTGAACATTAACTATGTGCCCGTTAAAGAGGTTTGTATTAGTCGTATGTACTGATGATCAAATCGCAATGCACTCGTATTATTAAATAGATATTGATGACAGTGAGGCGTAGCGCCGTATAACGATCCTGCCTTGGAGGCGGTTAAGTGGGAGATGTGTCTCAGAGCTGGAGAGTGACAGATGGTGACGCGAGACTGTACGCGCACGTAGTTTATGTATCAGCCGATGGAGAAGAATATTGGATAGGGGGACTGTGATTTTAGTTTTGATTGTGCCCAGCAGAGTGCACTAAAGTAATAGAATGTTTTTCATAAACTGTTATAGTATTTTCATGAAGTGTTATTATGTCTTTTTGTTTATGTAAAATGTTATAAATCTGTTTTAGCAGTATGAATGATGCGTGAGTGTGGATTAATGTTAATATGAAGGTAATTGTTTAATGAGTTATGTAGTAGGATTTAGTGTGAGAACATTTCGAAGAAGTATGGATATGAACAAAGGAGATTTTTGTAGAATAGATTTGTAAAGTAAGTTTATGGTAAAGGGAAAGTTAATTCAGGTATAAATAACAATAGTAAATAACTTTACGCATAAACAAAATTTCAGCATATTAGATAACTACGTCGGTAAAAAGTGCAGTCGTTAGGTTTACTATTTTGCGATTGGTTATGAATGAAAAGCGCGGAGAATGTTGTTTTGCTATTGGCTGTTAAGTAAACTGACCAATGGTAAAGCAATATTCTTCGCGCGCCTTTCTCTGATGGTAGAAAAGACTTAGAGTATTCTAGAGAAGAGTCGAAGCCTAGCCATGAAACAGATCGGACGTGTGTAGTAGTAGTTCCGATGGAAACGATAAGTTGCCAGATCTAGCAGTGTTTCATACATCAAAAGTGTGGTAAAGTGGCGGCATAATTATTCCGATGGGCGTGTAGAAATTTCGGAATTTTTAAGTGAATTTTGTAACGAGAAAAGACATATATTCCGCGTGGCGTATTGAGCACGTCGGTGGCTAAAAACTGTGACTGCGTTTGGTACCGACAGACTTAATATTTGGCGAGCATTCTCAATCAAAAACAATCAGTATTTTTGTAGCTATTACGTTTCCGGGAAATGCAACACCATAAACTTGCTAACGTGAGTGAAAGGGATTGTGAGTGACTGTGTTAAGACTAGCAGGGGCTTGGCAGTGATACTTGTTCACCTAAGTTTCAGAATATATTAATCGAGGACAAAATTTCCAAACTTTCATTTCGTGTTTCTCCCGAAACGTAGATTAGTGACGGAAAGAACCGCGCCGCCGCAACTGATCCACTGAAAGTCTAACTGAAGTCGGGGAAATTCATTGAAAGTTTAGTTTTCCAGATCATTTTCAAACTAATAACGTCTCTATGTTAGGCCACTATTTTTAGCATGATCGCCCGGGCGTGGCGCCTAACTTTAAAAAGCAGTGGTCGCAGGCAGTTGTTAATTAGAAGTGTTGGACGTTTCCTAGACCCACATCTATACTCAGAAGCCACTGTCAAATACATGGCAGAGGGTGGATCTGCTCTGCCAATTATTATGGCCTCCTCCAGTTCCATTCACGTATGGATCGCTGGAAGGCTGATCCTTAAATACTTATGTGGATGCTGTAATTAGCCTATCTTGTCTACGCGAATTCTTTGAGAGCGATATATAGGGAGCTGTCATATTCCTACATTTATCAATTAAAGTTGTTTCTATAAAGATTCTCGGCAGATTTTTACTGGACAGTCTGCTTCTATCTTCAACTGTCTACCAAACCATTACTTTCAGTATCTTCGTGAACTCTCATATGAATCGAACAAACCTGTGACGACTTGTGCTGCCCCTCTTTGAATATGTTCAGTATCCCTGCTAGTCCTGTTTGATACGGGTTCCATACACATGAGCAGTATTCTAGAATGGGTTACATGAGTGCTTTATATGTAATCTCCTTTGTAAACTGATCACATTTCTCTAGTACTCTGCCAATGAATCGTAGTCTGTCACCGGCTGTACCTACGACTAAGACTGTGTGATCATTCCATTTCATATCCTCACAAACTGTTACATCCAGGTATTTGTGTGAGTTAACCGATTCTAACTGTGACTTTTTAATTTTATTGTCATAGGATACTACGTTATTTTGTTTTATGACAGTTTTCATTATAGGTAACTGCATTGTCGGCGAAACCTCTGAGGTTACTATCAACATTGTCTGTAAGGTTATTAATACAATACAAACAAAAAGTGTCCCAACACACTTTATTGGGGCAAACACCTAGCAGTGATTCTCCATGGAAGACAACTTGCTGCATCCCCTCTACAAAATAAATGTAGATCCAGTAACAAATTTCACTTGATACCCAATATGATCGTACTTTTGATAACAAGCGTTGATGTAATACCGAGTCAAATGCTTCTTGAAAATTTAGAAATACTGCATCTGCCTGACTGCCTTCATTCATGGCTTTCAGTACATCGTGTGATAAAAGTACGAGTTGAGTCTCACCTGATCTATGTTTTCGGAATCCATCATGGTTGGCATGGAGGAGGACAATCTGTTAAAGATACTTCATTACGTTTCAGATAAGTGTATGTTATAACATACTACATCAAACAGATGTCAAGGATATTGGACATTAGTTTTGTGAATCATTTATGCTACTCTTCTTGTAGACGTGTGTGATCTGTGCATTGTTCCAACTACTAGGCACGGTTTTTTGTTCGAGAGATCAACGGTAGATTACATTTAAAAGAAGAACCGAATAGGCTGCAAATTCAGTGTTGAATATGATAGGGATTCCATCGGGTTCCGGTGCTTTGGTCAGTTATAACGTTTTCAACTGTTTCTCACCAACACTGGCTCTAAAATCTATTTCACTCATCTTTTCACTGGTACCGGAATTAAATTAGGGCAATACTCTAGGTTTTCTTTTGATTAATAACATTATCGCTCATTAATCCTCTAAACTATGTGTATGTGAAGATATTGTCATGAGCACGACCAGTTGTTCCGTAAACTGTTGGCAAAAGATGAATGCTGCCAAATAATATACATTATACACCGCTAAGGCTCCGAAATTGGACCTAAAACTAAAGCGAGGAGCTGTTGACCGAGCCATTAGGCTATCTGAGTGCGCCTCCGGGACTGATTCAAACTTCCGTTGTCAATGATGTTTTCAACTACGATTTCATAACACTATACTCAGAAGTATGGGACACAGAAGGAGCCTCCTAGAAGATCAAATTAAGTGCGGGCGTCCCTGGAATCGGCATACAACCGTCTAATCCTTCTAAAACCAGTATACCAAGAAGAAACATGAATGTGAACAATAGGTCCTTTTCTGAACAAGTCTTAAAAATGTCTTCAGTTAACATTCAAGGTTTATCCGCAAATAAAAACTTTTACTCTCAGATATGTGCCGCAAATACAGATGCGATATTTTAATCTTTCAGACTTGGGAAATAAACACCATTCACTTGAAGCACCTTTCACAGTTGAGCACGTGGGGACGGTAATAGACGGAATGAAAAATAGCAAGTCAGCTACTCAAGACGATTTAAGGATCGAACAAATTAAACACTTTGGGTCCAAAAATCCTTAGGTGGCTAACGGACCTTGTAACCTCCCCCTCACTTATCGACCTTAATGACAGTGAAAAATTAAACCGCGTGTACCTAATGGAAATTTAGGAAAAGCAATCGTCACCGAAGTTAATCTGTCGGTAAAGAGGGAGGAAAGGGTTACATCTAAATGAAAGGAAAAATGCAAATGAAACTGGTGGAAATTAATTTTGAAAAGGGATAAAGTTAATGAAGAAAGTAAATGTGCGGCCGTTACGTTAACAATCAACTAGCGGTAGTTAGATATTTGAGATTTGGGGGAAATTACGGTCGCCAGTCCTAAGGACAATTACTATAGTAACTGAAAAAGAAAGGTAATTACACATATAATTAGCACTAGAAGCGTGGCAACTGAAGGTTGACACGTGTAGTGTGAAAACTGAAAGTTTGTCAGAAGTAATAAATTTCGCTACACTCTGACTTAATTTAGCAAAAGAATTAACAAAACCGGAAAATCGAAAGTTAATTTAGTGACTGAAATTAATAGTGAGCTTTCTTTCTGAAGCACATCGAAATTCAGTAAAATACGGTTAGTCTTGGACTACCTCAACAATCTTTTCAAAAGCTACTTGAATCTACGCAATTTAGAAATAAGAGATTTAACTCTGAACTTGAATTAAATGATTCTGAACAATTAACAATAGTAAAATTTAGTACGTACCAAGCTGAGCTGCAGTCACAGGTAAGCTAAAATATGGTAACAAAACTAGCACTCTTAATTTGTGCTTGTGTAATCTAAGTATTGTAGCCAGCTATGAATACTTTAACTGAACTTTGAAATTAAAGCACTGAAATGGAATTATGCTTTAATGCTGGCGTCTGAATTTCAACGACACTCGGGTTCATTTCGGAAAAGGAAGGGACCCTGCTTGGTAATGCAATTGGGACAATGAGCAACAAAAGTTCATGCTAAGTTGCTGTAATTTTGCGAGGCAAATGGAACAGTTTGAAAAGCTGAGGTCTGCCATACAGTTCTGAAACTTTACGTGCTTCCAGTCTTCCTTGATGGTTGATTGAAGGTTTGAAGCCGTCGATCGAGGAGGTGGCGACAGTCACTCGTTGTCGGCCGTCGCTGTTGCAGAAGCTGGATGTTGGCGCGCCTTCTTCTCAACACGGTCACCAGACGACACGGGCTCTTGATGTGCGCCAGCTAATGCTTCCCGTCCGCGACACCATGTCAGAAACTATTATCGCAAGTCGAGCGCAATTACATGCTGCCAAACCCCGAAAGCGCGGCAACTCGCGGGAGCTACACACAACACACCTCCTCCACTCGCTACTCCAGCCAGACTCCCCTCATGCTCTCCCCGCGCTCCACGCGGCAGAGTTAACACTACCAAAGATCCTACACACTTTGATTCTTCACACGACCTATCGATGTAATCGTTCGATAGCAGTTTTCCCTAGGCAAGACCCAGCGTAAAAATACAAATAATCTTTACACAACAAACCAATTATACATCGACATAAATGCATAAATATATATATACAAATGGTAAAACAACTACAATATGTAAAGACACAGAAATATCATATATTCAGGTAGCAAAAATAAGGAAAACAAATTATAGTACAATAGATGGAAATACGAGGATATGCATTTCCGGCGTTACAGGTGCCCCACATTGTCTGAGGATGTTCGTGTAACCTGAACAGACTCAGAAAATGTCCCAAAAAAGAAACAGCGGAAATGCATATGCTCAAAACATCAAAAAAATTTAGCATTCGTCTAATTAAGCATAAATCAATTTTTAGATCATAATAATTGAGTGGAGACACTCCTAATCTTATTCCACTCTGTCATCTTGCACAATATAAAACAGGTTGACAACATATCAAAATTCATAGAAAACATAGAAAATGGATTAGCTATTCCAAAATCGTCAAAATTCGTAACACTATCAAGAAATGGAATCAGAGTACATGGTCATAAAAACAGGTAGATCAAAATACGCAAATTAATTACTAATTACATAGAATACACATTTTATATAACCTTTTCATAATTAATACTCTCGCCATGAGTGTCCACTTAACGCTAAACAAGAAAATAATATACAGCAGATCGACAAAAACATAAATATTAACAGCAGAATTCCTTCACATCAGCTGTCCGGGAAGAAAAAAACAACTCCACCTTCCGTACTCGCAAGTACAAAGAATGCCGACAGCGGCACGAGAGCCGACAGCGGCACAAGAGCCGACAGCGGCACCGCCTTGCCAGTATTGTTGCACCCGCCTGTGCGGCACGCTTGATCTCACTCGCCCTTGTAACGGCGTTTCCAAAACGTCCGTTTCACTGAATTCTTTCGGAAAAACTCACTCCCGAGTAATCTCAAGGAGTCCATAAACACTATCGCAGTGGATAACTCAACACTGTCCATCATCACACGCATGTACTAGCCTGAAACTTAAAACAGCGTCTAAGTACATCGGCAATGACTAGTAAATCACATATTTATGAAATCTTACAGTTATTTACAAAATCATATTTACATTCCTTAATCTACTGTGACTCAGCTGAAAACTTAAACTAACAGCTTGTATTTTTCAGTTGATTAGATCATGAAAAATTAAATTGATTAATCAAAATTAATTACTTATTAATTACAACTTTTTTAATGACCTTGGTCAGTCAAAAGCATGGCAATCTAGCAAATCGTTAAATCTTACACTCTATTTTACATACTGTATAAATTACCCATTCTGTGGTATTAATCGATCCTAGGTTGGTACAATTTCAAGTCTACAATGTTCCGTATACCTTATAGTTTTCCAGAGCTTGGATACTCTAAGCAATAAGCATTTGTGTGAGGTATACCAATGACTTTATATGGTCCATTATAAACAAACTTAAATTTAGAGATTTCATGGTCTAACTCGCTCGATTTCTCATGAGCTTTTACAAGTACTAAGTCTCCGATTGCAAACTTAGCAAAACGCGCTTTAGCGTCATGACAACGTATGCGAGCATCGGCTTTTAGCTTCATTACTTCTCGCAAACGATCCTTTTTCACACCAATACTAATGTCAATCCGTGGAGGGAATTTGATTATCTCTTCCACTAAACTTTTACTTCTGTCATCCAACAGGATTTCCTCTGGAGAAAATCCCGTAGATTCATGTCTCAAGGTGTTCATAATTCTCTCAAATACTGCTACATATTTGCCCCATGCCCTATGGTTGTGATGGCAATAGGTACGGCACAGTCGGCCTAGCTCGTGCATATACCTCTCAGCGGGATTGCCAGCCGGACAATAAGCTGAATTATGGATCACCTCGACCCCATTACTTTCCATGCCTTCATTCCACAACTTAGAAGTAAATTGTGCCCCATTGTCTGATAGAATCGCCTTGGGCTTACCAATAGGAACAAAATAATCGTTCACAAGCTTGCTATAGACCGCTTTGGCTGTAGCTTTCCTAATCGGGTATAGTTTGATGAACTTGGAAAAAGCTTCTAGCACTACTAAAATGTAGGCAAAGTTTCCTGATGACTTGGGCAAGTCCGTACAAGTCCACGCACAGTAACTCAAAGGTGTCGTTAGGCCTTATACTTTGCATAGGACCACGACTCGTACAGTTGGTAACCTTCACCTTCTGACATAAATCGCAAGTTTTCACTCTGTCAGTAACTCGTTTTAACATGTTGTTAAAATGCACTACTTCACTCAGCTTTTCCGTACATTTCTTTGGTCCACAGTGACCATACGCCAAATGGTAGTAGTCTATTATTTCCGTGACGTATTTGGTGGGCCAGCATACCCGCCAAATATTACTATCTTCACCCTTACGTATGTACAAGATATGATCGTATATCTTGTAATACTTCCTTAATTTCTCTCCTTCTGGACTCTTTTCATCATATCGGGTTTTCACCATATTTAAACAACCATCCTCGTTCTGATGACGACGTAGATTCTTACGGATGTTCATTATTAATTTACGTCCCTCGACTTCTTTAAGATAGTACAATTTGACCACTCCATCTGCCTCATCTTTCAATAGACCTTGATTAGACTCGGGCAACAGCGACAGCGCATCCGCTACGCAATTGTCGGTCCCTTTTACGTAACAGATGTCATAGTTAAATTGCTGTAAATACAACGACCACCTAGTCAGTCTTTCGTGAAGTAGTTTACAATCCTTCAGATAAGTGAGCGCCTTATGGTCCGTATGAACAATCACCTTACGGTCCCATAGGTAACCCTTGAACTTCTTGAATCCCCACACGATAGCGAGACACTCTTTCTCAGAAATCGTGTAGTTTCGCTCACTTTTTGATAAAGTTCGACTCGCTAACGCTATCGTCCGGTGTTCCTTAGCCTCTCCTTTACCAACTTCTTGGAACAGTTCTACCCCCACCCCGTAATTCGACGAATCCGTTCCCAGATGGAAGGGTAGCGATAAATCAGGATGAAATAGTATGTTAGATCTTAACAACTCGTCTTTTAATCTCTCGAAAGCGGTCTGACACCCGTCAGTCCACACAAACGGAACATTTTTGCGTAAGGGGTTATTCAAATTTTCATCATTAAACACTTGTCCTTTTACAAATTTACGGTAAAATCCTGTGAGCCCTAGAAAACTTTTTAACTGTTTCCTAGACTTGGGTGGAGGACAATTCCTTATTGCCTCTAGTTTCTCTGGGTCTTTCGTAATACCAGCAGTGGTAATTACATGCCCTAAAAATTTCAGTTCCTGCTTCACAAATTCGCATTTCTTTAGCTTTAGAGTCATTCCGCCACGGCGCAATGCTCTAAAAACTTCATCTAACAGGTCACAATGGTCATGCCAAGTGGCATTGGCCAACAATAGGTCGTCAACATATACAGTTAATCTTGAACTCAAAGCCGGTCCTAGCACTTTATCTAGGGCCCTGATGAATACGGACACAGATATATTAAGTCCAAACGGCAGTACTCTATACTGATAACAACTGCCCGCAAACAAGAAGGCGGTGTATGGCCTAGATTCTTCTTCGAGTTCTATTTGTCAGTAACTAGCCGTCAGATCGAGGCTAGTCATGAACTTAACGTCATGAAAACGTTGCAAAATCTCCTCCATACTCTCTGGTCTGTCTGTTTCGCGTTGAACGACCCTATTCAACGCGCGTGCGTCAATCACAATACGCACACTACCATCCCGTTTTGCTACAATGACCAAACCGTTATTGTATGGACTCGTACTTCTTTCAATCACTCCCCATTCGATCATCTAATCTATCTCCCGTTGCACTACTTCCTTTTTGGACAGCGGTATAGCATACGGTCTCACGAAGAATGGTTCGTGCGGAATTACGTGCAACTTGCATTTATATCCTTCCACAAGTCCCAGTTTGTCTGAAAACACACTCTTATTCCTCATTATTACTTCATACAGGCCTCGTCTTTGTTCGTGTGTTACGTTTGACACACCGTCTACAATACTTTCCAATTCACTTTCTACACTATTGTCAATGCCGAGATTCCTCACATTACAGTAGTTCAAATTCATACCTACGTCAATACCATTCGGCCAGTTAACAATGTGTATAGGCTGGTATTGCCTATGCACACCGTCTCCTGCCTCATCAAAACTAACTTCTATTGTTTTATCTTGGGACGTACATGTCAAAGTTTTGCTTTCGCAATTAATCACTGCACGGTACTTTAATAGCCAATCTAACCCGATAATTACTTCCGTAGTTAAGTCTGGCACGACGACAAACTCTTGCTCAAATCGTGCCCCACATATCTCGAAGTTGACAGAAATCTGTTTTGTGACCGGTTTACTGGCCTTCCCAGTAGCACCGATAATTTTCACTCCTGTTACTGGCATAACTACGATGCCGGGTCTGTCTTTCAGTAACTCAAATATTTTCCCAGATACAGCACTCAGTTCTGCACCGGTGTCAATCAACACGTTTAGTTGTAGGTCGTGCATATTAACAGACACTACTACCCGTCTACACTTGTCCTCGACTGTTTCTTTATTTTCCCACAGTAAATCCTCGTCTATATCCAGGTCATTCCAGAAAACACCATCCGGCTTTGATCCTAAATTCGGCTTGTCTGGCGGCTTTTTCAGCCTCTGTTCACATACAGTTTTAATTTCAACACGTCTGTCCTGAGGCTTAGTCTGTAGCTTCGTCTCCAATACCGAAACCTTTTCCTGTAACTCGTCAACTAGTGAGTGTTGCATTGCTATCAATTCACTAATTGTCACCTTCGTTGATTCCTCTTTAGTCAGATTGATCTCATCTGCCAATCTACCTGGAGAAATGTGCCCAGTAGCATCTGCAATTACTTCCTCTAGATCTGCGCAACCCACACTGTTATCGTCTGACTGTATAATGTCAGCTCTAACCTCATACACGCTGTAATCTGTGTGCTTTTCTACCAATCGTGTCCGGCTATCACTAAAATTTTTGTAATCTTTCTCCTTAATACTCTCGCAATGTTTAAACTGGAGGTTTGCGTCGGATGGGTCGGCTACTTCTACCACTACGACTTTCGGTAAGGTCTGCCGGTTAGGGCCAGAACTTTCCGTTACTACTTCAACATCCAACTCTTGTGGGACGAGACACGACGAATCTTGCTCGTGCTCCCCATTAACATCAACTATTTCTGGTAAAGTCTGCCGGTTAGGGCCAGAACTTTCTATCATTTCACAAACACTATCTTCCTGCGGGACGAGACGCGGAAAATCCTGCACGCGCTCCCCATAAACACTTCTCCCATACAGGCCCTTATAATCTCTTAGTTCGTCGTATAAGCGACCGAACTGCCTTAACCAGACCTCATCCCTTTCTGCATCCCCTCGCTCGATGACGGACGTTTTATCCGACATCTGATCTTCTCTCAACACTTGCGAATCATTCTTAAACTCAATCTCCAGTTCCGCTGTGGGTATTACAGCTGGCACCTTATAATCGATTTCCGGAACACTACTTAAATTGTTCTCACTGACAGTGAATGTACCTTCTACTGCCGTGTATACAGCTGATCTACTACTTGTGGGCGCACTCGTTTCTCCTAACACTGGCACACTCTCCCGCCGTTGATTATTCCACACGGAATTTTCATAACGACGACACCTGGGTTTTCTCCTGTTATTGGGCCGCCAAAATTTCTCCACGCCCGGTCGGCCCCTCACCGGCGCGGCTAATGGTTTCCCTGTCTCGTCCCAGCAGATACGCTCCCCGGATGCTGCTGAGGCGGCTGATCACACCCTCTGGCGTTATTACTATTCTGCGAAGCCCGCATCATGCTAGTGTGATACTGGTTTCTGTCATTCCTGTTATTATTCACATTGTACCGATTGTCATTACGGCCCGAACCATTATTGTTATTGCTGCCAAGATTGCGGTATGCATTATTCCCATAGTTATCATTGTTGTGGTTGCTGTGGTACCCGTTGTTGTTACCACGGCCTCTACCAGTATCGCGATTATTGCGCCAATTGTCCTCGTCCTCAACTCTTTCCAGGAAATCATTGATTGTCCTGTAATTGCTTCCTACGTAGCGTTTTGTATCATCTGGAAGCTTCATGTAGAGTTCCCAGACTATTTCGGATTCCGTGCGGCGATCACGCAAATAATCCAACTTGCGGATCCAGCGCTCACAAAACTCCTTCATCGAACCGCGCGAATTCGCATCGAAAGGCCTCGATACGACAAATTCGCGCCAGACACTTTGCTGTTTTTACTCTGACCAGTATTCAGCCAGAAACAAATTTTTAAATTCGTCAAAAGTCAGGTTCGTAATGTTGAGGTTTAAGCCCCAACGCTTGGCATCACCAGCCAACACATCAATAATCGCATTAATTTTTCTCTCATAAGTCCATGATCTGGGTAAAACTCTTTCACAATTCTTAATGAAATCCGTCGCGTGTATACCGCCTTTTTTCAAGGGGTCGAACCGCTCCTCTTTCGTCAACAATTCCGAACTATGTGCATAGATTGGCACATAGCTCTGTTTTTCGTCAAGTTTCTTTTCTAATTCCGACACTCTCGTAATTACTTGGCAAGTGGTTGTCGCAAGCGTTTCTACTTCCCTTTTTTTCTCTTCGCAGGTATTAGCCTGCTTCGTCACTTTGGTATCTACTTCGGATACTAAAGCCTTTAAAGTTTCCACCTTCTTTTGATCCTCTTTTTTCACTGATTGAATTTGTTCCGTCACCTTATTCTCAATGATCGGAGCAACTGATTCTCCTACACTTTTCTCGATTCTGCTAATTTCGGAATAAAAACGAGTATTTATGCTCGCAATTTCCGCCTGAACGCCTATCATTTCTTGTTTAAGATTACCGATTTCGGTATTAATTACAATATCTTCTTTGATTTTATCAACTTTCGTGTTAACAACTCCAACATTGTTGATAACAACGTTAATAGTTTTGTTCTGATTGTCTAGTATCCGTTCAATTTTTTCAGACTGAGCTTCTTGCTTGGCAGCCCGAGCTTCTTGCTTGGCAGCCTGAGCTTCTTGTTTGGCAGCCTGAGCTTCTTGCTTGGCAGCCTGATCTTCTTGCTTGGCCGATTGACTCTTGATTTCGTTAATCAAAACATTCAATAAATCAGTTAAATTCCCGGAAACTACCGGTTTTACTTCCGTAGCGGCTTCCTCTTTAATTGTCCCCCCGTACTCGTCATCAAGGGATTCAGATTTGATTTTCACTTCCGATTACGAAACATTTTCTAAAGTTTGGAATTCCATTTCTGCTCTTTGTTGCGTTTCGGCGGTCGCGTCTTTCATGCTAGCCGCCTGCCCCTGAACAATGGGTACCGCGGTGCGAGTTTCCCACTGTTCGACCGATTGTTCCGTATCCAAGTCTACCAAATTTTGGCAATTGTTGCCTTCACTCATTTTAATAATTTTCAATATAAATGCCAAATCTCAAATATAATTAGGATTACTCCCACTACTTATTCTCGCTGACGTAACGGCCTGTACGTAACCAGTACTTTGTTACGAGATTTGCACCATACAAAATTCGTGTCCAGAACAACCTCAAAACTGAAGATTGTCCTGTCACCAGGTCGCCACGTGTAACCTCCCCCTCACTTATCGACCTTAATGACAGTGAAAAATTAAACCGCGTGTACCTAATGGAAATTTAGGAAAAGCAATCGTCCCGAAGTTAATCTGTCGGTAAAGAGGGAGGAAAGGGTTACATCTAAATGAAAGGAAAAATGCAAATGAAACTGGTGGAAATTAATTTTGAAAAGGGATAAAGTTAATGAAGAAAGTAAATGTGCGGCCGTTACGTTAACAATCAACTAGCGGTAGTTAGATATTTGAGATTTGGGGGAAATTACGGTCGCCAGTCCTAAGGACAATTACTATAGTAACTGAAAAAGAAAGGTAATTACACATATAATTAGCACTAGAAGCGTGGCAACTGAAGGTTGACACGTGTAGTGTGAAAACTGAAAGTTTGTCAGAAGTAATAAATTTCGCTACACTCTGACTTAATTTAGCAAAAGAATTAACAAAACCGGAAAATCGAAAGTTAATTTAGTGACTGAAGTTAATAGTGAGCTTTCTTTCTGAAGCACATCGAAATTCAGTAAAATACGGTTAGTCTTGGACTACCTCAACAATCTTTTCAAAAGCTACTTGAATCTACGCAATTTAGAAATAAGAGATTTAACTCTGAACTTGAATTAAATGATTCTGAACAATTAACAATAGTAAAATTTAGTACGTACCAAGCTGAGCTGCAGTCACAGGTAAGCTAAAATATGGTAACAAAACTAGCACTCTTAATTTGTGCTTGTGTAATCTAAGTATTGTAGCCAGCTATGAATACTTTAACTGAACTTTGAAATTAAAGCACTGAAATGGAATTATGCTTTAATGCTGGCGTCTGAATTTCAACGACACTCGGGTTCATTTCGGAAAAGGAAGGGACCCTGCTTGGTAATGCAATTGGGACAATGAGCAACAAAAGTTCATGCTAAGTTGCTGTAATTTTGCGAGGCAAATGGAACAGTTTGAAAAGCTGAGGTCTGCCATACAGTTCTGAAACTTTACGTGCTTCCAGTCTTCCTTGATGGTTGATTGAAGGTTTGAAGCCGTCGATCGAGGAGGTGGCGACAGTCACTCATTGTCGGCCGTTGCTGTTGCAGAAGCTGGATGTTGGCGCGCCTTCTTCTCAACACGGTCACCAGACGAAACGGGCTCTTGATGTGCGCCAGCTAATGCTTCCCGTCCGCGACACCATGTCAGAAACTATTATCGCAAGTCGAGCGCAATTACATGCTGCCAAACCCCGAAAGCGCGGCAACTCGCGGGAGCTACACACAACACACCTCCTCCACTCGCTACTCCAGCCACACTCCCCTCATGCTCTGCCCGCGCTCCACGCGGCAGAGTTAACACTACCAAAGATCCTACACACTTTGATTCTTCACACGACCTATCGATGTAATCGTTCGATAGCAGTTTTCCCTAGGCAAGACCCAGCATAAAAATACAAATAATCTTTACACAACAAACCAATTATACATCGACATAAATGCATAAATATATATATACAAATGGTAAAACAATTACAATATGTAAAGACACAGAAATATCATATGTTCAGGTAGCAAAAATAAGGAAAACAAATTATAGTACAATAGATGGAAATACGAGGATATGCATTTCCGGCGTTGCAACCTATAGGATCTGGAGAAAAACAAGAGTAGTAGCGCTATTAAAATCAGGCAAGGATCCAATAGAAGTTAAGAACTATCGCCCGGTACCTGTGATGAGATAGGACAACAAAATCACCATCACAATCAAGTGCGTGACCTCTTCAAGAAACTCAACAGCATCACTGGCGAATTTTATCCTCGTACATGGATGATAGAAGATGAGAATGGTAATTCTATTGGAGACAAGGAGGACGCTGTTGCGAGGTGAAAACAGTAGTGCGAAAAGTTGTATCTGATATTAACAACAGTATGGGAAGTCTAGCGGTTGAGCAACTTACATTGGAACCTACAATCTTTCGCAGCGAAACAGAGAACGCAATTTAACATCTGGAGAACTACAAATCCGCTGTGTAGAAAATTTATTTGCTGAGATAATCAAAGAAATTGGGCAGGACGATGTTGATGTTCTGCATTCATTGTGTACACGGATATACGAAACTGGGGAGTGGCCAGAAGACTGCTCGAAGTCTCTCCCCATTCCCCATACACAAGGAAGGGGCAGTGAGACACTGCTCCAACTGCCGACCTATTGCTCTCATATACCACTCAAGCAAATTTGTGCTCTACGTCTTGAACCAGCGTTTGAAGTCATACATCCAGCTTCACATATCCATAGAACAAGCAGGTTTTGTTGAGGGAAAAGAGACTCGTGAACAGATTCTCAACATACCACAAATAATTGAAAAATGGCGAGAGTTCTGAGTTTCTGTCTTTAAATGCTTCCTTGAACATAGGAAAGCCTTTGACTGAGTTCTCTGGGAAAATTGTGGCAGATTCTTGCAGAGTTCGGTGTCTCACCACACTTGTCGGCACTGATCGAAAGTCTACAGAATAAACACTTTGTAGCTGTGAAGGCAAGTGCAGGTCTTTCTGGTTTCTTCAGAGTATCAAAAGGTGTAAGACAGGGTCGTTTTTATCCCCCCAGCTGTACAGCATCTATGCAGAACATGCCATTTGGAATGCTCTTAAAGGCTGAACTAAAGGCATCTCAATTTGTAGAAGAGCTACTAACCATCTCCGATTTCCTGGTGACACCGTGCTTTTAGCCAGAGACGAAGATGAACTTGTTGAGCTACTAAAAACAATGAAAGACATTACTTTATCATATGGATTGGACCTCGGTCTCAGGGAGTCCAAACTCATGATAATTGATCAAGATCAGTTTCAACCCACAGGTCGATTAAAGAAACAAGAAGTCGTGCATTCTTTCATCTATCTTGGTGCAATCATTTGCTACATGGGAAGCTTTGAAGATGAGATAGGAAGCGGGATCACGCTAGTGCGAAAGGCTATGACGATAAACACCAAGGTCCTGCAGAACAGAACAATAACGGAAACCACAAATTCCTGCTCGCTGAAACACTTGAGCTACTAAAAACAATGAAAGACATTACTTTATCATATGGATTGGACCTCAGTCCTAGGGAGTCCAAACTCATGATAATTGATCAAGGAGATCAGTTTCAACCCACAGGTCGATTAAAGAAACAAGAAGTCGTGCAATCTTTCATCTATCTTGGTGCAATCATTTGCTACATGGGAAGCTTTGAAGATGAGATAGGAAGCGGGATCACGCTAGTGCGAAAGGCTGTGACGATAAACACCAAGGTCCTGCAGAACAGAACAATAACGAAAACCACAAATTCCGGCTCGCTGAAACACTTGTTTTCTGTCTTCTTTTATGGTTGTGAAACATGGACCCGTAAGCCCAGATACAAGTAGCGTATTGATGTATTTCAGGTTTGGTGTTGGCACAGGATGCTGCGCATAAAGTGGACTGAAAGAAGAACAGATATGTCCATTATTGAGCAACTCAGTATCTCCAGGCGCCGTTCTTCTCGTGTCAACCAAAAACTTCATACTGTGAAAAGCGATGGAGAAAATCTAGAGAAAATAATCATGGACGGAAATATCGAGGGCAAGGGAGCGAGAGGAAGACAAGTGACCAGGTGGATAGATCAAGTCAAGAAGATCTCTGGTCTACCTCTCCTGCAAGTTCTTAGAGAAGCTGTTAACCATCCAGGATGGAGACTGTTGATTCGTGCGGTCACGGTGCTCAGCAATGAGCACAACGATTTGTGATGATGATGATGATGATGATCTAAAATTAAATTTTCTAATTGGTAACGACAAAAAGGCTTCAACTGTGGTTCAGTCGCAATAGTAACTTATTTTTAAAACGTAATCTTTATCATTTATACTAAGTTTTGGTATTACTTTTTAATACGGTACCAGTAAGAAGTTATATTTTCCAGGCAGGACTGTTAGCGAACTAAACGACTTGATAGAAGCCACGTCTTGTAAAACAGGATGCATGTACGTCGTTACCTGGAATTCGAATGGTTCAAATGGCTCTGAGCACTATGGGACTCAACATCTTAGGTCATAAGTCCCCTAGAACTTAGAACTACTTAAACCTAACTAACCTAAGGACATCACACACACCCATGCCCGAGGCAGGATTCGAACCTGCGACCGTAGCAGTCCCGCAGTTCCGGACTGCAGCGCCAGAACCGCTAGACCACCGCGGCCGGCACCTGGAATTCAAGCGGATTCTGCGATGATCATAACTCACTGCCCAACAGGCCATTTTCCGGTCCATTGGTTTGACCAAGTGATTGCCTTATTTGTTACTCAATATAATGGCAGTCAGTTGTTCACTAGCCAACTAGATCAAAATAACAGATATTGTACTGAGTTACTCATAACTCCCTCAGGCTTTCAGAAGATGACTGCACAAAAACTACAAGACATACAGAAAAGGCACGTATCAGTGGATACAGCATCTCTTCAAGTTTCGATTCGTAATACGCGCTGTGGTGTAGTTCGACAAGAAGGCAGACGTATCAGCTTTTGTAGATAAATCATCTGCTGTAGCACCTACCCAGGTAATTCGAGTCTGCTACTTCAATGAATTGCACGCACGTACTGATGTTTTCCGCCTGACAATCGGTGCCCATATTGAGCAAGTGTAATATGAGTTAAAAACTTGGAGAGATGCTTTATCCACTGATATATAACTACTAGGTAACCTCTTCGACAAATCATAAGTGGGGTTTGCCTACCTTCAGGAGCTAGAGCAGCTGCGAGGATGAACTGGTATCGAGATATGTAATATGCTGCGCAAAGGTGCATGTGTGGCACTGAGGATGTTGCCGAACGGGGAGTCTTACAGTGGCCATTTGCCGTTTTATTCACGCACATGTTAATACCGTACTTCCCCATGATCGCACCACAAGAGGGCCCAAAACAGGAGGTCTGAAAGATCATAAGTACCCTTTGCTTCTTTGGATAACTTTCGAATTTTGTCGAATGGTTTTGAACTGTCCATAGTGGTTCTAACCTGTAATCAAGAACAAACATTGGGTCACAGTGCACTCCCAAGTGGTACGATCACGTGCAGTGGAGATGCAGCCCCACAATGTCCTTAGTGAAGGGTTGAAACGTCCGATGGTGTCGATAGTATTAAAGGTTGTCCAGAACGTCTTTCTTGTTGGTCATCGCACTGCAAACTGTCGTTTCCTAGCTTGAAATGTGTGAGAATCAACGCTCGAGGGAGAGGGGTGGTTTCATTGACCCCATTTGCGCCACCCCCTGAGGCCTTTTCGTATCAATTCTGAGCGGCGGTGTGTCTGAAATGTTTTCTTCGGCCACCCATAAGAAAACCGTGTGATTTCAGCGCTGAGCCCCGCGGTTCTGATCTCTATTGCAGAGGCGTGAAAGGAAGGGCTGAAATGTGGGTAAGAGGGTCTGTGATGACCTTCCCGTCATGTAACACTTGTATGGTGGCGTTGGGCAGAATTATGATTAAATATGGTGCCAATGTAACATTATTAACCCACCGCATAGCTCAGAAGAGCTCGTATGAACTTCTGAGCTGTAGCCTTTCTTTCGCATGTGTCGAAACCTTGCTGTTTGAAGTGTCGCCGAAACCAAGCGTGACGTCATAGGGCGCCACGCTTTTTCACCATTACAAGAGATTGTAGGCACCTTTGCAATGGGAGACAATTACGAAGTTTCGAAAGAAATGATTGTTCAATTTTGTTGCGCAGTGTATTTTTCGTATGTTTTATAGTTTTCGCTCACTCCTCTTCCGCAATCCCAAAGGTATTTATGAATAATCCTATCTTTATTTCCAAACTGATATACCTTATGGGTGTCTGCAACATTTTTATAAATTGATTCCAAGTTAGCAGCTAAACATTTTACTTAGTTCTTGCTGGTCGTGTTTCTTCACTACATGCTTGTTTCGCCTAGTATGCCTTTGTCAAGTGTTCCTGTAGGTCTTACAAATGCATTCTGGCCGAAATAAGCTTTTATTGGAGAAATACGGTCAGCACAAGTTACATAAAATATTTTGCAGTTAATTTGGAATTTATTTGGAAAAAATGTTATATTTTGAGCTCATACAGGCTGCGAGCCCAGCAGGGAACGCACTTATGCGTATATTTCGAAATATAAGTATGATTAACCTCAGCTGATTCTTTTAAAGATACAAAATAAAGCTGCCAGAGTTTTTCTCCAATTTCAGGTTTTTTCTCCAAGCTCAAGACGTTTCGATGTTTCTAGAACCGACAACAGCGCTCGACGCAAAAAATGATAGAGAAAGTTAACATTGGCCACCAGTAATAAATCCTGTTGGAAACTATTTTTAAATAGTTTTCAGTGGATGAAGAAATATTTTCAGTCTTTAAAATTCGAGATAAAGTACAACTTTTTGAAATCAGTGAAGATAATAAACTGGAAGACATACTTTGATGAATCAGAATTGGCAATTTATTAAAGAAAAGTTGATAGCAAGGATATGTTATTGCCGGAAAGAGGCTTGGGAGTTCTGGCTCCATTCACCACAACTTACGTACGTGAAAATAGATGTTTAGCTACGATTTTCATCTGTCGCGAAAAACCGCACATAAAAAGTATTGTTTTAATAGAACATGTAGAAAAAGAAGTTGATTTGACATGTTCGAACGTCAATTTAATATTATTTATCTTCCATCATTTTAAATATATGAATGTTAAAATTAGCTCATTTAGTTTATTTATGGGCTAAATTACGTTTGAGGTTTTGTGTGGCACCTAATCTTGTTCAGGGGTACTAGTCCCTGAAACGTCGGGAATCACTCTCTTATGCCTCTGATTTGAGTTTGTTGAACACACTTGTTTCTATTACACTATTGTAAGTTGTTAGCAACATATCTCTTGGCGAGAAATAATACAGTGCTGTCTCAGTGGAAAATTTCGGAGATTTGTGAATAAAGGCTCAAATTCGGTTAATGAATTAACACCACGTGAAAGCCTGATGATAGATATTTCTAGTAAATTCTTTTTAAGATAATGAAGACTGTCATGAAAAAATCTTCGGCACCCAAACTGGGTTTGCCATAATACAGCAATTTTAATTATAAGAACCAATGAAGTATGTAAAAAACATCAGCGGTGACTTAAAAGGAGCTCAGTTTGTTTTCTTATTGTCATAATGAACAAGATTATATATGTTGTATGAGAGCTTGTAACGTATCATAAACACCTGAAATATAATATCTTTCACTTCACTAATAATGACACTCCTGTGCGACTGTAGTGCGTGATCCACCACGGAGTTATCGGTGAAAAACTTAATGTATTGTGGAAAGAGATTGTATGGTTTTATTTTTGGTGCGCAGTTAGTGTAACGATGTTAAAATCCAGACTAATTGCTTCTGGTGCAAATGCCGAAGCCGTTTGGTAGTAGAGAATAAAATAAAAACATTTATGATAACTGAATAGTCTTTTTGGGTAAGTTGTCTTTCTTGAGGCTATGGTGAGACCGTCTGTAATGTAATTTGTTACTTTTTGGACACTTGAGAATAGTCCTAGATCGAATATAATGAGTTTCCTGGTGACAAAATTCTTTTGTTAATAATTCGGCATAGGTTTTGAATGCATCGCTGGTGCGAAACGCAAATCGCCTCTTTTACGCACGATATCCGGCGAACTGTAGATGCAGGCCAACAGGCAGTCTATATTACCAGACTTCAGGAAAGAGTTCGGCGCTGTATCACGCCGTATGCTGTTCACAAAGATCCGACCGTACGCAATAGATTCTCAAATATTTGACTGGCTGGAAGAATTTTTGGGTGATAGAATCCAAAACGTTGTCCAGGACATCGAGTGTTTGTCAGAGACGCAGGTAACATCAGGAAAGTGTGACACGACCGCTTTCATTCCTCATGTAAATAAGCCATCTGGAGGGTTGGGTAGGCAGCAGTCTGAAATTGTTTACTATGGCGCTGCTGTGTATGGGAATGTGTCGTCGTTGAGAGAATTGAGGGGGATTCAGAATGACGTTGACAGAATTTGTATTTGGTACGATGAACTGTAGCGTACTTTAAATGCGGATGTAAGGTAATGAGGATGGGTAGGAGACAATTTGATGTAAATTACAGTTGCAGTATTCATGTTACGCTGCCTCACTCAGTCACGTCGGTTAATCACCTAGGCTTATAGTCACGCCACGAGATTATAAGGTCAGTTGTAGGGAAGGAGAAGGTCGACTGCGATTTAACAGGACAGTTGCAGGAATGTTTAGAGCCCCTATAAAGAACAACGTCCACCCAACTAATTCTTGAGTAATGCTCGAGTGTTTGCGATCCCCACCAGGTCACATTAAAAGAAGATATAGACGCAACTCGGAGGTGTGCTCCTTCGATTACTAGCAGTCGGTTCCATCAGTATGAGAGAGATTAGATTAGATAGAAACGTTGGAGGGAAAATGACCATCTTTTCTCAAAACGCCCGTAAATGAAATTTAGAGATAGAGTATTTGTGATATTCTGTAGAACTGTCCTGCTCTGTCCAATGTTTAAATCGCGTAAGGAGGATGAGGACAAAATTATGGAGATTATGGTAGTCAGGAGATAGGCGACATTCTTCTTTCGATCCTTTTACTAGTGGAATAGGAAAGGAAATTAGTAGATATGGTCCAAGTACTTTTCGATGTGCAATGCAATGTGACTTACGGAATATCTGTGTAAATGTAGATTATCTGCGATCCGCTACTTGCTATATGACGTAGTTCCTAAACATATTTTTTAACAATCAAGCTTGAAAAATATGCAAATAAAACAGCTTTATTATGGTGTACTAATCAACTGACGTATTGGAGAAAGAAGTAATCTTAGATGGAACACTGAAGCCCTTGGTTTCCTTTAGACACTTGGAATTTATCCACAATTTCACATGCTTGGACACATAACTTGAAAATTATAATTTTGAAACACATTTTCGAGATTATTGTGGTATTGATACATAGGCGTCTTTGGCGGGGGAGCATGTGATTTTCTTACTTCTACTGAGTTAGCGGTACAGATCAACGGAAAGTACCCTCGGACACGATTGTCTTAGTTATTTGAATGAAAACATAGATTCAGATAAATTTTCAGCCCGTCGAGTCCATGACATTTCTGTTTTCCAACAAAATGTTTGGGTTCAAAGGAAATTGACTATATCTTCTGTACTAATCTCTCTGGCGGGCTCTTGATAGTATACTTAAAGGTGATTGAGAGGAACTGAAGTCAGTATTATTGTGAGATAAAACGCACTAGTGAAACTTCGATAAGTACAGGGTTTCTATTTAAGGAGGCCCTGCAACACTAAGACAGAAGTAAAAACAGTGATTCTGTCGTACTGCAGTTAGTGAAATCGTAAAGAAAGTTCGTGAACAAGCGTATCTGCAGCTTTCTGAATGTAATTTGTGTGGGGTAATTTATGAAACGGTATCTTACAATAATGTATTCCGTATGCAATTTCATGCTATTTGCGTCGGGAAGCATAAAATTTAGTGTTTGTAAGTGGGGGCATAGGTCGCGGCCGTGGCTGGCGTCGGATTACAGATGAATGTTGTTGATAAGAATTCGCTCGATATTGGTTTAAATTCAATGGTGCATTAAAATTCAGAAGCATTGAGCGATTCCTTGCGTCGAGCGCCGCTTCTACAGGCGGGGAAATCGCGAATGGTCTATTCTTACGAAATCTATTTCACACTGCTTCATATTTCCGTTAACAGCAACAACGTTTCGCTTTTGTTAGTTTTTGCTTTCGTATTGGATGTAAAAAAATTAAAATCTTGCAACGTAATGAATACATTTTCCTTGTGAAGGTCTTATTAAACATTTGTCTCGGGTTCCAGTGACCATGGCTGTTATATTTGGTGGAATTAGTCGCATAAACACAGTTTCACATAGTGATGGCACATGCCTGAGGTCAGAAACACAGTAACATAAACTACATTTGGTTTCAGATCATTAGAATAAAATAATTTTGTGAATACTTGATAGCCTTCAGTACTGTATAAACTGTTGAGACACCAAAGTGTTTCCTTATTTTTCGGTATGATGAAGTGGTAGAACCCGCAACTTCCTGGCAGCTTAAGTCTGTGTGCCGAACCGGGACTCGAAGCCGACACCATTGCCTTTCACGGACAAGTGATGTACCAACTTTATATATTTTTTAATTTTTTATTTTTTGGATCTCCTTCCACGCCTTAAGCCATGCCATTTTTTCACCTTTTATGGCTTCTTCTGCTATCTTCATCGCTATTATCTTTGCTGCGTGCAGAGCATCTCCATTTGCATTATATATTACTATAGCATATAAATTCTTCTTAATGGAATTGAGTCTTTCGTACAATATACGAATATGTTTAGAGAATAAATAATATAAATATCTAAGTAAATAAATAATACGATGTAACAGAAGTCTTTTTGTTTAAAATAATGGAAGGTTTTCTTTCACTTTCACGTGTTTTCATGACTATAAGTAAGATTTAAAATGAAAAATTGTGTTCTTTCTAGTGAAGGCTTGAATTTTCCATCATGTCAGACATAATTATACTGTGGAAACTAGTTGCTTTTCGATGAAATAAACTTTTCTTCTTTTCAAAATAAATATTCATAATTTCCTTAAATTTTTCTTGGTGAGAAAGCTGTTGCAGCACTTTTTATATTTTCGTTTATTCTGCAGAATTCTGTGTTGTTCCATAGTGTAACACATACAGTCCTGGAGAGATGGGCATTCCGTTGTTAGAATGTATTAAGGCGAAACTGCCGAGGAGCCAAATGTAACTGTTGTTTTTCGTCTCTGGGAATAGTCTCCAATCTGGTTTTATGACTTCTTGGACAATTTCGGCGTTCTTACTAATGATGTTAATTTTTACCTGGTCCATGTCGATATCTGAGTCTGGTCCCTGCAAGTAAAGGTACGTAGCAACGTTTCTATTGGTTGACCTTTCGTGAATTAGTTTTATTTTGTCTAGTCTTCCTGAGGGTACGACTTCGTTTACTATATCATACCACATTGCTCTGACTCCGCTATTTAGAGTCGGATTACTTATGTTGTGCCTGATATTCTTCCAGTTTATACGTGGATACCTGCGCTCAGTTGGGGTCTGTGAGGATTCCGTTGTGAGTACAGGGTATAGTTTGGCCTTGGTGGTAGGACATGGATCGGAATTTATCACTTGTATGTAAACTAATTACAAGTAAGTCTCGCATGCGTGGTGCAGTTCTGAATTTATAGTGGCGAAGTTTATTGCAATTGTCGTATCTTGTGGCTCGAGACAGGTTAATAGTTTGCTCGTCAATGTATATTTTTTAACCCCAGTCCTCGGTGTTGGCACCTGAGTTCAGTAGCTTTGAAGGCGGCCTTGAAGATATTACCTTGCCACAAATAACGACAATCACAAGCCAGGAGGCTTACAAGGGAAACTCCCCATGGCACCCCCCTCAGATTTAGTGGTGAAATGGCCACGTGGATAGCCCGTCGAAAACTGAACGCAGATCAAGCATGAAAACATTAGGAAAGTGTTCTGGACTGTGAAAAAAGAAACAAAATAGTAACAATGAACGATCGAGGCTCAAGATGTACAACGTCGAGAGAATTGCAAGGACCATGGCGTCGTGGTTGTGCGGTCACGGTGCTGCATTGTAAAGTGAGAGATCTGTGTTCAAATCTCCTTGTTTTTTTTTTCACAAAATTGTGAACCATCTGTCCGGTCATTGAGGTATCTGTCCTCCTTCTGTAGTCTTGGCTATTGTCATCCTATACACTGGTTATGCAATATGAATCATGTGGTAAGAGTATATTACCATCGAAAGTAAATGTGATGAAAAGTGAGAGCAGGCGAGATGTCGCATAGGCCTCTCACAGAAATGAAAACAACAAGTAAACGGGTATGAACTGTGTTACAACAAAGAAATTCAAGAGTCAGAATTTCGAAAACAGAACCCGATAGTCATATAATGCGGTACTTGTGTAGAACGAATACGAGGTTTGTACGTCGGGAGATTCCTTCCTTACAACTCGCTATTGCAAACGGTCTTTACACCACGGCACAGACACAGATCTGAACACACGTCAATGACCGGACGGATCGTTCATAATTTTGTGGAAAAAAAGGGGGCACGAGGAAGTTCTGAACACAGACCTCCTGTTTCACAGTCCAGCACCGTGACCAAATAATCGCGGCGCCACTCTTACAACGTTCGCTCGACGTTGGACATGTTGAGCTTGGACCGTTCACTGTTTCTATTTTTCTCTTTTTCTTATTTTTTTTTCACTGTTCAGTAGACATTCTTCCCGTTTCCATGCTTCTCTTGCAGAGTCTTCCACTGGAGTTCATCTATCATCTCTGTTACGGTTTCGCGATTACTAAATGATCCTGTAACGAAGCGCGCTGCTCTCCGTTGGATCTTCTCTATCTTTTCTATCAACCCCATCTGGCACGGATCCCACACCGGTGAGCAGTATTCAAGCAGTGGGTGAACAAGTGTACTGTGACCTACTTCCTTTGTTTTCGGATTGCATTTCCTTAGGATTCTTCCAATGAATCTCAGTCTGGCACCTGCTTTACCGAAGATTAATTTTATATGGTCATTCCATTTTAACTGCTACGGTCGCAGGTTCGAATCCTGCCTCGGGCATGGATGTGTGTGATGTCCTTAGGTTAGTTAGGTTTAAGTAGTTCTAAGTTCTAGGGGACTGATGACCACAGCTGTTAAGTCCCATAGTGCTCAGAGCCATTTGAACCATTTGAACCATTCCATTTTAAATCACTCCTAATGCCTACTCCCAGGTAATTTACGGAATTAACTGCTTCCAGTTGCTGACCTGCTATATTGTAGCTAAATGATAAAGGATCTTTCTTTCTATGTATTCGCAGCTCATTACACTTGTCTACATTGAGATTCAATTGCCATTCCCTGCACCATGCGTCAGTTCGCTGCAGATCCTCCTGCATTTCAGTACAATTTTCCATTGTTACAACCTCTCGATATACTACAGCTTCATCGACAAAAAGCCTCAGTGAACTTCCAATGTCATTCACAAGGTCATTTATATATATTGTGAATAGCAACGGTCCTACGACACTCCCGTGCGGCACACCTGAAATCACTCTTACTTCGGAGTAGGCAGGCCTTCGACTCCGAAAGCCCATATCGATAATGTGTCGTTGAATGGTTCGGACGGTGACACTTGTTGTTGACCCAGCATTGAAATCTGCAGCAGTTTGCGGAAGGGTTGCACGTCTGTCACTTTGGCAGAATTCTAGGACTCTCTGTCCTGCTTCATTTGTTGTACCAAGACCAAATATTCCCGTTGCACTCTCTACAATTTGATTTCCCTCTTTTGCGTTGCAATCTCCATTTAGTCTCCACTCCATTTAGTTTGCATCAAAAAGAGACTGGATGTCACTATTTTAAGAGTTACGTTGTATAGTAGCTACGTACTACTAACAGTTGCGAATCACAAGATGGGTACTTCGCTTCAAAAGTCGGTTAAAGAAAGAAACTAGGACATCTAGAGAACTGTCAACGTCAGACTTGCACGAAGCACGTACTTAATGGATTCGGGTTATTAAAGAATATTTCGCTGCCGAACTAGGTGCTCTGCGCAACAAGATGCCTCTGCCACAAAATTATAAGACAGTTCGTTTCAACACATTGTTGGATAACAGTCTTGCTTGTCTCGATGGACGTCTGTAGTTTGCGGAATTACCCAGATACCGACGCCACCAGTTATCCTCGATGGACAGTATCATTTCACCCTCTTACTTATCCAGCAGCCTCATATTCGGCTGCACCTCCACCTCCTTAGAAGAAGCATAGTGCTGTGCGAACTGAGAATTAAATTCTACGTTCTTAGATGTCAATAGGTAATTACACAACATCTACAAGGTTGCTTGTTTTGCAAGATGGAGAATGCTCACTTTGCTCAACAAACAGAGGCTCCGTTACCGGCTGAATGATTCTCATCATTGAAACTAATAGAAATCATAGCCATCGACATTGTTTGCCCGTTATACGTCAGACCAGGACATCTTATGAAGAAGCTATGTTATGTCCTATTCACGTGCTCAACAACACACGCCTCGAATATAGATCGATGCTCATATATGTCAACTGGCAGATTTCTTGAAGTCCTACAATGGTTTGTGGGATGACGAAGAGTGCCCAGCACGATTTGCACTGACAACACTACTGCTTTCAATTTCATGCACACAGAGTTGATACAGCTCTGGCCGGCTCCCACGGCAAGCAAGAGGCACGACATTCCTCGCCGCACACGCGCCCCAGTGGACAGTATGGTGAGAACGGTGTCAAACACCGCCTATGGAAGGTTTAGAGGCACCAGCGTTTTGAAACCAAATGCTTGGATAAGTCAAGTGACAGAGGACTTATGGTATTTATACAAAGATTTTTCAAAGGATGACCATGTAAGTGAGAGTGGGTGGAGTGGGAAACATTTTGGACATGGATCGGGCACATGCCATAGCTGATTACCTGGGCAAGATAGCTTCCGTAACTCACGGCACCAATGTACGCTTTGTTGACCTGTTCCAGCGTCATGATAGGCCATTTGTTAATGGAGCTGTGAGGCGGTTTAATGTTGGGTTGGAGAGGGCACTGATGGCACCCAGCTTTGCACATGTTGCTATGGTGCTTGTCGGGACTGTCAATAGATGGGGTTCACTATCTACATCTAAATAGGTCAGGGCAGGGAAGACTGGTATATCTGATTCATGAAAGTATAGCATTTGGATCTTCGACCACATATGATGAAATACCTGTTGTCATGGGTAGTAGATGTAGATTTGTTTTTAGTATCTCCAGAAGTTTAAAAAATTCTGAAACAATCATTTACAAAATAGATGCTAACACACCAACTGACACACATACTACATGGCATAAAGAGAAAGAAATCATTGGAAAAAGCAAAATGGGACATTTACCAGACTTAAAAATCCGTGCGCAGAACAATCAATCAATAAAAAATAAAATACAAAAATTTGGAGTTGATCTCCGATCTTTGAACTACATAATAGCTTTTGTAACTGAGCACTGAGCACTGAGGCAGAGACACAGAAATGCAACATGTCGTATTACCTTTGCATGGAAGGTCAGATTATTATTGTAGGACTACTTCAAAGGGTGGAGGGTCATGAATTCATATTGCAAAGAAACACAGTTCATATCAAGAAGTGACCTTAGTACAGTAAACACCTTGAAATATTAACTACTGAATCAACAGGGCTTGATAACACCGAGGAATTAAATGTTTTGTGTATGTATCGATCTCCCAGTGACAGGGTGGACAACCTTTTCAGTAAATTAATGGAAGTTCTTCATCAAATCTCAAGTTCAAAAGTCAATATAATTTTATGTGGAGATATAAACGTGAAAACAAATATCATAAATGAAACTAGTAGCATCTACACAAATAGCCTTTAGAGTTTGGCATGTTGCTGCTGGCCAATAGTGCAAAAAGTGTTACTATAATGACTGCGTCAGTAACTGACCATGTGGCTACGTATATGGACAGGAAAAAGTGTGATGTAGCCTTAGACTATTAGATCATGTTTGCCTAATTATAACAATAAAATCAGGCATGGAAAATGTCCCTAAACTGGAAGCTTACAAAAGATATTTATCAAAAATTAAAATACAAGCTTTTTCAAAAGAACTTGAAAATCCAAGCTGGGATGAAGTGTACAGAGAAACCAATGTAAATGTGAAATTCTTTAAATTCTCACCATTATTAAAACTGAACTCGAAAACACATTTACAAAAGTACACACATCAGTTTCAGTGTCTCACAAAAACAAATGGATAACAGACTGCATGAAGATGTCCTCCCATCTCCTTAAGTACCGGAGGTCCATGCAAAAGTGTCGTAATGAGTCAGAGTTCTTGAGTTCCTATCATAGATACAAAAACATTTATAGAAAGATCCTAATTGGTGCAAAAAATCTTTTAATGAGACAATAATATGCAATACAGAGGATAAAAGCAGTCTGGGGTTACGTAAAAAAGAAAACAGGGAGAGACAAACAAAGTCGCAATAACAACTGATAAGGGAGGGGGATAAAGTAATAAATGACCACACCATCTAGTAAACAGTATGAATGAGCATTTTTCGAGAATTGCAGAGAAGTAACAACAAAAATTCCCAAAAATAAATATAAGACCTATAAATAATTATGCATTAAGTGCAATGACGTCATTACAAATCACACAGCATGAAGTCAGTAAAACTGAACTATAACTAAAAAATTAAAAGTCAGTAGGCTTAGATGAAGACCAATCTGCATACTAAAACAATGCATAGAGAATATACAAGCTCTTTCAGCAAACATAATAAACGAGCCTTCTTCTCAGGGAAATTTGCAGAATATTTAAAACAGGCAACAGTTATATCTCTTCAAAAGAAGGATAATGCAGAAATTATCAGCCCATTTACCTGCTGTGGCCACTCTCAGAAATAAGTGTCAGCTATGAAAGACTCGAATCAACACAACCTTTTAAGTGAATCATAGCTACGTTTCTGAAGTGGTAGAGGTACAGAATCAACTGTAGTAGAACTCACAAAAGTGGTACTTGATGCTCTTGACAACAATGAGTGTGTCATAGGGATATTTTTAGATGTTTCTAAGGCTTTTGTTACTGCTGACCATACGATTCTACTAAATACAAAGCTAGAACCATTACAGATAAGAGGAGTACTTAATGAGTGGTTCCAATCATACCTAGCAGATAGAGTACAATGTGTAGAGATAACACATTCTTCAAATAAGTCTAAATTTTTAGTAAAACGCTTACAACAGCAAAAATACATTACTATAGCAATTCCTCGGGAGAGCATTTTAGGACCAATGCTATTGCTGATATATGCAATGTTAACTTCCACCCTAATGTTAGTCATGGGGAAAAAATTCTCTTTCCTGATGACAGCAATATTATAGTCACTGGGAAAACAACAGAACTCGTTGCAAATGAACCCTCAAGGAAGTTAACAATTGGTCAACAAGCAATGAAGTGACACTGAACATAAAGAAAACAAATACCAGGAATTTCAGTTAATGGAGGGAAAATGGCACCATTAAGATAAATGTAGGTAGCATCTCTACAGACCGTGAAATACATGCAAAATTTCTTGGAGTAACTATCGATTGTTAATTGAAGTCGTGTGAATAGACTGTCATCATTATGTTATGACCTTAGACTCCTCTCATCAGTGTCTTTTGGTTACATAATTCATACGTATATTTAATTCCTAGCTATTGCATTCCTTTCTGGCAGTGAGGAATACAACTGCTTTCCTCAACGGGGGGAGGGGGATATTAAGCTTGACGGGGAGGGGCGAGGGGGGGGGGGGAACAATTATAGGCTTTAGATTTTAGTGATACCATACTAAAAAAGTATCAACTGTAGTAATATTTAAGAATTTCCCTTTATCCTCTGATATTTGATTAAATTATGAATAAGTACTAAGCAGGTATAGCCTAAATTAATTATCTTAAGGAATAAAATTACAAGAATCAATAAAATAATATTATTGCATGCAATAACTTACATTTATGGCAAATGAATGCGTCGAGGCTTTTTTTGCAGCATGTCTGTTGAACCTCATACCTGATGAGAGTTTCTGTAGGTTCCTCGTTCCCTTCTGTAAACACACTCACGCAAGCTTTGAAGAGTTATCCTGAACCATCCTATTTCTTAATTTTTTCAACACAGTATTCATTGTCTTCAGTTACCTTTCTACACTTCAAGTGAAAACGGGAATGCACAGTACACATTCAGTGAATGTCTTCAGTGTTTCATAGCCGCTGTCGGTCCTTAAGATTAAAGAAACAATATCAGAAGATGAAACTTCTCATTTATTATAAGCAACACACTTAAAAGAATGCGCACGATATTGCCCTGCCTGTGTTATTTCGAATTACTATGCAATGTGTGACGGAACAGGCACTGCAGCGACTACAGGCGTTATGAAATACATGAAATGTATTTGCAATTTCGAATATGGACAACCATCAGCGGTATAATGGAATAATGACACTGAAAATTTGTGGCGGACTGGGACACGACCGGGAGTTTCCCGCACCGCGAACGATCGCCTTACCACTTGGCTATCAGAGCACAAGTGATTGGCTCACCGAAACTTCCATATGTTGTCAACCACATGTCTACAACCTGTACTCGTACATCCATTACGCATATTCTTGTATAGGGGAGGCATGCCTCGGACATGGATGTGTGTGATCTCCTTAGGTTAGTTAGGTTTAAGTAGTTCTAAGTGTAGGAGACTGATGACCTCAGATGTTGTCCCATAGTGCTTAGAGCCATTTTTGAACCACTTGTAGTTTTTTAATTTTATTTACTATCCGTTTTTTGCACTATTTTCATCGCAACCGCAAAGCCAGTCGATGTGTCTTAAGTGTTCCAGAGTTTCAGAAAGAAGTACAGGGAGTTGTGAAATTTGGAGTGTTTGTTTTTGCAAGACTTTACTTAAGTTTGAGACGGCATTTAATGTATCGTCAAAAATCAATAAATCTGCGATGATACTGTAATTCATCATTTCTAACAACATTCCTTCTGCCGAACCTGCTAAGTCCGCACTGTCCTTGTGGGTATATTCACACGCCATCATAATGCACTTGTAGCATAATAATGTAGCATGCACTGTGCGTTAGGTATTCAAACAGCAGATGTCAACAACTGTATTTTTAAAACTGGTTGTTCGAAAGCACACTGAATTTCATGCAATACATTTTCTTGTTTAGGAGAAGCATAAAAAAGTGTATAAATACCCCAACAATATTTAATTTGCATTCTGTAATAAGGTGTTTATTCGTACAGTTTGTAACCGAGCGAGGTGGCGCAGTGGCTAGCACACTGGTAATCGGATTCGGGAGAACGACGGTTCAATCCCGCGTCCGGCCATCCTGATTTATGTTTTCCGTGATTTCCCTAAATCGCTCCAGGCAAATGCCGGGATCGTTCTTTTGAAAGGGCACGGCCGACTTCCTTCCCCGTCCTTCCCAAAACCGATGAGACCGATGACCCCGCTGTCTGGTCTCCTCCCCCAAACAACCCACCCCCCCTAGAGTTGGTGGCGGTAATTGACAAAACATGTGCTCTGTAGCGTATGTATGGCAATTCGTCCCCGCTTTTCTTCGATAGCCGGCCGCGGTGGTCTCGCGGTTCTAGGCGCTCAGTCCGGAACCGCGCGACTGCTACGGTCGCAGGTTCGAATCCTGCCTTGGGCATGGATGTGTGTGATGTCCTTAGGTTGGTTAGGTTTAAGTAGTTCTAAGTTCTAGGGGACTGATGACCACAGATGTTAAGTCCCATAGTGCTCAGAGCCATTTGAACCATTTTTTTCTTCGATAACTAAGCGCAGCTCCCACACTAAATTAGCAGCAGCATCGGAAGAGCAAGATACTACTTTGCCATATAAAAGTTTTGTTTTAGATAAATACAGATTCAGCTGTAATAATTTTCAGTTCGACCAGACATAAAACCTTTCCTTCATTTCAAAAGATGGAAAGGGCGCAACATAACGAACAATCAAAGATAATACACTTTGGTTGGAAACTCTTGTACATCCGTCTGTAACTAATGAAAAGATTGTATCATGGACAATTGTTTCATTTTGACTGTCTGAAACCTTATCAACACACTTCACTTATTCCGAAGGAGTATACTCTCTAAAAAAAAAAAAAAAGAAAAAAAACACCACGTAGGGGTTATGCAAATCGGTCACAAAACCGACGGAAATTGAAAAATTTGTGACGCAGCAGCTCGCAGGGATGGTATGTCAGTACCAGAGCATGAAGTCTTTACAAATTTCATTACGTGTAATCAAAATATCCACGGGTATGCTGCCGGTCTATAGTGTCCAACGGGCACAATATTTCGGCGATCATACATGTCGCCATCATCAGGTGAACTGACGGACTGAGCTCCTGTGAACGTGCCGGCACGGAGATCCGTACGCTATGGCTGCTCAGAGGGAACTGGGTTCGGTCGCGGCGGTGGCTGATTTAAATACCCTCCGCCCGCGGCGCGCTCCCTCCGCCGTCCGCGCCCCGCGCCCCGCGCCACGGTCGCGCGGTGGAACAAGATTGCGACGGCGTCTGAGATGACGTCGGTGTGATGGCTCTGTCCGCCGTGGTCGTCACAACTATACGTTTGCTCGATTTACTCTTGATTAACCCTATCGCCGGTTCCCAAGCCATGCTAAGATTATAGCCACAGTCACGGTTTATGAGGTCGTCATTGGTGCGAATTTCGATGGCCTCTCTAACAACGCTGTCCCAGTATTTCGACGTCTGTACCAGAATCCTCGTGCGGTCATACTCCATGGCGTGATTTTCCGACAAACAATGTTCAGCGACCGCCGACTTGCTCGGATACATCAGTCGAGTGTGCCTCTGGTGTTCACGGCATCGATCCTCGACGGTACGCATCGTCTGACCAATATACGACTTGCCACATTGACACGGAATCTGGTACACGCCGGCCTTCCTCAAACCCAGGTCATCTTTGGCGCTCCCCACCAGTGCACGAGTTTTATTTGGAGGACAAAACACAGTTCCGACCCGGTGTTTCTTCAGAATCCGGGAGATTTTCCCCGAGAGTGCGCCTGTGTATGGAATAAATGCAGTGCCTACCTCCTCACTCGTGACTTCATCCATCTCACCAGGTTGTGCTGCAGTGGTTGGGCGGAGAGCACGTTGAATCTGCCACTCTGAGTACCCATTTTTTCGAAATACAGTTCTCAGATGTTCCAATTCCTGGGGTAGACTCTCTGCGTCAGAGATAGTGCGCGCCCTATGTACTAAAGTTTTAAGTACCCCATTCCTCTGTGAAGGTTGGTGGCAGCTGTCTGAGTGCAAATACAGATCAGTGTGCGTAGTCTTCCGATACACCCCATGACCTAGGGTGCCGTCAGCCCTTCTCTTGACCAAGACGTCAAGGAAAGGTAATTTACCCTCCGTTTCAGTCTCCACAGTGAATTTGATGTTGGGGTGTATGGAGTTTAGATGTGTGAGGAAGTCAAGGAGTTTATCCATACCATGCGGCCAGATGACGAACGTGTCGTCCACGTAACGGAAAAAGCAAGTAGGTTTCCATACGGATGACGACAGGGCTTCCTCCTCGAAGTTCTCCATGTACAAATTCGCTACCACCGGTGAGAGTGGGCTACCCATGGCGACTCCCTCCGTTTGTTCGTAGTATTCTCCATTAAAAAGAAAATACGTGGAAGTCAAGACATGCCTAAAAAATTCAGTGGTCTTCTCGTCAAACTTCTGACTAATCAATTCTAGTGACTCTCGCAGGGGTACCCTCGTAAATACCCGTGGATATTTTGATTATCAAATACGCCGGGAGAAACTCAAGAATCAAATTCATTACGTGTGTTTTGCATCACCCGGTTCCCAGAACTCCTCAAGCTAGACGTTGACTGTGGATTTTGTATCACAGACACAGTCACTTTGACTGTTCAGAGATGTCATTAAACCCGCCCAAAGGTGTAAACAACCACGCATGAGCAGTGCCTATTAGACGGAGGGGGTCCGGTTGCCGATCATCACCAGGAAGGAGGTATAGGGCTCGTGTTGTCTTTAGTTCAACCATTCCTAGAGGGTCAATACCGCGTTTCTATCGCGTCCGCATTGCTACTCTGTGCCATTAAGGGCTCTCAACAAGGGAAGCGCCCAGGCGTCTCGGAGTGAACCAAAGCGATGTTTGTTCGGACATGGAGGAGATACAGAGAGACAGGAACTGTCGATGAAATACCTCGCTCAGGCCCCCGAAGGGCTACTACTGCAGTTGATGGCTGCTACCTACGGATTATGGCTCGGAGGAACCCTGACAGCAATATCACCATGTTGTATAATGCTTTTCTTGCAGCCAAAGGACGTCGGGTTACGACTCAAACTATGCGCAATAGGCTGCATGGTGCGCACCTTCACTCCCGACGTCCATGGCGAGGTCCATCTTTGCAACCACGACACCATGCAGCGCGGTAGAAATGGGCCTAACAACATGCCGAATGGACCGCTCAGGATTGGCATCACGTTCTCTTCACCGATGAGTGTCGCATATGCCTTCAACCAGACAATCGTCGGAGACGTGTTTGGAGGCAACGCGGTCAGGCTGAACGCCTTAGACACACTGTCCAGTGAGTGCAGAAAGGTGGAGATTCCCTGCTGTTTTGGGGTGGCGGTATGCGGGGCCGGCGTACGCCACTGGTGGTCACGGAACGCGCCGTAACGGCTGTACGATACGTGAATGCCATCCTCCGACCGATAGTGCAACCATATCGGCAGCATATTGTTGGACGACAATTCGCGCCCCCATCTTGAACAGCTTGTGAATGACTTCCTTCAAGACAACGACATCGCTCGACTAGAGTGGCCAGCATGTTCTCTAAACATGAACCCTATAGAACATGCCTGGGATAGATTGAAAAGGGCTGTTTATGGACTACGTGACCCACCAACCACTCTGAGGGATCTATGTTGAATCGCCATTGAGGAGTGGGACAATAGGGACCAACAGTGCCTTGATGAACTTGTGGATAGTATGCCACGACGAATACAGTCATGCATCGAAGCACTGTGTATTACAGGAACCGGTGTGTACAGCAATCTGGACCACCATCTCTGAAGGTCTCGCTGTGCAGTGGTACAACATGCAATGTGTGGTTTTCATGAGCAATAAAAAAAATCGGAAATGATGTTTATGTTGATCTCTATTCCAGTTTTCTGTACAGGTTCCGGAGCTCTCGGAAGTGAGGTGATGCAAAACTTTTTTTGATGTGTGTATATCTCGCAGACAGGCACATGAACAATATACACAGAGGTCAGCATTTGAGAGAGGTCGTGTTGTTGGGTTCAAAGAAGACAGGTGGAGTAATTGGCGAACAGCTCGACATTTCCATACTAGAGATGCCGCTATTCGACCATGTTGTCAGGAATGGGTGATCCATGGCCGAATACAGCCTCAAGAAGAAAGCGGTCGACCTAGAGGGACGACAGAATGTGACGACCGAGCGATCGTCAGAGAGGCACTCAGAGCGCTGGATTCATGTTTATCATCGATCCGACGTGCAACTGGTGCTTCAGTGACCACAAAGACCACTAATAAGGGGCTCACAGAAAAGGGAATGAGCCCTTGTGCTGTGTGCTGACTGCCACTGACTTCTGTACAAAAGCAAGCCCGTTTGCAGTGGTGTCGGGAACGTTCGGCGAGGAATCTGACTGACTGAAGTAGAATTGTCTTCAGTGACGCGACCCGCTTCGAACTGAGATCTGATAACCAGCGAAGAATGTCTAGAGACGCCCAAATAGCAGTAGTTTACCAAGGTACGTAAATGTCGCCTCTCTTACGGCCCAACAAGCAAGAACGATGGTGTGGGGTAACATCTCTTTTCATAGTAGGACCCTTTTGGTTGCCATCTGTGGCACCCTTACACCACAGCAGTACGTCGACGATAGTATTAGAGTAAAGCAGAAACAACAATGTGTGTGTGCCGATTGCATACTTGAGGGGCAGGAACACATACAGCGGGAAAACCTGTTTTTATGCTAATTGATTTAAGATCCCCTGGGGGTTGATTTAAGTCCCCTGAGAATAATCCATTCTTCTCAAAAATCCTCCACCCCTCTCCCTCCCTCTCATCCTCCTCCACCCTACTATGAAATTTCCAACCCTCCCCCCCCCCCCCCCACCCCATCGCTAACACAAGCACACTTTGGATAAAAAGTTAATTGACTAAGTAATTAAACTAATCAATTAATTACTCCCTTTCCTCCTGGGAACTGCCCTTCCCCTTAACCCAACTGGAAATTGGCGAGAAAAGGACTCAGTCTTTGCTAAATGCGGGAGAGGAAGAACATAGGGTAGTTTATTTTCCTCATTTTGTGTGCTACCCTGTTGGCAATTGGCAGGACAAGCTCAGCCCATACAATTTACCTGTCTTCTCCCTTCCCATCGCATCTCACCAATATGAGCGCACTTTTGGAATTTCACGCACTTTTGAAGGGGTTCTCTGGTGCACTTTCCTTATCACCCCACTTTAACCTACTGTTTTGTTCCATGTCACCATTTTTTATATCAAATTAATTGACTAGTTAATTAAACTGATCGAAAAATTGGCAGAAAACAGCTGAATTTAGGTACGTCCTCCCCTTAACCTATCATGCCACATTTGGTATTCTGTTGTTGAAAACAAGCTGCTTCAGGTAAGCCTGAGTTATTCAAATAGCCCTTCTCCCACTCTATCAATCTGATTGAGCAGTTAATCGAATCGATATCCTTTTTGTGTGGCACAGTTGTCGTTGGTGGCTATAGCCCCCTTCTGCAAATATTGATTGACGGCGGGAAAGTGGTAGCAGCGTGTGGAATATTTAAACAATTGCTGTGCTGTTTTATTCCGATTGGGTAAGGAACACCGTCATGAAGCACCACACATTATTACACTGTCACAGATAGCGCTGAATATATGAAGAAGTCGCTAGGCTGCACCACATGCTGATCTCTGAGCTGGCCGAGAGGTTGCACTACATGCCAGCCAGTGGAAGCAGTGGAGAGCCCAGGCCCACAACACCGCATCACACCGCACGTGATGGATGCCGGCTATCTACCATTACGTGCACATCTCCCGGTGTCAGCACGTCGACTGTACAGCGACTGAAATTACACGATTCCTTCTCAGCGCCCAGAGAGCTCCGTTGCCCATATCAGTGGACGCGAACCGCGAACTTCATTTTTTTGTGACCGTCTGGCAGCCACGGTCCCCTCTGTTTGCGGCGGTGCTCCCTAATCTGCTCCCAATCTGCTCCCAAACACACACTTTTTACACCAGGTCAGTGGAAGCAGCTGCTCTATGCACACATCTTGCTGTACAGATACTTAGTTAGTTCACAATACCACTGGCAGAGGACGCTGGGAGAAGCAGCCTCCCCACCACTCCTCCCTCCAACCCCCTCCTCCCCATTGCCCCTCTCCATACTTCCTGACAAACGAAGCATCAGGTGGCTGCCACTCTTTGATGTGGATATCTGGGAAATTCCTGTCGAAACACATGCTCTCTCTTTCTCCATCTCTTTCTATTTCTCTCTCTCTGTCTCTCTCTCTCTCTCTCTCCATCTATCTCTCTTAAGTGGCTAGTTCCTGCCCAACGAGCGTCTGTCGTGTACTGCTCTAATCCCTCTTTTGTCCTAAACAAAGTATGGGATACTTGGTAAATCCCCAACTGTGGATGTCATGGAAATATTCCCTCACTCTATCAGATTGATTAACTAATTAATTAAGTCGTTACCTGGCAGTTTTTACTTACATCCTACTGGTGAATACTAGGACTCGTATATTTGGCGGGATTAGATTTGCAATTGCCTAGTTTCCAAACCCTACTCTTCCACTTCAGGATTTTTCCCTTGCGTTATGTTAGTGGACACTGACACAGATAGGTTGTTTGGCAAGAAATCCATTACGCAACAGATAGCTGAAAATTTCAGATTTCAGCTCATTTGCATGCAATGTCCTTAAACAATTCGCAGGAGTCAGGGCATGGGCTTGGACTGGGGCGTGTGCTCTCAGTACCATTATCAGAAACAAGAAATTGATTAATCAGGAATTTTATGTTGTGACTGGGTTTTTAAAGCGCTATATAATCCGTAAGTTGGTTCTCTCAGCTACACCAGACGAAGAATGAAGAGGAGTAGGATGATTATGAGGCAGAGGAGGAGGAGGAGGAGGAGTAAGGATCTACCACATGACTGTATTGTAACAACAACGAATGCCATTCTTACAGTTCTGCTTCAAGACAGAACCCACAGGTCTGTATTGAGAAGCAGTGAACACCGCACCCTTAAACCACGTTCCATTCCATCATAGTAGTTGTCAAAGTTTGATGTTGGAGATCACTGAAACATTCATACATCCCACGTGCTCATGTCCTGATGTTCACCACAGCGCCCCAGCCCAGAGAGAGTCGCTGCCCATACTGCCCCCACGGATGCGCTTCTCAGCGATCGCGCCAGTCTGCAGCCAGACTAAGCTAGTCGGAGAGGACTGCCAGCCGTTGAGGGTGTCCAGGATGACCAGAGTGGTTCCTTTCGAATGTTATCAATACGTTCAGCCCCAAAACTTGTCAGTGATCGATACTGAATATTCTCAAATATCCACATTGAAATCGCAGAATACTCACAACACATGCGATCACGAAGACTGCCAAACACCCACTGAGTATCAGTTCGCTATTCACCTGCCCAGAATGCGACACATTGAAGTGAACCTTATCCCCACTCCCTGCCTGACCAGTCTTGCACCTTAAGTTGGAAATGCCCATTCGTTCCAGCTGCCGGTTACCTCCGTCATACACCTAGACTCCAGGTACAGCTATCCTAGGAAACAAGTCGTGTATTTATCAGTGTATTTATAATTTAATATTATGATCTTAGCGCCAATCTGGAGGCATTCAACAATGAGCAAAGTATCAGAAACAGCTCTTCCTGCCGACTGTGGCACTGTAAATATCAATTTCCCACATAAATCCATATGCTTCTTATGATTGAACATTATTTTCCACGTAAAATCTTTCATCCCCCTTACAGATATCAATGCGTTGAAATCGCAATTTTCTACATCAAATTTATACCTCCCTTGTTACTGGACATTGTCACATCCTCGTTATTTCCTTTCGGAACTGAACACAACCATATTACGTTCCAACAACATAATATTTTCGGTTATTATTTATATGTGTATAGTGCCCGAAAAAATTGTGGTGAATCCACACTCACGCCAGCTGGGTATCGTTTCGCACCACCAAATAGCAAAACTTTCCCACCACATCGTCGTTATCACATGTTTTTTGAGGAATAAAGGGTGTAATTACAACGAAAAGGTCCTAGCGTCTCTTATTTATGTTACGTACATTCTTGCATGATAGGCAGCGTCTGCTATAGCAAGAAGAAGTGATACCCCAGATAAGTCACAGACCCCTGCTAATTATCTCGAAATTCCATCAAATTTTGACAATACTATTCCATCGTTAGAAGGGTGTCTAGTCCTTCATCCGTCACTGACTAGGTATAGAGGTATCACAACGAGAAAAATAGCACAGCAACTAACAGGAGGAAATTCTGAACCGTGCAGAGTAGAGCCGGGCTGCACAAAGGAAGCATATCACCTCCAATCCATCAATACCAAAAAGCAGTCTATAGATATCCTCACATACATGTCCTAATCTCCTTTATCGTATTACTACGATTACCACGCTAGAAATACGACAGTGTAATTGGGTCAGAGTCTCAGTCTCTCCTCATTATTTCTATAACATCCAGCGGAGTAAGACTACGAACTATAAGAACTTCGCTAACGTCACCTGGAGAACTCAGTACGACTTTATTGCATCTCTCTCTTTTGATATACTGGAAACAAATACCATCTGTGTGTTGACATCGCCATTATGTGCCGATCACATTAAATATACACGTGTTGGTCCATTGGAGGAGGCGACCAGTGATCGAAGCCGCTTCCACGGACATGTGTAAAGTTTTGTCGCCTGTGCTGGAGGAAGACCATATCCCATATACTATCACTCACAATAGACGGTCGTTGTGTTGTTGTTTCATAAGCAGTTTGATACATGGTTTTTGTTGTAACACCCCAAAGCAGTGTATAACTACAGCTGTGTGCACATCCATACATATTGTTTTTCTACCATGACTTTGAGGTCTGTGTCAGGTAGTAAACCATCATTAACATGTTTCGATTTATCGACTCTCACAGAAAGCTGAACATTTCATAGCGTAAACTAAGCTGCTCTCACAACACACAGAATGGTTGAAATAAAAAAAAAAAAAACAGAGGCATTGTTTCTTATTGACAGAAATGTGGAAGACATCACAGTATACGGAAACTGGAAGAGTTTGCGGCATTTTGAAACGTTTCCAAACAGCTGTCTGAAGGTGATGACCTCTACAATTAATCTCATATTCCACAGTGACAGGGTAGCAGATGTCTCGGTGTTCTGTTTTCGAAGAGACCCAGAGCACTGATTCCTCATATTAGTGGTGCATATTGCACCCAGGTAGGTGATCGCTGTTTAAATGTCTTAGGCAGTAGTCACCCCGACCCACAAATCTTTGGACACTGGATCTTAAATTTTTGACTTACGACGCATATCCAGTCGCATGTGGAACAAGGGGGTATTCTGGAGGACTTAATCCCACAAGGCACGGGTAGACGCACTGTCGGTTGTCAATCCCACCTTTTCGTCTATTTTACGTATTTTCCACCAATCTTCTTACTTTTACCAGGTTTTCCGTAATTTTATCGCATTTTTCTCAGTTACTCGACGCCCAAACCATCACTCTTTACGAGTTGTCACATCAACAAAAAGTCTCATTGCGCCGATCTCGTGTTGCTATCAGCCAATGACATTGCAGCACAATTCTCAATTTCCGTATCACTGCTAAACCACCCCATCCATTAGCTAGCGAGGATCATATACATGTGGAAATACCGCGAATCCTGTTACACTGCCGACGTCACTGTTTTTTAGTGTAGGAAATAGTGATCAGCAGAGACGAGGTGCAAATACTACGTTTCTTAGCCGAAACATTTTATAATTTCGGCAAGATTCGATTAGGATTTGCTGACTCCCCCTATGTGGATGGGAGTCACGAAGTATTCTCACATTCGCAGAATAAAGTCGGAGATTCGGAAATCTAGCACTCTGCCCCCTACTTCGAAACGAGTTGAACCTATCGGCTAAGGACTCTGTGCAAACTCTAGATGGCCTGCCTCTATGCATCTCGTAACACTTCCTCTACTTGAGATACAGAAATCGATTCGGTAGCACTTCATTCAATAGTCTCACGCCATCTATGTCTTCTGTAAATCGCTGTCTTTTATTAGAAAAGGGAGCAAATAAAATTTGTTGTATCGACATTGTATTTCGGCACTAACATTTCCTTTTACATGACTAATGACGGAAACCTCACGAAAATTGTATACTTACATCAATTGTTCGTAGTAAGCTGTTGGTCGACTAACAGTTAAAACAACTGCATACAAGAAGTTAAAATTTATTACAGCAATAGAAGCTTGAAATTGTCATAGTGCTTAGCAGGCGGCAACTTTTGTATTTAGACAGATCCTTTCTGTGTGTATCAGTATCTGCAGAGTTACCAGTATTTGTCCTTTGTTGATTCCAAACGCCGGTCACTGTGGCCGAGCGGTTCTAGGCGCTTCAGTCCAGAATCGCGCTGCTGCTTCGGTCTTAGGTTCGAATCCTACCTCGGGTATGGCTGTGTGTGATGTCCTTAGGTTAGTTAGGTTTAAGTAATTCTACGTCTAGGGGACTTATGACCTCAGATGCTAAGTCCCACATTGCTTAGAGCCATTTTTGATTCCAAAGTTCGTACACAGCAGCTGTTGGCATATCTGAAACTTGTCAAAGCAATACAAGCGAATATAATTACAATATTACACCAGCCCACGCGAAATTTTAACTTATTACTTCTGACTTTTAATGTTAAATACAAGTAGATAAGAATTTCTCAAAGGGGAGGGAGGGGGGAGGTGGGCAGGAAGCTTCAATTTCTTCCCTCCCTCCAACCCCCCCTCCCCCACACCTCACGGGGTACCCCCTAAAATTCGTCACTGTATTATAGGGATGAAATCACAAAATATGAAAAAAAATTTCAAACTGCAGAGAATGGCCATAAGAATAATAACCAATAATAGTAGTCGAGGTAAATGTAAAGATCTGTTCAAAACACTGGGAATTTTAACTGCACCTTGTCATTACATTTACCATACGGTTGCACAAATCAAAAATAGCTTTGATAAATACTGCACAAACGTCTCTGTCCAAGACCATGGAACAAGATCTAGACTGAACTTACATTAACCAAGAAACAATGAACACAAAACTCAAAACAACATTTTCTACCAATGAATAAAAGAGTACAATAAATTACCAAAGGAGAACAAATAACTGCTAAAACAAACTTAGTTAAAAAGGCAATTAAAGAGTACTTTTTAACTCACACATTCTATACACTGAAGGATTAATTACATAAAGCAGAGTAGGGGTTTGGCACAAAATGTGACATATATAACAATAACGATGTTGAAACGTCTAAGCTCCCACATAATACTTTCACACTACATTCTTCCTTCTTTCTATTCGTTTTCTGGATAAACTTACTCTCAAAGCAATGCAGTGTATAATACTAACAGCTTATCCTCTTTTTCAGCTCAACACCTCACTCGTTATAGAGGGATACCGACTCAGTTCTTCAGGTTAGCAAATGGGAAGTTTTGGTACACAAAATGGTCTAGACATGAGTTCATAGTGTGTGTGTGTGTGTGTGTGTGTGTGTGTGTGTGTGTGTGTGCATAGTGTGTGTAGTATGTCCAGTGACTGGGAGTGAGAAATGAACGAACAGTGTAGCATTACTTTTTTATCATCATTAAATAATTTATTCATAAAACAGTCCTGTACACTAAGAATAAGCGAATGAGGTAGCTCTGTTTTAAACAGGACCTTTTATTTGTGAGGGTGCAGGCTCCAATCTTCAACCAGATATCCTGATTTAGGTTTTCCACAGTGCCTCTAAATTATTTGAAGTAAATGCTAACAGGATTTCTACTTTAAGGCCATGGCAGACTGACTACCTGTCCCATACTTGTCATTCTGGATCTATGAGTCTGTAAATGGCTGTACATGTGAATTTGTTTATTTCTGTTGTTCTTAAACTGCAGAACTACGAGATGTCAAATACCCTAATAAAAGAGATCTATGGATAATTATGACTATTACTACTAACTAATAACTGCTATTGTTACTGCTACTACTACAACTACATTAGGACGGTCGCAGTTCGACGAAGGTCTTAACATTCTCCTGATCAGCATAGCAGTAGCACTAAATTCAAGGACCGTCACATATGGTTTGGGGGGGGGGGGGGCTGAGCCAAGGACACATGTAAATGATTGACTCACAACACTGCCCAAAGTTCAGAACCACCAGCTAGAAGAGATTTGTCCAAGGAGTTTCAACGACAGCACAATGCGGTAGAACACTTCTCAGATGTGGATGGAATTGTATCTGATCCCAATCAAAAACTTCCATGAAACTCATCAGCCACAGACAATTACAGGAATACTCCAGGTGGGTGATGTTGTTCTCCTACAGGAGGATGTTCGTCCACGGCATATGTGGGGGAAGGCATGGACAGCAGATTTTCTTGAGGAAACAGATGGGAATATACGATCTGAAAGCCTGCAAACTCCGGAAGGGTCTATAATCTCACGTCTAGTTCGACTGGTCATTCCTCTAGAAGTTGACTACGGTGGTGAGGGTGTTGAGGGGTTGATCTTTGTAATGACAGGTATTTTGAGGATATTGACATCTATGACTTGATATGCATTGTATATTTCACGATGTACGTTTCTTTCGGACGAAACAAATCAGTGTTATACTGCAATCAAGGTGTGTCTCCATAATAGGCAGTAAAATAACTGATGCTGCCTCACATAGAGATGATATAAAATACGGACCGGCAATGGCAAGAAAAACATTTCAGAAGCTTGATACAAGAACCATTTAACTGCATAAAAACGCATTTTGTGTAAATGCAAGAAACAGTTCAGCATGCATTGAAGAAGTAAATGTGTAAAAATTGTCTCAAAGCAGCTATGTTGTCCAAACCTTGAATCTTTTAGGTGTGCCATATATATATATATATATATATATATATATATATATATATATATATATTTTAGAATAATTAATATAATATTTTTAGACTATCTTATTTTGAACCAAATATACAAATCAATCAAAACTTAAAGATACAATTATTTTGTGAGTAAGGATTAATCATAAAATAAGTTTTGAGCATTACCAAACTATATTTGATTGTGTAACTGTCAAATTATCTTATATCTAATACATGTGAATGATGCACTAATTCAGGATGCTTATATATAGCAACAGGTTATATATAACAAATACTGTGACAATAACTTAACAGAAATATAAAATACTCATTATCTGCAGATATTTTCACGATATGCACGCATTGTTTAATTTTTTATTTCACTGTGTTTCTTATTCACCTAAATCAGGTTCACTCTCTTCACTGGAACAACTTTCAGATTGAAACAGCTTCTTATAAAATTCCATTTCTACAGAAGTTACATATTTCTTTGAAAATTCCATTACATCGTATTTAACTTTTGTAACAGACAATGGTCCACGATATCTGACGAATGCCTAAATCACCACTCATAGTTTTATTTAGTTGGGTAAATTCTAAGGCCACAGTCGCCTGCTAACCTTTATTTACTTTAACAGTAACTTTCTGATCAAAGCTTTATGGAATACTTTTAATTGAGAAATAAGGAATGGATCATTATGCCTTATTTTTATGTTTGCTTTAAAGTAGGATCTTAAGTGAGCTTTAAAGTTTTTGAAAATTCTCTGAGTAACAGGGACAACTGTAAACAGTTTAGATGATTTCTTAATAACTGAGTGCCACTCTTCAGGAGTATGTAATCTAGCTATGAGACTTTCTTTCTATTCAGTATTGCAAAAGTCGCTATCAAAAGGGAGAAAAGAATCTCCACATTCAGGGAAATGGTGAATACATCTATTAGAGTATGTAAGGCTCAATCGGTAGTGTGGCAGTATTTTATTCTTATGTTGTGAGGCTCAGTTGTCTGACAATAGTATAAGTTCAGCTGCATCAGGGGAAACTGCATTGTGAGATACCAATCTAAGAATAAAATAACTTATTATGGCCCTTTTATCATCACAATCTGCATATATGAACACGTGTGCCTTTCCACTACCACAATAATTACAGCTATACATCCATACTTGCCAACAATAAAAAGTATCTGATGAAGGGATCATTAACTTTATTATGGCTCTTTTATCATCACTTTCTGCATATATGAACACGTGTGCCTTTCCACCACGACAATCATTGCAGTTATACATCCACACTTGCCAACAATAAAATGTATCTGATGAAGGGATCATTGGAAGCGAAAGGCTTTGTGAAAATGAAATGCAACGTGTGTATTTTCTTTCCTATTTTAGCTTCCTACCGCAATCATTTATAGAATACTTCACTTTTACGCAAGTGTAAGTTCTTTTCTGTTTGAAACAATTTCTAGCTCTGGGTTACCATTATTGTCTCCTATTGATTTACTTAAAGGGTCATGTTTCACATATGTCATACTGAATTGGTTGTTAAGGCATCTATAATAATAGTCATATGACACCCAGCAGGTTTTCACTTTGTTACCTGCCTTTAGATACCTAAATAACTTGTCCTAAATACAGTTCATACATTTTCTTTACATTCAGCTTCGATGACAAAAATTTTTTTATGTTATCATTTCTACACTCATGAGATTTTTGGGGAGGAATCTGTTTTATGTGGTGGATAACATTTCCAGTGTCATTAACACTTACTTTGTTAGGCTTGTTGTCATGTTTTCCCCTAATATATTGCGGTAGGAAGCCAAAATAGGAAAGAAAATACACACGTTGCTTTTCATTTTCACAAAGCCTTTCGCTTCCAATGATCCCTTCATCAGTAGGTAAATCAATCTTTTAGCTGCATATGAATACAAGCGCTCGACTCTAGATTTGTTTATTCTGCAAAGGCTGCATAAAGCCTTCTTGCATACCACACGCTCCTTGGTTTTCAGTTATATCTGTCAAAGGTATTATAACGTATTATTTAATATCAGCTGTACTTAATAATATTACATCAGTAAACATATGTAGCATTTCGAATTCCTGGTTCTTCACCTTTTTTAGACCTACGACGCTGTCTTGGTCTTGGTGCAATATACGTGCACAAAAAGGCATCTTGTGCTTCTTTAGATTAAATAACGATGACTTCAGTAATAATGTCTCCCTTTTCTTTTCTATACCATACATGGAAATATTATCGTTACCAGTTACGTGAGCGAGCTGCTTCGCGCCCAGCAACTTCCTTTCCACTGCATGATATGTATGATTCGCCTGTTAATCTTTTATGCTTGCCTGTATTTCTTTTCCACTTACTATGATCACACTTTCGTTTTCTGCAATGTTGTTCTTTATCTTTTACAGTACTACAATTGGAATCCATTTTCTGAAGGCCTGAAACAAGTAGAAAAACATAATACTGTCGCGCAAATACAGCCATTTTAAAAGGACAAACAGTTGCTATGCTTGTGCTGCCACCTATTGGTGCTAGAAATGTTCAAGCAGGGGCCTAGTCTGCTTGTCGTTTCCATCACAAACATATGGTTGGTTGAGAACTCTATTAATTTCATTCAGGTAAGTCCATACAGGTCTGGTTCTTACACCAAAAGATGCAGTCACGGTTGTATGTTAAACATGGTCTAACTCATTTTTAATCGAAAGTAGACTTATCTGGTTCTTACACCAAACCCCTCAGTTCTGAGGAAGAGGAATTTGTTAACGTCGAATATAAATTTAAGCGTTGGGTTACCTTTTCTGAACAGGAGTGAAACGTGGACCACATGCATTCAGACGAGAAAAGACTAGAGGCCCTTGATGGGTAGGCAGCGTAACTAATCAGGAAGTACTGGACAGAAATGGGAAGAAAAGAAATTTGTGGCCTAACTTGACTAAAAGAAGGGATCGGCTGATAGGACACATTCTGGAACCTCAAGGAATCATCATTTAGTATCTGTAGAGAGAGACCGAGAGACTAACACAGTATGCAAGTTCAAATGGGTGTAGGTTGCAGCTGTTATACAGAGATGAAGAGACCTGCAGAGGACGGAGTAATGTGAGGAGGTGCATTAAACCAGTCTCTGGACTGAAGACCAGAACAACGAAAACAATTATGGTCAGTTGATTACTGTCATGACGACCAGGTTTCAGGCGCTATCTGTGGCTGATAAAGAACCTGAATCAGATGCAGTCGCTGGCTTGTTTCAGAGGAAGTCTCTCGGCCTGCGAGATCTGGACAGTTACATATGGTGAGAATACTGCTAGCTGGGAGCTCTGATATTAGGTAGCATATTTGGGCCCTTTACGGATATGACAGCCAAGGGGACAAGTCCATCATGCATTCTCTATGCATGCTGAGGGAGTCATACCAGAGGTGGGACAGGTGCTTCTGGACGCCAGGAAGAGCACAGGGTGCAGTCAACTGCAGGTGGTGGCTTATGTCGGCACTAACAATGTTTGTCACTTTGGATTGGAAGAGATTCTCTCTGGTTTCGGGCGGCTGTCTGAAGTGGTAAAGTCTGCCAGTCTTGCTTGCGAGATAAAGAGCTCACCATCTGTAGCATAGTCTACAGGACAGACTGTGTACTTTGACATAGAACCGTGTCGAGTGTCTGAATCAGAGGCTCAGATGGTTCTGCGACCATGGAGGCTGTAGATTCCTCAACTTGCACCATAGGGTGGTGAGGTTTTTGGTTTCTCTTAATAGGTCAGGGGTCAGTTACACACAAGAAGTGGCTACACGGGGACATGGGGCTGTGTGGAGTGTGCTGGACGGTTATAGGCTAGAGTGTCTCTTTAAAAAATCAGATGAAAATTCGCTTGATGCCTTCCTAACGGTCTCTACTCCTTCCAAACTAACTGTGTAAGCATAGACCAGATTTTTGTCACATTCACAGTAACGGAATCGACGGCAGTTGAAATATTTGTACAGAATAAGTTAATCAGAAATGGGGTACAGAACAGGTCAGAACACTGTTGCAGAAGTAACGAAAAAAAAAAAAAAATTCCAAATTCCAAATAATGCTAAATCGCCAAGACTGGCGATGTTTTACTCAAGCTCGAAACTTTACAAACGTTTTTAATGGTTTCTACAACGAAACTCTGTCTCGAAATCTAGCAGAAATCCCAAAGAGATTCTAGTCGTATGTAAAGTACTTCAGTGGCGAGGCACAATCAATGTTTTTACAGCATGACAGCAATGATAATGTTAGTGACGACAATGCTACTAAGCCAGAATTACTAAACATGTTTCCCAGGAATTCCTTCACCAAGAAAGACGAATAAATACTCTGGAATTAGTATCGAGAACAACTACCAACCTGCGTAATTATAAAGTAGACATCCTCAGTGTAGCGAAGCAGCTTAAGTCACTTAATGAAGCCAAGTCTTTCTGTTAATTTTGTATACTTGTCAAACTGTCAAATCAAGAACGTCTTCAGCCGTCTATATTTCCGATTTTATTTTATTTTGCTACATGTTTCGGCGTTACACTGCACCATCTTCAAATCCCCTGACTTACAGAGAATTGGTATAACAATTACGTTCTTTGCAGAGTATGCTACTACAATAGCTTCATACGTAGGCATTTTACGGCCGCTCGCTCCATGGAACACCCATACCTGAAGGCTGGAAAATTGCACATGTTACATCAACAGGCAAAAAAGAAAAGAGGAGTAATGTACTGAATCACAAATCCATATCACTTAAGTCGATTTGCAGTAGAATTTTGGAACATATACTATGTTCGAACATTATGAATTACCTCAAAGAAAACGATCAGTTGGCACTTAAGCAGCACACATTCAAAAAAATATCAGTCTTGTGAAACGCAACCACCTACTTATTCACACGAAGTAATGAGTGCTATCGACAGGAGATCTCAAACTGATTCCATATTTCTAGATTTCCAGTAGGCATTTGGCTCTGCTCCTCACAAGCGACTTATAATTAGATTCCGTCTCTGTTGTGTGACTGGATTTGTGATTTCCTATAAGATAGGTTACACTTTTAGTAATTGATGGAAAGTAGTCGAGTAAAACAGAAGTGATATTGGCGTTCCCCAAGGAAGTGTTATGGCTCCCTGCTGTCCCTAATCTATATAAACGATATAGGAGACAATCTGAATGACTGTCTTAGATTGCTTGAAGATGATGCTGTCATTTACTGGTAAAGTCATCACAAAATCAAACCCAGTTGTAAAATGATTTAGACGAGGTAACTGTATCGTGTGAGAAGTGGCAATTCACTCTAAATTATGAAAAGTGTGAGGTCATTCACATGAGTACTAAGAAGAATCTGTTAAATTTCAGTTACACAATAAATACCAAAAATCTAAAAGCTGTAAGTCAACTTAATACCTAGGGATTATGGTTGTGAACAACATAAATTTGAATGACTACAGAGATAATGTTGTAGGGAAGGTGCACCAGAGACTGCATTTAGTTGGCAGAACACCAAGAAGATACAAGTCTACTAAACAGGCTACTTACACAATACTTGTCTGTCCTATTCTGGAGTACTGCTGCATGTTATGGAATATGTACCACACAGGCATGATGGAGTGTAAGAAAGAGGTCCAAAGGATGGCTGCTCATTTTGTTTTATCCCGAAACAGGGGAGAGAGTGTCACAGACATGATACGTGAGTTGATGTGGCAGTCATTAAGGGCAGATGTAGGTCAAACCTACGAACAAATTCGAATTTTTTTATTGTGTTATTTATTATATTGATTCTTTAAGAATAACATCGCAAAGTTTCGTAATCAAATCCTGGCTATAAATATATTTTTGAAAAGTTTGTTTGGGCATTTGCGCCTACCGCGCCCCCTCTTTCTATGCTCCACACCTTGATTGGAAATACTTGCCCATATGATTAATATTTCATGTGCATGTGGTAATTGTGGGTGAAAGGGCCTTAAACTGTATGATGAAAGTCGCAGAACTGACACTGTAAGTAATATACATATTTTGTGTAAAGTTTGTAAGAATGATGTTCAGTTCAAAACTTCTGATCTCTATGAGGCAAATACAAGATTTTGTTTCGCCATGAGATGCTTAGGTGTAGGTAGAGAAGGCACAAATTTGTTTTGTGGCTTCATGAACACGCCTGTACAGTGAACAGATTCAGTGATTACAACATAACACTCCTCAGTGCTCTTGAAGTTGAGTGCAGTCGTGAAAACATATCTGTGTGTCTCCTATGACGGAACCTGGATGAGAAGGGGCCAAACATCACTTCACAATGCATCATCCATCATTAGTATGGATACAGGGAAAATATTAGACTTCTGAGTAATGAGCAAATCTTGCTCTCAGTGTGACGCAAGAGAAAAAAATTATGGCAGTGAAGAAGAAAGGTGTCAGCAGAACCTCAAGAAAGTGTGTAATAAGAATTAACAGGCGTAAAGTGATGGGATGGAAGCAGCGGAGATGAGACTAATATTACAAAGGTCAGTTGAACAATATGGTTTTAGGGATGTGAAGTATCTAGGTGATGGAGATTCCAGTGCATTTAATACTGTTTTAGGGAGCAATCCTTATGCCTCACAAACTAAAATTGAAAAACTGGAATGTGTGGGGTATGTTCAAAAACGAATGGGAGGTAGACTTCTCAGTTTGATGAAAGAAATGAAAGACAAGAAATTAGAAGACGGAAAGCCGCTGGAAGGCGTTAACAGACTGACAGACAAGGAAATTCTCACTTTATAAATGTATTACAGAAAAGCTATCAGTGATAACCTACACAGCGTGAAAACAAAGCAGCAAGCCATGTGTCCAGTATTCTTTCAAAAGCTTTCTACAGGTGATAATCCTCAACATATCCTTTATGACATACTGTGGTGCAAATATCTTCAGGGAGAAGCTAGCGGAAAGCCATAGGGCTTACACGACAAACATGGTTTGCCACTTGCTGTTTTAGATATTATAAAACCAACTTTCTGGTACCCAGATAATTCTGGACTGCTGAAAAATGTGTACATGGGGAAACACAGAATACAAATGAGAGCTACAATCACCTTATATGGATGCATTTTCCGAAAACAGTATTTGTGCCCTCAGTTGTTGTGAAGATAGTTGCATGTGATTCCCACCTAGTGTTCAATAGTGGAAACGTAGGTAGGATTAACTGCCTGCAGGGATTAGGCTTTCATCCAGGTGCCTTTACACTGAAGATACTGTGAAGCATCGATGAAATGTGACTGAACAAAATTCAGGTAGCAGAAGAAAAAATGCAATCATTGGCTAGGCAAAGGAGGCAAGGGAAGTGATTACAACAGAAAGACGAGGGAGAGAATAAATATTATGGATATGGACAGCATTAGTCACTAGAGGTAAAGCAATCATGTCAAAAATTGAAATATAAGCTTTAAGCACGAATTGCTCTAAACTGACTTGTTTGAGCTATAAGGTACCTTTTCTCAGGAACTATACGCAGCTAACATCCTGAAATTTGGCATAGTTCTTAAGAATTACTTACTGAATAATCCTGTGCGCCACTTCGCGTTATCTCTTCTCTGATAAAAGTTGTCCTTTAAAATTTGAGAAAAATAGAGCAGTCTCAGCTAGCATAAACGTGAAAAATTAAATTCAAAGTAACTATGAACTTAAAGAGGAATCTGTTCCACACTTTTTATTAGTCTCGTATGCAGATATAAACTGTGACATTCAAGTTTCATTGCTTGATTAGTTTATGAGAAAAGGTACATTATTCGAAAATGATCATTAAAAATTCAATTTTTTTATGAAATGTATGTAGACGCGCCTTTTCAAACAAAACCTATAACATAACAGCGAGCATTATGCAGTACATAACAGTCTCAGGTTCTACTACTTTAGCTGTAATATTTTCAGAGATATGTATGTTTAAGTACAAGAATACAATTTGTCCTTTGTCTGTACTTAAAAGAATGGCTTTTTCATTGTGACGAGATTTTTTCATGAAATTTCAATCACCAACTTTATGCTCCGAGTACAAAAGTATTTTGTTGACGCCAAAGTACATAGGGGGAACTGAGCATCGCCATAATATAGGAAACCAGAACTTGGATAGAAAGATTTAAATGTTCTTTTTTTATCGCCTGTTTTCAAGAGTAGAATGTTACATAAATAATGTGAAAGTAGTTTGATGAACCCTCTGTCAGGCACTTAAGTGTGAATTGCAGAGTGGTCATGTAGATATAGAGTAACCAAATCATGCTGACTACCACAACTGCAGCGTGCATACTATTGTGGTAACGATAGTCAGGTGACATAGTGGCTGCTATTACTTCAGTTTTGGTGATTATTTTTGAGCCATATGCATGGTTTGGTTACACATAAGCATCAAACAAAATTGTAACAAATTTCCTCATTTTATATTCTGGTACAGATAAGCATCAAACAAAATTGAAACAAATTCAACAAAATTGTAACGAAATACATTATCATCGTTACAGACGAAATTGTGAGAAATTGCTCCACACATCATTGACTAAGCATACGTACAGTGCCCCACACAACACTAAGCATATGATATGGTGCAGACTGTTACAGCTCGCCATTGTTACAGATACGTGTAAAATAATATTGAAACAAATTTCTCTACTACATTGAGACCTTGCTGAATAAGCACAAATATACATCTTAGCACAAATGGCAACATGTGGGGCCATTTGTTTTAATGGTTGGTAAGGCAATGTGATGTGATTGGCTGCTTGATTGTAACTGCTAGTAAAATACTGGGCTGTGATTGGGGGAGATCATAAGATACACTACTGGCCATTAAAATTGCTACACCAAGAAGAAATGCAGATGATAAGCGGGTATTCATTGGACAAATATATTATACTACAACTGACATGTGATTTCATTTTCACGCAGTTTGGGTGCATAGATCCTGAGAAATCAGTACCCAGAACAACCACCTCTCACCGTAATAACGGCCTTGATACGCCTGGGCATTGAGTCAAACAGAGCTTTGAGGGCGTGTACAGGTAGAGCTGTCCATGCAGATTCAACACGATACCACAGTTCATCAAGTGTAGTGACTGGCGTATTGTGACGAGCCAGTTGCTCGGCCACCATTGACCAGACATTTTCAAGTGGTGAGAGATCTGGAGGATGTGCTGGCCAGGCCAGCAGTCGAACATTTTCTGTATCCAGAACGGCCCATACAGGACCTCCAACATGCAGTCGTGCATTATCCTGCTGAAATGTAGGGTTTCGCAGGGATCGACTGAAGGATAGAGCCACGGGTCGTAACACATCTGAAATGTAATGTCCACTGATCAAAGTGCCGTCAATGCGAACAAGAGGTGACCGAGACGTGTAACCAATGGCACCTCATACCATCACGCCGGGTGATACAACAGTATGGCGATGACGAATACACGCTTCCAATGTGCGTTCACCGCGATGTCGCCAAACACGGATACGACCATCATGATGCTGTAAACAGAATCTGGATCCATCCGAAAAAATGACGTTTTGCCATTCGTGCACCCAGGTTTGTCGTTGAGTACACCATCTCAGGCGCTCCTGTCTGTGATGCAGCGTCAATGGTAACCGCAGAAATGCTCTCCGAGCTGATAGTCCATGCCGCTGCAAACGTCGTTGAACTGTTCGTGCAGATGGTTGTTGTTTTCAAACGTCCCCATCTGTTGACTCAGGGATCGAGACGTGGCTGCACGATCCGTTACAGCCATCCGGATAAGGTGCCAACCATCTCGACTGTTACTGATAGGAGGCCGTTGGGATCCAGCACGGCGTTCCGTATTACCCTCCTGAACCCACCGATTCCATATTCTGCTAACAGTCATTGGATCTAGACCAACGCGAGCAGCAATGTCGTGATACGATAAACCGCAATCGCTATAGGCTACAATCCGACCTTTATCAAAGTTGGAAACGTGATGGTACGCATTTCTCCTCCTTACACGAGGCATCACAACAACGTTTCACCAGGCAACGCCGGTCAACTGCTGTTTGTGTGTGAGAAATCGGTTGGAAACTTTCCTCATGTCAGCACGTTGTAGGTGTCGCCACCGGCGCCAACCTTGTGTGAATGCTCTGAAAAGCTAATCATTTGCATATGACAGCATCTTCTTCCTTTCGGTTAAATTTCGCGTCTGTAGCACGTCATCTTCGAGGTGTAGCAATTTTAATGGCCAGTGGTGTATGTGCTTTGGCTTCGAAATTCTCTTACTGGCTAAGTGGCATGGCTCAAGGTGAAGTTGGAAAATAGTAAAACACTAGTCATTGACTGGGAGATACAAATATGTGTGTTGACTTATAGCTTAAGAAAAAAATGAAAAAATGTGATTGGTCACTAAAATACCGGACTGTGTTCGGGAAATTTAAATATATGTGCTCTTTCTCGAAATCTCTCCGACTGGTCAACGGCTCTGACTTAAGAAGAAGCTGAAAAAATATGCTTGGTGTTTAAAATAACAGGCTGTGATAGATAGGTCTAAGAGTCGGTTTCTTCTTAAAAGCTCTCTGATTGGCCAAGAGACATGGATTAACATTCTTCAGAGCTATCTATCTGGTCTATTTCCAAGTAAAGGGTGGTGGCCTCTGAGAGTGGAGGGGCATGGTGACATCGTAGAAGGGAGCATGGCTTGTGATGTCAGGGCTACAGCATACGTTGCATATACTGAGTGATACAGCTGTCCCTACCATAACCGCTTTATGCAGCCTGCAATTTTATATCTGTCCTGAAAACATCTATCTGATATGTATAGCAAACACAAAAAGACATCTTGATACTTATCGCCTCACCATAATAAGACGCTGTAATCTTATAATACTATTAAACAATGGAAATCAGGAGTATGTTCCCTAGAGAATTACACTGAAAGTGCGATGCAAATTAAGGTGGTATTGTGACTGTGTTAAAACTAATACATGCTATAATCTGCACCAGTTGTCCTTAGTGAGGATGAGGAGGAGGAGATTAGTGTTTAACGTCCTGTCGACAACGAGGTCATTAGAGACGGAGCACACGCTCGGATTAGGGAAGGATGGTGAGGGAAATCGGCCGTGCCCTTTCAAAGGAACCATCCGGGCATTTGCCTGAAGTGATGTGGGGAAATCACGGAAAACCTAAATCAGGTTGGCCGGACGCGGGATTGAACTGTCGTCCTCCCGAATGCGAGTCCAGTGTGCTAATCACTGCGCCACCTCGCTCGGTGCTTTAGTGAACTGTAGTGTAATTTGAAAGGGCAGACAGACTGTTACAGACATGTCTTTCATGTAAGGTGCAACGTTCGAATCCTGGGTGAGTATTCCATTTATGTTTCAAATTCGTTTAGTTTTTGACACACGTGATGTAGGAGAAATGTCCTCCTTTTATGCAAATCATGTGTGAATTTAAGTGTTTGTGGCCCTAAGGCCGATTTGTCTGCAAGCCAGAAAAATATGGAACAGAAATACGGGGAACAGAACTGCACTGACATTCTTTATCATGTCATCAATGTTCGAAGTGGTGACCATTTCAGTTTATGCACATCTGGGCCTGCTGCTGCATAGATGATCTTTCCTGCCGAAGCATTCCGATTGTTATTGACTTGCAGGTTTCTGTGATGAGTCGGAATTTTCTCATATTTGAGTGTAAACTATTTGTCCTGGTAGGCCAAGCAATAAGTCCTCCTCTTCCTATCCATTTCCCTGGAAGTTCATAGTTCAGATGGTTACAAGCAAGTAAAGTCGAATGTGGTAGAGATTCGCCCTATTGAAACTACATCGTTAAATGGTCTTGCAATCACACATCCTCCAACAGCAGTGGGAGTGAAGGTAGCGTGTACCCATCAAATGACCTTCAAGGAAATATGCTCCAATAAGGCGAACACCCAAGATTTCGCACCAAACATTCACTCTCCATCGTACTTGATACGCTACCTGTCACACCCAGTGAGGATTGTCGGTACTCCGATGGTGCATGCTCTGATGATTGATGGTTCCATTATTGTGGAATGGTGATTCTTCTGAGAACAGGGTGTGCGATAGGAATGCTGCATCATTTTACACATTTCCTAATACCCACTGACAGAAATACATTCAAGCTTTGTAATCTCTCACGTGGCGCTCCTGGAGTAGCGATAGAAGTTATGGGTGATATTTATGGGAGTGTAGTATTCACCATACAGATGACTGGTTGGAGTTCAGCGTCAGTTAGTATGAGCTGTATCCAGGACGACCTCTTCATTTTCATCAGACGTTACGGCCCTCTCTGGGATAGGTGGTACTTTTGGATCACGCCTGGTGTCCTCACACGTCTTTCAACACTGCAGAATGTCTTTGTAGTCAGGCGTCGCCTGTCTGGATGCCGTTCCTGACACAGACATAGTGCCTCGAACGCATTTTTTCTTGCTTGCCCATAAACAAGTATCATGTCAACGTATTCCTCTATGGAAAACATGATGAGTGAAAGCAGAGACAATTCAGATCGTATACCAGAACAATGTGCGCAGGGCACAATTTCAATAGCAACGCCGTTTTCCTGCTTGAATGGAGCAAACGCTGGTCACTTATTACGTATTAACACATCATACCGATGAAAAGAGTTCTGAATGATGCAGGATTCGAACCATCGATAACACATTCCATTGACTGTTCGGCTCACACCTAACCAGCTCTGCCACGCCACACTCTTGGGAACATGCTTGTGTTACAAATAGATAAGAGTACGTACTCCATCAGTTCAGTGTTTAATACATTACTTACATAACTGTTTCCTGGTTTTAAGCATTGATTTCGCTGTTTGTTACACCGAGTTACTAGGCATGACGTATTAACGTAGTTGCATAGTATATGGACATAGATAAATGATTTAAAGGAATGATGTTTTTCGAATGGGCTATACCACGTGTCAGGATTTTTCAGAATCGTATGTAAGATGAGGTTACTGGTAGTAGTGTCAAACAGTATGCCGGCAGGGAATATAGACTTTATGACACCTTCACACATTTTTTGAGCTCCACCAGAAAATTTAGAAAATTTCGGTAGAGGGAACTGAATCATCCCGGATATGCAACGAAAAGTGTTCAAAGATGTGTGCGAAATCTTATGGGACTTAACTGCTAAGGTCAGCAGTCCCTAAGCTTACACACTATTTAACCTAAATCATCCTAAGGACAAACACACACAACCATGCCGGAGAGAGGACTCGAACCTGCGCCGGGACCAGCCGCAACGAAAAGTGTTTCAGACACTCTATGGCTATACTACCTATATTTTTTTTTCTAAGTTCACCTGCTGCCTCAATATCAGTGAGCACCAGTCCATAGATATTTGGAAGGTGTTAACTGATGAAAATTGTAGTGGTAACTACTCACACTGATTATATTCTATGATGTATTTCTTCAGCTTACAAGCTAATTACGATAAATGGTGAATTAACCAAAATTTATTAAGTGATATAACTTATCTGGTTTGTTGAAGAATGTTTCCTCCCATCACAAAGGACGTGTTTACAGATGTTATTGACCTATGTAGTAGTTGCCCCTCAGATTCTCGCGTGTTTTACTATTACGTAGCGTGTGGCACGTGAAAAAGCTATTCACTTTATGGTGAGTAAATCTGTCCTATCTGATTAGTTGTGCTCTAGTAAGTAACAATAATAGCCTACTATTGCAAGAGTTATAAAGTGTTATTAAGTGAACTTTGAAAGTTTGGAAACAATACAGAGTTACGTATACATGAAGGCGTTCAGGATGACTTGTGACTCTCTTGTTTTCCAGTTACAGAAAAAACTGATTATTTTCCAGCACAGTAGATGAGGTGTCTGCAGATCACAAGAAGTTTATTTCATTCAAGTTTTCTGCCACAAAATGTCACTCCGATCAGCCCTTGTTTGGTAAATGGTTGAATCCCTCCGACTTTCTTTAGTCGCTTGCCTTGAAAATTATAAAACCAAGTGGTACCTCTTGAAATAACAGCTCCTGACCAGTATGATGACTGCATCATTGACCGAGAGTATTTTCTGCGTAAGCCTTATTTTATAGCTGCTACTACATTTCCGTTGGTTATTTATGAACACCTTCGTCGCTACTACACTACTGGCCATTAAAATTGCTACACCACGAAGATGACGTGCTACAGACGCGAAATTTATCCGACAGGAAGAAGATGCTGTGATATGCAAATTATTAGCTTTTTAGAGCATTCACACAAGGTTGGCGCCGGTGACGACACCTACAATGTGCTGACATGAGGAAAGTTTCCAACCGACTTCTCATACACAAACAGCAGTTGACCGGCGTTGCCTGGTGAAACGTTGTTCTGATGCCTCGTGTAAGGAGGAGAAATGCGCACCACGCCTGCGATGGTGTACTCAACGACGAGCCTGGGTGCACGAATGGCAAAACGTCATTTTTTCGGATGAATCCTGGTTCTGTTTACAGCATCATGATGGTCGCATCCGTGTTTGGCGACATCGCGGTGAACGCACTTAGGAAGCGTGTATTCGTTATCGCCATACTGGCGTATCACCCGGCGTGATGGTATGGGGTGCCATTGGTTACACGTCTCGGTCACCTCTTGTTCGCATTGACGGCACTTTGAACAGTGGACGTTACTTGTCAGATGTGTTACGACCCGTGACTCTACCCTTCATTCGATCCCTACGAAACCCTACATTTCAGCAGGATAATGCACGACCGCATGTTGCAGGTCCTGTACGGGCATTTCTGGATACAGAAAATGTTCGACTGCTGCCCTGGCGAGCACATTCTCCAGATCTCTCACCAATTGAAAAGGTCTGGTCAATGGTGGCCGAGCAACTGGCTCGTCACAATACGCCAGTCACTACTCTTGATGAACTGTGGTATCGTGTTGAATCTGCATAGGCAGCTGTACCTGTACACGCCATCCAAGCTCTGTTTGACTCAATGCCCAGGCGTATCAAGGCCGTTATTACGGCCAGAGGTGGTTGTTCTGGGTACTGATTTCTCAGGATCTATGCACCTAAATTGTGTGAAAATGGAATCACATGTCAGTTCTAGTATAATATATTTGTCCAATGAATACCCGTTTATCGAATTTTAATTGCCAGTCGTGTAACAGTTGTATATGGCCCCTGTTCTGTCAAATATTGTATTTGTTACCTTACCAACAGTCGTTACCTATGGAAGTAAATTGACTGAAAGACATACCAGGGTGCGACAAAGTGCACAGCCGTGGCCTCGGGTGTGACACATTCCAGCCCGTAGAACCGCCCCAAGACGCACCACGAAGGCGTTATTCGAAAGCACTGAAATCGGTAGGCCGGCCGAAGTGGCCGTGCGGTTAAAGGCACTGCAGTCTGGAACCGCAGGACCGCTACGGTCGCAGGTTCGAATCCTGCCTCGGGCATGGATGTTTGTGATGTTCTTAGGTTAGTTAGGTTTAACTAGTTGTAAGTTCTAGGGGACTAATGACCTCAGCAGTTGAGTCCCATAGTGCTCAGAGCCATTTGAACCATTTTTTGAAATCGGTAGATTTGATTTACATGTACCGTCATTCAAATGATTACAATTTCAGAAACGTTTCGTGATTTATTCAAGATAAAGACCTTCACAAACTAAATAATGCGCTGATCAACCTCTGGCCTCTATGCAAGCAGTTATTCGGGTTGCCACCGATTGTTAGATATGTTGGATGTCTTCCTGTGGGATATCGTGCCAAATTCTGCCCAATTGGCGCGTTAGATCGTCAAAATCCCGAGCTGGTTGGAGGGGCCTGCTCACAATTTTCCAAACGTCCTCAATTGCGGAGAGGTTCGGTGACCTTGCTGTCCAAGGTAGGATGAAGACAAGCAACAGAAACTCGAGCCATGTGCAGGCGGGCATTATCGTGCTGAAATGTAGGCCCACGTTGGCTTGCCATGAAGGGCAACAAAACGGGGTGTAGACTATCGTCGTCGTACCGCTATGCTCTAAGAGTGCCGTGTATGACAACCAAAGAGGTCCTATTACGAGAGGTGGCACGCCAGACCACCCCTCCTGTTTGTCGGACTCTATGGCAAGCGACAGCCAGGTTGGTATTCAACCACTGTCCACGGCATCTTCGCTGGTTATGGGGGCTCAGTTCGCAGTGGGAGTCATCACTGAAGACAATTCTGTTCCAATCAATGAGATTCCAGGCCGAAGACGTGTCTGGAGGCGCCCTAGACAGCGGTGGCATACCAACCTGACTGTCGGCTGCCATACGACCTGACAACCGGCAGTGATGGTCTGGGGTGCCATTTCACTTCATACCGGGACACCTTTGGCTGTCATTCGTACCACCTTTGCAGCACACCGGTATGTGTATGATATTCTGTGCCCTGTTTTCTTGCCCTTCATGGCAAACCATCCTGGTCTTACATTTCAGCAAGGTAGTGCACGCCCGCACACATCAAATGTTTCTACTGCTTGTCTTCGTCCTTTCCCATCTTACCCTAACCAGAAAGGTAACCGGATCTCTCCCTAACTGAGAACGGCTGGAGCATTATGGGAAGAGCCCTCTAAGCAGCTCTGGGTTTTGACGATCTAACGAGCCGACTGAACAGAATTTGCGACGATAACCCTCACTCAGGATGACGCCCAACAACTCTATCAATCATCACCAAGCCGAGTAACTGCTTGCATAAGGGCAAGAATTGGACCAATGCGTTATTGACTTTCTCAATTTGTGAAGCTTTTTCTCTTGAATAAATCTTCCAATTCTTCTAAAATTGGAATCATTTGTTTGTTGGTACATGTACATCACATCTACAGGTTTCCGTCCCATTCAGATAATTCCTCCATGGTGTGTCGTCTCTCATTGTCTTAGAGTGTACATCATCTATTTACCCAAGACTGGAACGGGGAAAGGCTCTCGTTACAGCTTTAAGCATAATTTCGACGTGTTAGTTATATTTCATATGCAACGATGAATGACCTAAAATTCCCTAAACGTAAAAAGGTTACTAATAACCTTTTTCATTGTAAACTCTTAGAAATATGTTGAATGGTTCTTAATTTCAAAAATTATAATAGTTAGGAGTAACAACAAAAATGTGCCAGTCAGTTCTTTAGCAAGTCGTGTTGTGAGACTACAAGATGCAAAAGAATCACATACCTTTGTCGAATAGTTTTCTCAATATGGAATGGGGAAGAGTGCGCAGCAGTGAACCTATGTGAGTACCAAATCGTTTTTAATTTTTTATGCTAAAAATTACTGAGAAATTAACAACAGACATAGATGCAGTTTTACTTAATTTGCATAAGACAATTTATTCAGAGGTACAGCAGATGAGTTGATAATTGTCTCTCTCCATGTGGGCATATGGCTACGGGACTCTGTAACATGCTGCAGTACTTCATGCACTGCAAAAACATTCTGCTCATGTGATTCCTGTCTTAATGACATACTGATTTCATTTCACTTTTTTATACACATCTTTATGAACTTACTAGCTAACGCCTCCTGGTATCTCAGTAAGATACTTGGACTACCAAGCGGTTTACACGAGACTCCAGCACTACATTTTTTCTTATTTTGATATGAAATCGGTGCTTATACTAAACATGATTTTTTGTTATCGTCAGATACTCCCACTACCTTTTGTCTCTTGTGTTGGATGCATAACTAAGTTAAAAGATGAAAATAATATTTATTTTTATTGAGTGGGGTCTTCGTTAACAACACTTGGCAGTCTGTTTTATACAAAAATTCCTATTTCATGATACGACTTCCCTTCATTCCTTTGGAAATAATGACGCCCATGATAAACATTTCAGTATGTTCATTGTTGGGATCATGAAGAGTCATTGTTTTTTGCCTGACTTCATTTAGTGTATTATTGGACATTGATCTGAGAGGTTATAAGTGCTGTTTGTGTTGTGTTGTTGTTGTGGTCTTCAGTCCTGAGACTGGTTTGATGCAGCTCTCCATGCTACTCTATCCTGTGCAAGCTTCTTCATCTCCCAGTACCTACTGCAGCCTAGATCCTTCTGAATCTGCTTAGTGTATGCATCTCTTGGTCTCCCTCTACGATTTTTACCCTCCACGCTGCCCTCCAATACTAAATTGGTGATCCCTCGATGTCTCAGAACATGTCCTACTAACCGATCCCTCCTTCTAGTCAAGTTGTGCCACAAGCTCCTCTTCTCCCCAATTCTATTCAATACCTCCTCATTAGTTATGTGATCTACCCATCTAATCTTCAGCATTCTTCTGTAGCACCACATTTTCAAAGCTTCTATTCTCTTCTTGTCTAAGCTATTTATCGTCCACGTTTCACTTCCATACATGGCTACACTCCATACAAATACTTTCAGAAACGACTTCCTGACACTTAAATCTATACTCGATGTTAGCAAATTCCTTTTCTTCAGAAACGCTTTCCTTGGCATTGCCAGTCTACATTTTACACCCTCTCTACTTCGACCATCATCAGTTATTTTGCTCCCCAAATAGCAAAACTCCTTTACTACTTTAAGTGTCTCATTTCCTAATCTAATTCCCTCAGCATCACCCGACTTAATTCGACTACATTCCATTATCCTCGTTTTGCTTTTGTTGATGTTCATCTTATACCCTCCTTTCAAGACACTGTCCATTCCGTTCAACTGCTCTTCCAAGTCCTTTGCTGTCTCTGACAGAATTACAATGTCATCGGCGAACCTCAAAGTTTTTATTTCTTCTCCATGGATTTTAATACCTACTCCAAACTTTTCTTTTGTTTCCTTTATTGCTTGCTCAATATACAGATTGAATAGCATCGGGGAGAGGCTACAACCCTGTCTCACTCCCTTCCCAACCACTGCTTCCCTTTCATGCCCCTCCACTCTTATAACTGCCATCTGGTTTCTGTACAAATTGTAAATAGCCTTTCGCTCCCTGTATTTTACCCCTGCCACTTTCGGAATTTGAAAGAGAGTATTCCAATCAAAATTGTCAAAAGCTTTCTCTACGTCTACAAATGCTAGAAACGTAGGTTTGCCTTCCCTTAATCTTTCTTCTAAGATAAGTCGTAGGGTCAGTATTGCCTCACGTGATCCAACATTTCTACGGAATCCAAACTGATCTTCCCCGAGGTCGGCTTCTATCAGTTTTTCCATTCGTCTGTAAAGAATTCGCGTTAGTATTTTGCAGCTGTGACTTATTAAACTGATAGTTCGGTAATTTTCACATCTGTCAACACCTGCTTTCTTTGGGATTGGGATTATTATATTCTTCTTGAAGTCTGAGGGTATTTCGCCTGTGTCATACATCTTGCTTACCAGATGGTAGAGTTTTGTCAGGACTGGGTCTTCCAAGGCTGTCAGTAGTTCTAATGGAATGTTGTCTACTCCCGGGGCCTTATTTCGACTCAGGTCTTTCAGTGCTCTGTCAAACTCTTCACGCTATATCATATCTCCCACTTCATCTTCATCTACATCCTCTTCCATTTCCATAATATTGTCCTCAAGTACATCGCCCTTGTATAGACGCGCTATATACTCATTCCACCCTTCTGCTTTCCCTTCTTTGCTTAGAACTGGGTTTCCATCAAAGCTCTTGATATTCATGCAAGTGGTTCTCCTTTTTCCAAAGGTCTCTTTAATTTTCCTGCAGGCAGTATCTGTCTTACCCCTAGTGAGATAAGCCTCAACAGCCTTACATTTGTCCTCTAGCCATACCTGCGTAGCCATTCTGCACTTCCTGTCGATATCATTTTTGAGACGTTTGTATTCCTTTTTGCCTGCTTCATTTACTGCGTTTTTATATTTTCTCCTTTCATCAATTAAATTCAATATTTCTTCTGTTTGTGATAGTGAAATAAAATATCAGAGAAAGATATCGTGACAGATATGATCTAAATAAACTTGAGCATCTTAGTGAAGTAATTTCCAAGGTACAGAATGATTGTGATAGTGAAGAACCAAACAGTGAGAATGAATGAGAATCATCACAGAATGTGAATGTGTTAGAGGCAGTTAGAGAAATAACAGAAGAAACAGAAAACACTGTTGATCAAGACGATACTGATAATATACAAGCCGATATAAATTGTGTAAGTAAAGTTGAAATATCTTGGTCTAGAAATCCACTAAAGCTACCTGTTGAACAGATCATAATGTTGTGGAAGTGTTTCTAGGACAAACAGGAGCTTCTACTGGAAATGAATCAGTAAGTGATGCTTTCACGTTGTTCTTGGGTGACAGTATTTTAAAAATTCCTATGGACTGTACAAATAAAAAGCCACAGGTAGAGTATGAGGAAGTGAAAAGCAATATACCCAGAAAAGAAGAAACAATGTTTGCTGACAGATAAAGAGAGAATGTACTCTTTTTTAGGGGTTCTGTCAACTATGGGTGTTCTGAAAGTTAGACGATGGTCTATAGAGTTATTGTAGATCACCGATCCTATGTACAAGAGAGGCATTTTCTTCGCTTACATGTCTCGAACTCGATTTCAGCAATTATCTACGTTCATCACATTTTTGACATCACTACAGGAAACGAAAGGAGACAGATTGTTAAACTCGCTGTTATCAGAGATGTCTACATATTGTTTGTCAATCATTGCAAGCCTAATTACAATCCTCATTCACATCTTAATGTAGATGAACAATTGCTTCTTTCCGATGACGTTGTTAATAAGATGTCAAAACTTGCTAAGTATGGGGTAAAAGTAAGGAATATGATTGATGCCGAATCAGATTATGCACGGATCTTAAGAGGGTGTGCTGGAAAAGAGGGAACGCCACAGAAAAAAGTCAAGGAGGAAGAGTAATGCTGGAACTAACTAACTGTCTTAGAGAATGTTCTTGCATCACCACCGTCGATATTTTTTCGTTTCTTCCATTTGCAATTGAAATTTAGAAGAGAAAGCTGACTCCTTGTGGAACAATGAGCAAGAATAAGCAAGAAATACCTGAGGCTTTATTGCCTAACCCTAGATAGAAAGTAACATCATCTTTTTTCATAATGTGGTTACCTTGGTCTTCCTTCTTTTTTCATAATATGGTTACCTTGGTGTAATATGTCCCGAACAAATGAAGAAGAATCACGCTATGGACAATGCAGTGGCTGAATGCCTTCAATTAACGATCGAGAGCAGCAGCATATGTGTAGATTTGGCAGAGATAACCGCAAAAATAAATGTCGGACGTACGACGAACGTATCCGTTCGGATAAGGCGGCGAAATTTGGTATTAAATGGGATATAGCAGCAGACGACCGACGCAAGTGTCTTTGCTAACAGCACGACATCGCCTGCAACGCCTCTCCTGGGCAAATGAGCATGTCGCTTGGACACTAGACAGCTGGAAAACGGTGGATTCAATTTGTCAACAAGGATCTGTTCAAGATCATGGTGGCTCCATAATGGCGTAGGCTCAGTTTACGTGGAATTGACTGGCCACTCTGGTCCAACTGAACGGACAATTGACTGGAAATGTTTATATTAGTCTACCTGGAGACCATTTGCAGCCACTTATGGATTTAATGTTCCCAAACATGTCTCTGGGCCACAGTTGTTTGCAATTGGTTTGAAGAACACTGTGGGCGATTCGAGCAAAGGGTTTGGTCATCCAGATGGCCCGTCATGAATCCCATCGTACGTTTATAGGACGTAATCGAGAGGTCAGTTCGTGCATAAAATCCTGCACCAGCAACGCTTTCGCAATCATGGATGGCTATAGAGGCAGCATGTGTGAATATTCATTCTGGGGACTTCGAACGACTTGTTGAATCTATGCCACGTCGAGTTGCTGCGCTATGCCAGGTAAAAGGAGGTCGAGCATAATGTTATAGAGCGTTTAAGATTAGTTGTGACTTTTGACGTTTGGCTCGCCGGAGGGGACTTGACAACGTTTTCCAGGTAACACCAATAGCGAGCCGGCTTTCCTACCACGCTGCCCCTGTTGTCACGTTGGAGGTAAACAGTGCGACGAGGTGTCGCGCTTCAATTGCTTCTGCGTTCGTGAGCTCACTTTGTGAAGTGTAATTTTTTGTCCTTTAAGTGTTCTGCAGTGCTCAGGTGTTGTGAACGAGTGTTTTTGTGTTAGCGTTGCGTTTATAATAACAGTGCAGCATGACTGAACGCGAGATTCAGAGGTCGTCCAAGAACACGTTCGCCGGCTGCGAAGATAGTGAACTGTGGAAAGGACATTCCGATCCGTGGCCCCTCCCAAGGTCGCGAATTTGTGTGCTTTGTGCACAGTTATTTTGAACTCGAGTGCAATAACGGCGGTCCTATTTTAGATGTTACAAGAGTGGTGGACAGAACAGCTAGCTGTTACACTTGGCATTCATCGATCGACGGTGCTGAGAGTTGGCAAGGAGAAGGAAAGAAAGGAAGACGTGAGTGAAGAAGCAACACCAGGTCATTCTTTATTAGAAACACCAGGCAAGAAATGATGTTGTGACAGACAGGTAACAGAGATGGACGCATTCCAGCAGGGTGCAGTTTGGAGATGTGTACGCTTATTATCGCTCTAGGAATATCCTATATTGAGTAAACGTCTTTCCAGCCTCAAGGAAGCAGAGCTGTACAGTGGGAGCAGGTCGTCACTTCAAAACTGTTTACACGAGCTTGGTTTCCGGCTCGAAAAGTTTTCCTCTCGGACATTTATTGTGGAGAGAAGTGACATAGTGGCGTGGACAGCCAGATATTTACGTGCAGTGAGGAATGTTTCGTTCGAAGACATTGTGTGATTGGACGAGACATGGGTTAATGCGTGTCACACGTCGACAAAAGGGTGGACAGATCACACAGCACAAGGAACGACGAAAGCGCCAATAGGCAAGTGTGGCAGGATAATCGTCCTCCATGCTAGCTCTGCTCGTGGTTTCTTTCCAAACTGTTTATTGCTGTTCCGTTCCAGGAAGCAAAGCGACTATCATGAGGAAATGAGTGCCAAAATTTTCTTGGAGTGGTTGTCTGATGTTCTGCTACAGAATATCCCTCCAAATTCTACAGTAGTAATGGACAATTCGCCATACCACTGCGTTGTGATAGATAAAGCTCCGTCAATGCAGTGGAGGAAAGCAGATATTTTGCCCTGGGTGCAAAGAAATGTTCCATCGGATAAAGTTGAACCTGGCATTAACAAGGCAGAGTTAATGGAACTTGTAGCACTTTACAAGCCAAAAACTCCACGCTATCAGATCCGCGAACTGGCTACCGATAGAGGGCATAATGTTATCAGGCTTCCTACATATCACACACATTTAAATCCTATTGAGAACATATGAGCGCAGGTGAAAGGTAGTGTGGCAGAAAACAACAAGAAGTATACACTGACAAAAGGACGCATTGCAAGTGTTACCCCTCAGGATTGGTTTCGATTGTCAACCATACAAAGAGGGTAATTGAGGAGACGTGGATTCGTGAAGGGCTGCTGGAAGAACAGATTAAAGAGCTGCTAATTGCAGTCGGCGCCAGTACCAGTTCTGAGGAAGAGGACAGTGACAAGTCTTCCCTTGGGGTCGCTCCACTTACACCATAACTGTGAGTATTGTTGAGTGGTACTTAAGTAAATAAATTAGTGAAATCAAAGTGAACTAGAAATTAGAATATAAATGGAAAACTTGGTTTAGTTTGGAGAGTTACATACTGGCACACAGAGGGCACAACAGCAGAGCAGAAGAGACAATGACCGTAAAGTCAGCAAGTTCCACATAAGCGGGCGCTATCGATTCAGCCGTCAGGGCATCGCCCGACCGGCTCACGTGTTTCTCAGTTGTCGCATGTGAGCAAAGGCCCTCGCCTACATTCCAAGAGCCAATGACCGACGTCAAGAAGATTCTTCGAGAAGCTTTTCAACGTGACGGAAGAGGCAATGACCGGCTCACGTGTTTCTCAGTCGTCACATGCGATCAGAGGCCCCCGCCTACATTCCAAGAGCCAATGACCGAGGTCAAGAAGATTCTTCGAGAAGCTTTTCAACGTGACAGAAGGGGCAATGGCCGTAAAGTCGTTCACCTCCAGTGAACTGAAGTGAATAAATACGCGAGACGCGGTGGGCCCGACAGATGAAGACGGGGACGAAGACGAAGACGGAGACGGGGACGGAGACGAAGACGAGAGACGAAGGAAGAAAAGAAGAGCAGCAGTAGTTTTCAGTGAGTTTCGGTGCTGAAGACCGTCATGCAAGAAGAGACTGCATCATGCACAGACGCACCAAGTCCGCCGCTGTAATGGAATAGCAAGCAGCAGCCGCGGCGCCAGAAGACAGAAGTTAAAAGGTATTTGAAGTCTGATTTTTACGTACCCGGGTGACTCGTGAGGACGGGAAGGAGACGGCCTCGCCTCAGCAGTCACCTGTGAGCTGGGATGAAGACCTGACAGCCGAAGGCTGGCAAGCGGGAGTCCGTGGTTCGAGTTCGGGACACTGGCCTTGCCCCGCCGCGCCGCTCCGCTGGTCGACGCAGAACACACGCGGCCGCTTAGAGAAGAGAAACACTGGGACGCCACATCCAAGGTATCACCATCCGATGCACGACTTCGCTCGCAATAATTAAACGGGCCACCTCGCGCTGCGCGTCTCCAGTCAACTGGGCGAGACGGCGACACGAGATACACACCGCTACGCGTAATCAGACGCCGCCGCCGCCGCCGCCGCCGCCGCTGCCGCAGCAGAAGACTTCACAAACGACACAGCTGCCGCTCTCCGAACCAGAACATCCCGTAAGATACAGTTGTACAAATCTTCAATAAAAGTTATCTTATGTAAAAATGATGTTTCATTCGACCTCATACCCGAGCCAAGGAAGAACCCACCCTGCCCACATGTTGTTAAGAGAGAAAAGTTAATTTACTTAATATTTTCACCCTGACAGAATGCTTTAGAATGCTCATCCTGACAATTGACAGCATCAAAAGAGAAAACCCAGTTACATTGAGTGACAGAAGTGTCACGTTTAGTAACACAACTGTTACAGTATGTACAAATCATTGATTTAACTGTTCTATTCATTACTGACGTTTCTTTACCGCCAAAGTATGTTTGCCTGGCGGCCGCTAACGTTCGCAACGTAAGGTAGGCGTGTCTTTATTGCCGACCGCTGACGCGCTGACACACGCTGGCAACTACGCTTCCCCTTACTCGCACTGTGCGGAACTGTCAAAAGTTCCAACTAATTTTAAACACACTATAGGAGGTATCTCATGACTTTATGGCGACCAGAACAGATCGCGTATGCAACGGACGCGATCAGCTGATCACCAGAGTCAGTCAGAGAGGTTCGCGCGTTTGCCAGTTGGACCGCTGCCCACGCGTTTAGTCCGCGCTGCAAAGAGTGTCGCGGTGAAACACTGTTATTTATATTATAGTCAACTAGGCTCTTGTTATCGGACTTGACAATAAGTCGTTAATGTATCAGTTCTCTGCAATAAATGTTCTTGTTCCTTTTACGCCAATGTTTCTTGGTTCAAATGGCTCTGAGCACTATGGGACTTAACATCTGAGGTCATCAGTCTCCTAGAACTTAGAACTACTTAAACCTAACTAACCTAAGGACGTCACACACATCCATGCCCGAGGCAGGATTCGAACCTGCGACCGTAGCGGTCGCGCGGTTCCAGACTGGAGCGCCTAGAACCGCTTGGCCACCACGGCCGGCTCAATGTTTCTTGTGTAGATCGGAGTAAGAGGAATTGCTGCGACGAAAAAAGGTGCCAGCACGCTTTTCTGTTGTCGTACACACACTGAACACGCATTTAATTTCTGGCCGACTTCCAGCAGTGCAAGACCGCCTCAGCGGTGATCCCAACGTTATCATGTGCAAAAGATAACGATGATAACGACAAAGAATATTTCCTGGCCGTGTTTGAATGACGGATGCTGACGCCTGTAATATCTCTAGACTCGCCGTGCGACTTCCACCCTTCTGGTCGACGAATCCTATTGTGTCTCACTGTTTAGAGGCACAAAACGCGTGGGTATTCTCAGCTCGTTACTAAATGCAAATAAGCAAGAGGCCGAGTTGATAGGAGCTGAAGGAGTCCAGATTGCAATAATATGCGGTACGGAACACTGTTAGAGAGAAGGATTATTATTCAAGAAACACATAGTATAATGAAATTACTTATCTTCAGTAGTTTGTAGGACTGCAGCTGCCTGCTATGAACTGACAATCTCGTAACATGGAATACCATGAACTAATACAACATATTCTCAGGGACTAAGCTTGATGGGCCCTCCTCAGAGAATCAATGCAAACATTACAGAACTGGCTGAGGGCCGATTATGAAAGTGCGTCTGCCTAGGTTGAAATCTAGCGAAGAAGTGAACGAGGTACACTCCAGTTCCGTCTAGCTGCACAGGCCACTAGAGTGCGCTGTGCTCGGCTGACGACGGGCTGCCAACCTTGTGTTGGCGCGGCGTGGTAGTAGTACCTGTGGCAATGATACTACAAATCCCACCTTATGGTTCGCGCAAGTGGAGGTGAAGTTCCAGTGCTCTGGAGTGAATGCGGATTCCACGCAGTTTGCACTCGTAATGACTGAATTGGAACATCAGTTTGCATCGGAAATTCAAGACATTATTACATCCCTGCCGAGATTGGTGCGTACGTCAAACTGACCTCGTGAGCCATGTGTCTGCTTCACAACAGGGAAGAGTGCGCCAAGTACTCACGCGCGAAGACATCTGTCATAAAAAGCCTGCGCAGCAGTCAGATACTTCCGCGTCCAGCTAGAGGCAAGAACGTTCGCTATATTCACCGACCATAAGCCACTCATATTCGCGTACCGGCAAAACAACGATAACTGTTTTCCCAGAGAATTCAATCAGCTGGAGTATATTGCAAAATTTTAATACCGATTTACGACACGTCTCCGGCCTCAGCAGTGTAGTAGCAGACTGCTTGTCTCGCATCAGCGCAGTCACTGAGACAGTTATTTACCTCTCTTATGCGATGCACAGCAAACAGATGATGAACTACGCAACATCCCTAGACTGGACTGCAACTTGAACTTGTTAACGTACCAAGCACCAAATTTCAGCTATACTGCGACACTTCGACGGGCAAAAACCGCCCATATGGACCAGTAAGCTTATGCAAACGCATCTTTCATGCTCTTCACGACCTCTGCCACTCCAGCATCACAGCGTTTGTGAAACTTGTCGCCACGCGCTACGTTTGGCCAGGACTTCAAAAGAGTTGTCGACAGTGGGCGCGTACGTGCATAGCTTGCCAACGCAGTAACATCAACCAGCATGAAACTTCCTGCCAGTTTAAAACTGTGTGCAGGACCGAGACTCGAACTCGGGACCTTTGCCTTTCGCGGGCAAGTGCTCTACCATCTGAGCTACCCAAGCACGACTCACGCCCCGTTCTCACAGCTTTACTTCTGCCAGTACCTCGTCTCCTACCTTCCAAACTTTATAGAAGCTCTTCTGCATGTTCACGCACCCACTGGCGGTTTGCCATACACTACCGAAAGGTTCGCCCACGTCCATGTGGACGTCGTAGGAACTTTGTCGCCATCAGATGGACAACGTTACTTGGTGACAGTCGTGTTGCTTGGCTTGTGATCAATAAAAAACAGGTCTAGATGCGTCACCTGTTGACCTTGTTTACGGAGAGACGCTCCAGCTGCCCGCATCTCGTGGTCGTGCGGTAGCGTTCTCGGTTCCCACGCACGGGTTCCCGGGTTCGATTCCCGGCGGGGTCAGGGATTTTCTCTGCCTCGTGATGGCTGGCTGTTGTGTGCTGTCCTTAGGTTAGTTAGATTTAATTAGTTCTAAGTTCTAGGGGACTGATGACCATAGATGTTAAGTCCCACAGTGCTCAGAGCCATTTGAACCATTTGACGCTCCAGCTACCAGGAGTATTTGTCGAGCCAAGGGCTCCGTCGGGGGACACATTTAAGCAATCAGATTTTGTAACCCAACTCAAGGAACACATCGCACAATTGCGACCTCAATCGACGTGACGTCACGGCTTACGTCCGTCTTTCGTGTACAAGGAATTGACAGACAGCTCCCGTATCATGCTCCGTCTGGATGGTGTGAAACCAGCCCTCACGCCGCCTTACACCGGACCGCACTACGTCCTCTCACGCACTGACAAGACCTTAGACATCTTACTAAATAAAACGCAACACAGTATCGACTGATCGGGTGAAACCAGCTTTTCTGTTTGACGACGTCTCTGGGATACCTCTACCCTGCTAGCCGCTTACCCCATCCTGTAAGACCACCCAGCAGCCTTCCTGCTCACTCGGGCCTCTGCCTCCACGCCAGACGTGGTCAGGCCAGCGCGTATACCGAGTGATCAAAAAGTCAGTATAAATTTGAAAACTTAATAAACCACCGAATAATGTAGATAGATAGGTAAAATTTGACACACATGCTTCGAATGACATGGGGTTTTATTAGAACCAAAAAAAAAAAAAACCAAAGTTCGCAAAATGTCCAACAGACGGCGCTGGACAGCTACCGTGACGGGTGAGAGGTACGCCGATATGTTACAGAATCGCATCATCCCCAGCCTGGCTGATAAACACCTGCTGGAACGTACGATGTTTATGCAGGATGGCGCTCCACCCCATATTTGCTACACGCATGAAAGATCTCTTGCGCACGTCGTTTGGTGATGATCGTGTGCTCAGCCGCCACTTTCATCATGCTTGGCCTCCATGTCCCCAGACCTCAGTCCTTGCGATTATTGGCTTTGGGGTTACCTGAAATTGCAAGTGTATCGTGATCGACCGACGTCTCTAGGGATGCTGAAAGACAACAACCGACGCCAATGCCTCACCATATCTTCGGACATGCTTTACAGTGCTACTCACAACATTATTCCTCCACTACAGCTATTGTTGAGGAATGATGGTGGACATACTGAACATTTCCTGTAAAGAACATCATCTTTGCTTTGTCTTACTTTGTTATGCTAATTACTGCTATTCTGATCAGATGAAGCGCCATGTGTCGGACATTTTTGAACTTTTGTATTTTTTTGGTTCCAATAAAACCCCATGTCATTCCAAGCATGTGTGTCAATTTGTACCTCTCTATCTACATTATTCCGTGATTTATTCAGTTTTCAAATTTATACTGACTTTTTGATCACCCGGTACTTCCCCACGCGATTCCTGGACAGCGTCGAGGATGCTGGGCGCTGACGACTATGCTCTGCTTCTCATCACATGGCTGGTGTGGCGACCAGTACCGATCGCATATGCAATGGAAGCGACCAGCTTCGCGCCTGCCCACGCGCTTATTCCGTGCTACAAAGAGCGTCGCCGTGAAACTCTGTGATTTGTGTTGCAGCCAATTTCTCTCTTGTTACCAGGCCTGGCGATAAGTCATTAATGTATCAGATCTCCACAATAAATGTTCTTTTCCTCTTTATGCCTCTGTTTCTTCTGTAGATGGGAGTAAGAAGAATTGCTATGACGAAATAAGTTGCCAGCGCTATTTTTTGTTGTCGTACACACACATAATACGCGTGTAATTTGTGACCGACTTGCAACAGTGCAAGACTTGCCTCAACGTTTTTCACCTCAGACGATAGATCAGCGTCTTCCATCAAATTCTACGCAGGGAAGGAGAAATTTTCTGTCGAATCTTGGCAAATAGTTAATCATACCACAAGTCAAACAACGACTCGAACGACTCACAGGACTTACGACGATGATAATGACTGAAATAAAAAATCGTGTTCCACAGCTGCAACTTAAAAAAAAGAAGCCGGTGTCCACGGTGTCCAAGAAAATTGGTCGGAAAGTATTGTGTGTTCTGTGAGATGCGCAAAAAATGTATATGCACAGAATATTTGAAGAAAATTTCCAAAAACTGTTTGTGTTCCATGTAGCGACAACACGAGGTAGACAGATGTCTGGAAATTTGACAACTTCATTTTAGGTTTCCGTACGTCAAAAAATGGCTCTGAGCACTATGGGACTTAACATCTGAGGTCATCAGTCCCCTAGAACTTAGAACTACTTAAACCTGACTAACCTAATGACATCACACACACCCATGCCCGAGGCAGGATTCGATCCTGCGACCGTAGCGGTCGCGCGGTTCCAGACTGACGCGCCTAGAACCGCTCGGCCACAGCGGCCGGCTTTCCGAACGTCAATCGATAAAAACGAAATGATAATAAGATCACTTGGTTGCCCATCAGTATACCTGTCTGTCCGACTCTTAAGACTCCTTTTTGTCATGAATGGCTAGAGGTAGCAAGTTGAAAGTTTGTTTCAGTACAAGCCAAGGAAAAACAGTCCAAAATTGTTAATTTATAATTATATCACGTAAGTGTTTCTTTGTCATTTGTCATCCGCCTATCCGTTTCTTAAGGCCCCTTTTTCTCAGAAATAGCAGAGGCACCCATTTGAAATTTATGTAAAATGTAAGTTCTATGGACCCCTGGCAGTGTAAAAAATTTAAGCTTCTAAGTCAATTCAATCAAAAGTTATGGCCATATATGCCACATATTTGGAGACTCGCAAACTCACTCAGCAAAATGGATTACTTACATTACATGATCAAAAGTATTCGGGCACCTGGCTGAAAATGACTTACAAGTTCGTGGCGCCCTCCATCGGCAATGTTGGAATTCAAAGTGGTGTTGACCCACCCTTAGCCTTGATGACAGCTTCCACTCTCGCAGGTATACGTTCAGTCAGGTGCTGGAAGGTTTCTTGGGGAATGGCAGCCCATTCTTCATGGAGCGCTGCACTGAGGAGAAGTATCGATGTCGGTTGGTGAGGCCTGGCACGAAGTCGACGTTCCAAAACATCCAAAAGATGTTCTATAGGATTAAGGTCAGGACTCTGTGCAGGGCAGTCCGTTACAGGGATGTTATTGTCGTGTAACCACTCCGCCACAGGTCGTGCATTATGAACAGGTGCTCGATCGTGTTGAAAGACGCAATCGCCATCCCCGAATTGCCCTTCAACAGTGAAAAGCAAGAAGGTGTTTAAAACATCAGTGTGGGCCTGTGCTGTGATAGTGCCACGCAAAACAAAAATACGACCACACCATAACGCCTCCTCCTCCGAATTTTACTGTTAGCTATACACATGCTAGCAGATGACGTTCATTGAGCATTCGCCGTACTCACACCCTGCCATCGGATCGCCACATTGTGTACCGTGATTCGTCACTCCAGACAACGTTTTCCCACTGTTCAATCGTCCAATGTTTACGCTCCTTGCACCAAGCGAGACTTCCTTTGGTGTTTGCTGGCGTGGTGTGTGGCTTATAAGCAGCCGCTGGACCATGGAATCCAAGTTTTCTCATCTCCCGCCTAACTGTCATAGCACTTGCAGTGGATCCTGATGCAGTTTGGAATTCCTGTGTGATGGTCTGGATAGATGTCGGCCTATTACACTTTACGACCCTCTTGAACTGTCGGCGCTCTCTGTCAGTGGATAGACGAGGTAGGCTTGGATGCTTTTATGCTGTACGTGTCCCTTCGCGTTTCCAATTAACTATCACATCGGAAACAGTGGACCTAGGGATGTTTTGGAGTGTGGAAATCTCACGTACAGACTTATGACACAAGTGACGCCCAATCAACTGACCACGTTCAAAGTCGTTAAGATCTGCGGAGTGCCCCATTCTGTTCTCTCACGATGTCTAATGACTACTGAGGTCGCTAATACGGAGTACCTGACAGCAGGTGGTAGCACAATGCACCTAATATGAAAAATGTATGTTTATGAGGTGTCCGGATACTTTTGATCACATAGTGTATATATATGTCTAGCCTGGGGATTTAGCAAGGCCAGCACGGTAGCTCAGTGCGTTCAGTCCGGAGATGGCGTCATTATACATCCGCACAAAAATGACGAGGAAACAGATAGATGGTGCGGAAAAAAGCAGTAAAGCAAGCGCCTCGAAACCATGAGGTCGTAGGATCGAATATCATTCGGATTATCTTCACCTCTCAAAGATATGTTCAGTTGTCACAAATAACACGTGTTTTGGGTTGCACATTATGCTGTAGGTCCCCTTTCTTCGGTGAATAACTGTGTTAGGTTAGGGACTCGCAAATCTGCGACGTAGCGTCCAGGAGAAAGACTTGCACCATACCGTTTCGCTACATGAGCTTCCTCTTATGCTGACGCTTTGTTTTTATTCAATCGTGGTCTCATTTCCACAATTTTTCGTTTGATTTGGAATTGTTTAACTAGTATAACATTTTCTAATGAAGTAATTCAATTTTGATGAGTGTTTATGAGAGATAGGAAAAATATGTCAACAGGTATTATAGCTTCGTATTCACAGCCACATCATTATAGCCTTAATTAATTGTTTCAATATATTATATTAAGAAAAAAACTGTATTTTTAATTTACTTAAAACAAGTTTTAGTTCTGTAGCGGAGTGTGCACTGATATGAAACTTCCTGGAAGATTAATATTGTGTGCTGGACGAAGACTCGAACTCAGGACCTTTGTCTTTTGTGAACAAGTACTCGGCCAACTGAGCTACCCAAGCACGACACATGACTACTCCTAAAAACCTTATATCTGCTGTTTCCTCATCTCCTACCGTGTAAGCTTTACAGATGTTCTCCTGCAGAACGTGCAGGACTAGCACTGCTGGAAGAAAGGATATGGCAGAGATATGGTTTAGGGACGGCCTGTGTTTTCATTGCACATTTTGCATTCATTTCAATTCATAGATCACTATTCTTACATGGGATCTCATTTACCGCTCTTGATAGTTTCTGTTGATCCTGGAACTCGGTAATTCATAGGTTAACAGTGTTTTGTAAATGAAGCACCTATGTGCATTCATAGGAATCATGTATACCCTTCCGTCATACTCTCATTGCACACTGTCTTGCAGGTCTCCCCTCTTATAAGGTAGGATGCACCAAAAATCAGGAAACGAATTTAATTGTGTTATAAAAGGCTTCTGACTGATGACACACCACTTATTGCTGCTGTTTGCTTTCTCCACTGTAATCACAATGATAAGAATTCCATTAACCGAAATTGCAAAATCCTGGGCAAGGAGTGATGGCGATGGTGGACAAGTTGAAACTTGTAAGTGTATACACAGTGAGAAATGAAGGTGTACTCTGGGTCTTTTCATTTCATTACACAAACGCATATTATCCCCCAGTCCCAGGCCATGAAGTGGGGAAGATGTACAGGTGGCACTGCTGGCCACCCTGCCCCACTCCTCTGTGCGGCACAGTGCGATGCCAGTTGAGAGCCATCTCCCCGCCCCCACAGAGTGTGGTGGGCACTGGCTACTCAGTACTCACAACAACAGCTCCAGTGTAATTGTTTATAAGTAGTAATAATAATTATAATAGGGCATGGAGCTGCTCCAAATTGTTTAGGGCAAGCACAAGCAGGGGTGGGGGAATCTTGGGGGAAATGTGGGCATTTGTAAGTATCACAAGTGGCCTAGATCTGCCAGCTTTAATGACATATATTGCCATTTTAACTTCGGATATGTGGACTAGGTCTTCAATCTTCCATTGGAGGAAGGAGAGATGGAGGAGGGTGGAGAGGGAAGAGAGAAGTGGCCCTCAAGACACTGACATGGAGCCCTGTTGTCTGCACCAAAAACCACTGAAACCCACTACTAGAGAATAACAGTACTTTTATACAAATTACACAATTGGCCATTCAAATTGCTACACCACGAAGATGACGTGCTACAGACGCGAAATTTAACCAACAGGAAGAACATGCTGTGATATGCAAATGATTAGCTTTTCAGAGCATTCACACAAGGTTGGCGCCGGTGGCGACACCTACAACGTGCTGACATGAGGAAAGTTTCCAACCGATTTCTCATACGCGAACAGCAGTTGACCGGCGTTGCATGGTGAAACGTTGTTGTGATGCCTCGTCTAAGGAGGAGAAATGCGTACCATAACGTTTCCGACTTTGATAAAGGTCGGATTGTAGCCTATCGCGATTGCGGTTTATCGTATCGCGACATTGCTGCTCGCTTTATTCGAGATCCAATGACTGTTAGCAGAATATGGAATCGGTGGGTTCAGGAGGGGGGTAATACGGAATGCCGTGCTGGATTCCAACGGCCTCGTATCACTAGCAGTCGAGATGACAGGCATCTTATCCCTATGGCTGTAACGGATCGTGCAGCCACGTCTCGATCCCTGAGTCAACACATGGGGACGTTTGCAAGACAACCATCTGCAGGAACAGTTCGATGACGTTTGCAGCAGCATGGACTATCAGCTCGGAGACCATGGTTGCGGTTACCCTTGACGCTGCATCACAGACAGGAGCGCCTGCGATGGTGTACTCAGCGGCGAACCTTGGTGCACGAATGGCAAAACGTCATTTTTTCGGATGAATCCAGGTTCTGTTTACAGCATCATGATGGTTGTATCCGTGTTTGGTGACATCGCAGTGAACGCACATTGGAAACGTGTATTCGTCATCGCCATACTGGCGTATCAGTTGGCGTGATGGTATGGGGTTCCAATGGTTACTCGTCTCGGTCACCTCTTGTTTGCACTGACGGCACTTTGAACAGTGGACGTTACATTTCAGACGTGTTACGACCCATGGCTCTACCCTTCATTCGATCCCTGCGAAACCTTACATTTCAGCAGGATAATGCACGGCCGCATGTTGCAGGTCCTGTACGGGCCTTTCTGGATACAGAAAATGTTCGACTGCTGCCCTGGCCAGCACATTCTCCAGATCTCTCACCAACTGAAAACATCTGGTCGATGGTGGCCGAGCAACTGGCTCGTCACAATACGCCAGTCACTACTCTTGATGAACTGTGGTATCGTGTTGAAGCTGCATGGGTACGCCATCCAAGGTCTGTTTGACTCAATGCCCAGGAGTATCAAGGCCATTATTACGGCCGGAGGTGGTTGTTCTGGGTACTGATTTCTCAGGATCTATGCACCCAATTTGCGTGAAAATGTAATCACATGTCAGTTCTAGTATAATATATTTGTCCAATGAATACCCGTTTACCATTTGAATTTTTTTTGGTGTAGCAATTTTAATGGACAGTAGTGTACTTCTAGCTGGAAGAAACAGAAGCTGCCTTTACCGTTATTCCAGATCACATAATGTAAGAATAAAAATTAGTCGACAGTTAAAGAACTTTTGTTCATGGTTTTTTTAAATGTAAAGTGTACAGCCATACAAACAGCTTTAGTCCATTACAATCACTATAGCTTTTATACATATATCTTTAGCTAAAATAAACAGAATCAACTCTTGGTAATACCCCAGATCATGTTAACATAACAGGAGAAATAAATCAACAGTTCATCTGAAGGTTTGTTAATAATTCAAATTTAATTATAAAGGTCCTAGTCATACAGACAGCTGCATCTCACTGCAGATACAGTAACTCGGTATCATTGATTCCTGTGTATTCATGTTAATGCCAATCATGATTTTAAAAAAAATGCTATAAACTGCCTGTATTATACATAATATACAAATAGAAATAAGATATCTGACCACCTGAAGTTTGTTCTTGTAGTAATTTATTTATTTATTTTATTTCGTGCTCTCATGTTATCGCCAGTCTGATTAAAATAATTGCCCTTATATCGACTTTAATACATGTAATGAAGAACAAATTACATCTGTGTGCCGAGTAGGCCTATGCCATATCTTTCTCTCAAGATCTTTGTTACAAGCAACATTTGTAAAGCGCATGGTGGATGCTGGAAAAGTCTCGCTGTCAGAGTGTAAATTAATATAGTTTGTGTGGAAGTGTGTGTAGTGATGTAACAATTGGACATCAAAATGGAGGCAGACAGATGGACACTAACCAAAAAAAAGCCGGTATACTGTCGCAGTAAGTAAAAAACTACATTTACATCCATATTGACAGATAAGCTATAGTCATGGCGATAAATTAAAGTGTGTTCCATCTTTCTGTCATAGAGCCTGCACCCAGCATTATGCTAGCAATAATGATGTAATTTCCTGAAACCATCTGAAGATGAACCTGAAAAGGTTCTAAAAGCGGTTCATGGAATAAAACATAATTACTCAAAAATGTGACTGGTTGCAGTTTTGTATAACTTATTTACATTCAATATACAGTCACGGTTCTAAAATATCCGTAATGGATAAGCATAATAACAGGAATGCTGAAAAATTTTAACTAGCCAACACCTGAGGCAAGTCGCACCACAACTCATGAGATCCTGCTTATTAAACTCAAGAACCGTCTTTAAGTGCACAAAATGTGTATAATCTTCACTCCTCTCTGTCTAGTGTTGGCTAGCGACAACAAGGGAATTTGTGTTAACTTTTTGAAAGGTAATATCACAGAGCTCTCAAAGATGGGGCAGAACCAACGACTTTAACACATGAGGAATGTAGTGTGCACTTTCCAAAACACTGTTTATGTGGACAAGAGGTGATAACGTGTGTGCCAAATTGCGCTCTGCACTATGACAACATGTGCTGGGCCCGCATGATGATGCCATATGCTATCCGGAAACGATCATTCACCGTAGTGCATTTACACATGGATAAGTCCATCATGATGCTGCATGAAGAACAGGGACTTGTCTGAAAAGTTGATGTGATGCATTACTACGTACAGTGCTATAGTTGGGAGCGCCAAGGTCGGCAGGTCTCTCTGTGCAGTTGTGCCAAGCGAAGCCGTAACAGTAGTCACCATGCTGACAATCGTTAGTGCTCCAAACTTCATCCTACTGCCATTGTGGATACTTGTCTTGCTGCAAACAAACCCATTTCCCAACTAAGGGTACGTGACGCAGCTGTAGAATCCTGTGCTGCTGAGCAAACAATATGCTTGTATTCTCTAGCGTTCATCATATAGGGCCATTGAGATCCTGCATGGTGCTGGGTATCGCCCCCCTCAACCAATTTGTTCCATATTCATAATGTAGTTATGGAATCGAGACTAACAGAAATAGCAATATTGCGAAACGATAAACCACAGACTTGATAGGTCACAGCCCAGGCGTAGCTGTATATCAGTACCTGCTGGTCAACGTTTCTCCTTCTTGCACGACGAATAACACAATATTTTCACAGCCGAACAACACTAAAAAACGATTTCTAAATGAGAAACCTGCTACGTAATTTTTCCTTATGTGCAAAATGTAGCTACCTCCTTTGTGGGGCTACACTGAAATGCCTATCATTTCCATATCTACGCTTGTAGTACACTTCATGCCAACTTGACGCTTGTTGCGTTCCGCCTTCACGGTGTTAAAATTTTAATGGTCAGCAAAAGAAATTAAGGAAAATTTGGGTTGAGCGCCGTGTAGCACCGCGATTATTTTTCAGGTGATTGAGTAAAATACGGATGCCACCCACGGTTACTGCATGGAGGCCATGGAAGGAGGACAGAACAGTGTTGGGCAGACACAATTACAACATTAAAAGCATTCACAACTGCGAATACGAACAACCATCAGGTGTAGAATGAAATGACGGCAATGACAATTTGTGCCGGACTGGGGTTCGAACCCGGATTCCCACTTATCGTGATCGTTCGCCTTACCATTTGGCTATCCGTGCACGATTCACAACCAGACCCAAACTTCCATTTGTCGTCAGCCATGTGTGTACAGCCTGTGCTTATACATTCATTGAATGTTAACCTGTGGGGCTGACTATATAAAATGATTGCGAATGTATGCAAAATTTAGTTTACTGACAACATTTATTTTCACAAAACAAAGACAGACATAAATTATGCTAAACAAGTTATGATTGAATATCGTAAATACCATAATGAACAAGGATCCTGGGTGGCAAAGTGAGTCAAGTACTCTGGCCCTAAAAATGTGGATAACACAAACTGAATTGATCTGACGCTGAGCAGACTTTGATTGTTCAAATCTACAGAAGTTTATATAGGTGCAGCTGAGAGCAAGTGGCGATTGAGATCTGTATGCCCTGACAAGGCTGTAGCAGCAGTACGTTACCCTGTTTGCTTCATGCGGCGATGGCGAGATGTGTGCAGCGGAGGCGAGACGTGAGGCGGCACGGCCACGAAAGAAATGCAAAAATCTCACGGTCTAGCAATGAGGCACACTGATGACAATTTACTCTCTACCAGAACCCTGAAATCACGGTAGATTTCAGTGTGTGACACACCCGTTCACTGGTCGTACCAAGGACCAATTTGGCTCACTTACACGACACAGCACACAACAATACCAAACGTCAAGACTGATAAACCAAAAACGAATAAGTGTGCCCTCAGCAAACGAGTAGTCCCAGACGTTTGAAGTCACACTGTCGTTACAGTAAGAACTTCACCACAGGCTCCCCAGTCTAAAATACTCATAAGTGAAGTCAAAAAAATGGCTCTGAGCACTATGGGACTTAACTGCTGAGGTCATTAGTCCCCTAGAACTTAGAACTAGTTAAACCTAACTAACCTAAGGACATCACAAACATCCATGCCCGAGGCAGGATTCGAACCTGCGACCGTAGCGGTCTTGCGGTTCCAGACTGCAGCGCCTTTAACCGCACGGCCACTTCGGCCGGCAAGTGAAGTCAGTCTCAGGACAGGTCCCAAGCACCAGCCACACATGCCAGAGCATCGACCAGAAGTCCTCTTACCAGACCAAAGTCCAGCACCTGAGTGCCTCGCATCTCTTTATAAAAATAATCCCTTTCGCCACAAAGTGACGAACGACACCGCCTTCACGCCGTCATGAGCCAATCATAGGGCTCTAGAGGAGCTAAATTTCCCCTCCCACGCGACAGCACAAACTCATGTCGAACCAGGGCAAGAGTTACGAAACCTGCGTCTCTGGAAAAAAAAGGAAACCGCCAATTACCGGCTTTTTAAAGTTTTCGTGGAAGGGGAAATGTTATTCTTTGAAGTCGCATCACTTCCCACAGCAAGAAGCGAACAGAAACAATCTTATAGATCTTTACCTAAATCGCCTGTGCCTTGGAGCTTGTTAGTCCTAGCTATGACGTGTAATAAAGATTCTGTCCCTAAACATTTCTCAGATGCCAGAGTTTCTTATACAACCGAGGAGACCGATGGAAGTGGGTCACAGGCCTATGTGCAGTATTGGCGAACATGAAAACTTGTGAATTTGCATTATGCATAGTTGTGCACACATTGCCCAGTTTATGACTCCACTGTGTAAATGCATCCTTTCAGTCCGTCGCCCCCAACCCAGCCTGCAGCTGGCGCCAATGCAGGTATAGCGGCATTGTTTTGCTGGAGTCCTGTTTCGACAAGGGGCTGTTCTGTCTGCCCTGTACGGCTGTGGGCCTGTTTGGTAAGATTTACTGAGGAATGGGCTCGCCGCCAATTGCTTCCAACTCTCAACATGCCGTTTCTACGAGCAAAGAACAATAAAAATACTTCATGCCTTTAGTGCCCTACCAGGCTCCATCAACATCTGCTCAAAGTGCATTAGGTTGTAGCAAAATCCTTAATAATTTTCCATATATGAGAAATAGGTGAGAGAGTAACTTGTCCTCACTCACCATTATGTATGTTTCCACACAGGTAAGACATTTTACTTGAAAGTCGCTTGCACAGTATCAGAGGGTAAATACGATATTGCAGTGCTCGTGCACGAATTATGTGTAAAGTTCCTTTGGACATGCATGAATGCACTAGAGCCGATGTGAAATACATTTGCCGGCCGCGGTGGTCTCGCGGTTCTAGGCGCGCAGTCCGGAACCGTGCGACTGCTACGGTCGTAGGTTCGAATCCTGCCTCGGGCATGGATGTGTGTGATGTCCTTAGGTTAGTTAGGTTTAAGTAGTTCTAAGTTCTAGGGGACTGATGACCACAGCTGTTAAGTCCCATAGTGCTCAGAGCCATTTGAACCATTTGAAATACATTAAATTTATTCACAGTTCCGAATATGAGGTGAGTTAGCGTCCTCTGATCAGTGGGCCTCCTGCAGTCCAACCATCAGATGGTGCTGGCCTCCTACTTTGGCAGCCTACAGTTTGCACCTGGAGCAATGTAGCTGCTTACTCGTCTTGCCTGGGCAGGCAGACACTGATGCTGTTCACTGCCAGGCATTGTGGCTGAAAGCTATCTCTCCCACACTGAAACATCGGTGCGGTTCAGAGCGTCTCAGCGCACTGTGTTCTGGGCAGTCAAGATGTCTCCCGTCAGCATTGTGAGCTGGCGCCGCCAATGATGGTGGAACCATTGCAGAAGCTGCTCCTCCCGTTGGGAACATTTGTGGCTGTGGGGCCACCTGCTGATGGCGCATCTCAATCTTTATGTCGTAAACAGCATGTGGCCTGTGGGTCATGTACTCATCTGAGCACGATCACGATTGTGCAATCCAAAGAGTAATAAAATGTCTGATAAATAATGATGTTGGCATGAATAACCATCGTAAATTAAAGATGGAGCACAAAGTCGGATTAGGAATGGCTGTAGTGTCCTTTTCATGGGAACCATTGCGTTGAATTGGTTCGGAAAGCATGGTAAACGAAAACAGAGTGGCCACATTAGGATCTGAAATGCTATCCTGGCGAATATGATTCCAATGTGTTAACACTGTACCACCTACCTTGATGGCTAACCTACAGAGATAATGGAGGTAAAATGAGGCAAATATCAGCTCGCATAGATGAGTACAACCTGCCATTCTTCTCACTTTCCATCTATGAGGAATAGTAAAAAACCCTAATGTATGGCACAATGAAAAGTACGCCCTGTCATGCACTGTATAGTGATTGGAGAATATGGATGTATGCTTTTCTCAGTACAGTATTTGAGAGGTTTTTTTCAGATCACTTGATGAGACAACAAGCAGCTATCGACACTGACTGGTGAGTATCAGTTCAACTGAGGAACATGCTCCTCGTCGCTTTCAAATCGTATGTTCTTACCTGACCTGTTGGGACAGCCCAGAGGCAGTTTGTTTGTTTCTTTCGTAGAGATTCTATCTCTATCCTTCCAGTTAAGTACCGAAACTATTTGCATCTGGTTACTAAAGGAACTTCTCAGGTGGATGCCCCCTTACAGCGGCCATAAACCGCAGGCTATGATACAATAACTGTCCTTTTACATTACCTGTTGTGAGATATCACTTGTAATAAAATGACACAATGTGAAACTATTTTGTTGACTCAAGTAAAAGTTTGTTCTAGTGTCATCACCATAGAAAATATTACTGATTTTAATTACATGTCAGGTCAGAAAATGTTAATAATTTTAAATATATGTCAGATCATTATTTAAGAAATGATCCGGATTTCGTATGCAAGACACTCACATGTGTGACAGAGGGAAGTTAAACAAGATATCGGGGGAGGGGACAGATAATGCAGCTCAAAACAGCTGGACCCTTTTTGCTTCTTCGAGGCTGGTCAAACACGCCTGCAAGCAGTACACTTGGCACCTCTCCAGCAGCCCCGAGGGTCGAGGTCAAGAGAATGATAGGAAACTTTGCAACGCGTGTAACGGAAGAACCCTGAGAACAATTTAGAATGATAGTCAAACATTAAGACCAGCAGATGTCGCAGAAAGCTTCAAAGAGAATATTCCCGGCAGATGCTGCAGAGAGCCATTTGCAAAATTTGGAAATTTGTGGTAAGGTCTTTTGGGACCAAACTGCTGAGGTCATTGGTCCCTAAGCTTACCCACTACTTAATCTAACTTAAATTAACTTACGCTAAGGACAACACACACATAGATGCCCGAGGGAGGACTCGAACGTCCGATGGGGTGGAGCCACGCGGACCATGACAAGGCACCTTAGAACACGCGGCTACCTCCCGCGGCACCATTTGCACCCAGTATTAATGTAGAATGAAATAAAAGCTCAGAGGGGGGCAGATTAAGTAGCAGTGACAAGAGGAGTAACAGTAGTAGTCGAAAGGAGATTCTGCGAGTACTCCGCTCAGCTGGAATGCAGTGATGCTCCTCAGCAGTACTTGAGGGAGCAATAGAAACTTCAACTACGAGAAGACGGTGATAGACTGGTGACACACGGAAACTGCAAGCTAAGTAGCAATTTTCAGTATTCATTCGTATAACATAGAACAGAGACTGCCTGTCTCCGTCTCAAAAGTTAGAGGAATTTCAGTAAGAGCAGGAACAAGTTACTGATTGGTACTTGTCTCTTGTACTACAGGTCGAGTGGCCCTTGACTGATAGTGAATTATTTCAAAGTGCTGATGATTTATGATTTAGGCCAAGGGGTCAGTAGTTAGGAGACCGAGTGGCAGTGAAAGCACTCATCTCTGATAAAAGTCCTACCTAGTGATTATTTAAAGCATCTGACATTCTGTTTTGGTCTGATGTCTCAATAAACCAATGTGTTGATAGACAATAAACGAATTGACTAAATGTAACAACTTGCTATATAGGAGATCAGTCCTGTCAAGTCCATTAAAATTACGAACCTATTATAACCGAACACCCATTTCAACCAAGGAGATTTCCTCCCTCATATCTCCGCTATAAATGTTGACAAACAAGCTAACTAAACCCATATTGTCGTCAACGTCCGGACTGCGCCCCCCCAGATAACGCCGAAAGCAAAAAAGAGAATTGCTGTAGGGGAACTGTGCAGGGACACGACATACAAATTTGGTGTCAACTGTGTGGGGTGGTGTTAGCAAAATGTTATGGGTAATGAATTAGGTGGATAAGGTGGGTAATAGAAAGAACATTGGAAGCAAGGGAATAAAACATAGCAGTGGTGTAACCAGGTATCACTACAAGAAGCGGAAAACCGTACGAGCACCAGCGCCCAAGATTATGGAGAACCCAGCAGACTACACAAGCAGCAGTGCTCAAGGTGCAGCCTGTCAACAGAACACAGCAGACCGGAGGAAGAATTGGAACAGCAAAGCAACAGAGCAGGTAAGCCAGTGGAACGACGTCTTCCTATAGCGATAACGTTAGAAAAAGTGCTAAGGATGCGTTAGTTTTGGTTCAGACGACACTCGATCGTAACAAGAGAGAATTGTAAGAAGTGCTCGAAAATGTGAATGTCACTTATGAAGTCGTGAAAATAGAGGATATGAAGTTACTGTTTCAATATATGAAGCCTAAAATACCAAGGGATGCTAGAGCATAACTGGAGTAAGAGAGAACACGAATAATTGGCCGGAAGTGAGAAACATTTTAGAGGAGAACCATTCTGAAAGAAGAAGTATAAATCTCTTTGCTTGCCGTAGGTTTAAAGCCAGTCAATGTCTCTTGGGGTAGTAGGATAGATGAGCTATCTAAATCGTTCAGCGTTGACGTCACTAGATTAACAGGTAAGGAACAGCTAAAATTGGCGTAGAATTAGTTTATACACCAGGCCTGCATGTTTTATTCAAGAGTTAGCCCATGAGAGAATAAAAATTTGTCAGCACAGTCAAGGCGAAAACGTAGTTTTAGGCGAGGCCGTGGAAAGAACGCAAGAAGAAGAGAACGCGATTACGTCAGTGAGAGAAAAGAATCAGGCTTCAAGGAGAATAAATTGTCAAAAAGTTATACGCGGTAAGGCAGGGCATGTAGCCTAACACTGCTGTCAAAACACCCGAGTATGATTGGTGCAGATACCCAACAGGGCACAAGAAGCGTGAAAGCTCCAATTGTTATTATTGTGATGAGACGGGTCATACAGATGTGCAACGTGACAGGATTATTGTATGCGAAGAATGTCAAAGGTGAGGGCACGAGGAGAAGGAGCGTTGAACTGCGAAATGTTACTGATGTACTAAATAAGGGTACACAGCGCCACGGTGTAGAGAAAAAATCGGAAAGAATCCAGGGAAAAGGACGGGAAACGAAACACGTGGTATGGACAGCAGCCGCACGTAGCCACCGTTAAATGGCCCAAGGTTAAGGTCATAGGCTGCGAGGCAGAAAACGATGTAATGACGACTTATTGCAAGAAATTAGGCACAGAATTGAAATTTTTATTAGATACAGGTAACACATGGTACTATGAGTGTTGTTTCTAGACAAGACAGCCTAGACACAATGATTTTTGGCGACGAGACAACGGAAAGGGTCTTGTTCTTTCTAATTGCTTACATTTACTTGTGTCATGGCTTCGCCAGATGTACTGTCCGAATTTTATCGCTTGCAGAATCAGCAGACGCAGGCGTTATTGGATGCCCTTGGACAGCTCGTTCAGGGTCAACGTGCACTGCAAAACGATGCGCAGCCGCCGCTCTACCGCTACCACAGCCACAACATGCAGTTACACCCACATTTCGTCCCTACGAACCAGCTCAGGAAACATGGACGGAGTGGTCATGCCAGTTTGGATTTCATCTCGCCGCCTACAGAATTCAAGGTAACGAGCGGCAGCCTCATTTATTGGCGTGTGTAGGGGTGCAAACGTACCGTGTGATAGTGAAATTGTTTCCCCGACACGACGTAGCAACTCTGTCCTACGAAGAAATTTTGTCGGCGTTAGATGCCTATTTCAAAGAAACAGTCAATGTTGTTGCAAAAAGGTATACTTTCTTTCGTACAAAACGTATGGCCGGTCAAACTAATAGGGAGTGGGTTGCAACATTGCAAGGCCTTACAAGGGATTGTGCTTTTGAGTGTGAATGTGGACTTCCTTATTCAGATACAATGGTACGTGATGCAATAGCACAGAATGTTTCTGATGTTCGTATACGGGAACAGATTTTGAAACTGGTTAATCGCTCCCTTCAGCAAGTGATCGACATATTAGATAGACAAGACACACTTGACTTTGCACAGGAATCATTTGAAACTTCGTCGGCCGTGTGTAACATTAACCGGCCCGCCGGGCGCGCTGCGCGGACCGATAAACTGCCCTCGCGCACGTCCACGCAGCTGCCGCCACGCTCTAAACCAGGTGTGCCGCGCCAGCATACAAATGCAGTGAAATCATGCCCGCGGTGTGCAACTAGACATTCGCGTGACAATTGCCCGTCACGCCAAGCTATTTGTTTTTACTGTAATAAAAAAGGACATGTTCAAAGTGTTTGCCAGAAAAAGGTCAGGTCAGACACTCTTAATCATTCCAGGCCCTTTGCTTCGGGCCGGAATCGAACCAAGGACACTCAGGCTCGTGGACCTTCGCCCGTGGACATTCCTGTAGTTAATTCCACTTCGTCCAGTGCCACTGTCTCTAACAGTGACTGTGTTCATCCCACAAATACTGTGCGTTGACGTCGCCGGAAATTGCGTCAAGTCGCAAGTGCTTCTGTACCTGTATCAGTTCAAATTGCACGAGATAGTCGCTCTTGTCGTCAGCAGGACAATAAACTTTTTGTAGATTTGGACTTTAATGGAATGGTCCTACCATTCCAGCTCGATACTGGAGCTGCAGTTTCATTGCTCAATCACGACACGTACAAACAACTGGGCAAACCTCCATTGCGTGCCGCAAATGTTAAGTTAAATAGTTATTCAGGTCAGAATATCCCTGTGTTAGGACAGTGCAGCCTTCTTGCAACATACAAGGGACAAACAAAACTTGTGTCATTTTACGTTCTTCGTTCTTCTACTGCTGTGAACTTGTTTGGTTTCGATTTGTTTCAGTTGTTTAACATGTCTATAGTAAATCAGGTCCTATCAGTGAATCAGACTGTGCCTTCAGACAGTGTTTCTCGTCTGTGTGAAGAATTTGCAGACATTTTTGCACCGGGCTCAGGTTGCGCTAAAAACTATGAAGCACATTTGGAACTGAAAGTCAACGCGCAACCGAAATTTTTCAGAGCGCGCAATGTTCCTCACGCATTGCGTGATGAGGTCGCAAGAACATTACACGATTTAGAATCACAAGGTGTAATTGAACGTGTGCAGGCTTCTCTCTGGGCCTCACCATTAGTAATTTTGCCCAAACCTTCCAGAAAACTGAGACCTTGTGTGGACTTCAAGGCCACTGTGAATCCACAACTAGTGATTGCAACTTTACCACTACCCCGCCCGGAAGATCTTTTTGATAAACTGTGCCCGGGTAAATACTTTTCGAAGTTGGTTCTGGTAGATGCCATCAGTAATTTTCCTTTTGTTGTCCGGATGTCTTCCACGACGTCAACTGCCACCATCCAAGCGTTGTCTGCTATCTTTTGCATTGAAGGTCTTCCGCAGACTATTGTTTCCGACAATGGCCCACAATTCATGTCCGCAGAATTTCAGTCATTCTGCCAGGCCAATGGTATTCAAAATCTGACATCCGCGCCGTTTTCGCCTCAGTCAAACGGTGCCGCTGAACGATTGGTCCGGACTTTCAAGTCACAGATGTTGAAGTTGAAAGAGTCGCATTCTCGGGAGGACGCGTTGTTGCTCTTTTTGTCATCGTATCACTCTCAGCCCCGAGATGGTCGCTCGCCGGCTGAGTTGCTCCATGGTCGTCCTCATCGAACCTTGATGTCATTGCTGCATCCGCCGCATCAGGTTCTTGTGCAGCGGCAGACTCCTGCTTTTGCTCCAGGCGACGTTGTATTCTATCGCAACTATCGAGGTTCACGGCGTTGGCTCGCAGGGCGCATTCTTCGCTGCCTCGGCCGCGCGATGTATTTGGTTTTGGGGGCCTCTGGTGAGGTGCGTCGGCATCTCAATCAGCTGCGCCTCTGTCGTCGCACGGGTTCTGCCGCTCCCCGTCTGCTTTCAGCGACGGTGCCGTCCGGTCAGCGCCCTGGGGACCCATCTACTGGCTCGCCTCATCCCCAGGTGTTACCGACGATGCCTTCTATTTTGCCCCATGGCGACGCGCCGCCGCAGCCGCCGCCGCCGCCGCCGGTTCTCCCGCCGGCGCCGCCCGCAGTGGACGCTTCGCTGCAGCCGCCAAGCGCCTCCCTGGGTCACGCGCCGCCGATCGCTTCCCGTGCCCAGCTGTCCTCCGCCATGAAACTCTTGCCCGCTCCGGACCACATGACGTCATCGCGCGTCGGCTAACCCGACGCAATGGAGGTCGACCCTTCGGCCCCTCCTGTCTCTTTACGGGCGCATACACCGCATGTTGACGTGCACCCTGGACTAGGTTCTCAGGCGTTTCCTAGATCCCCTCGGACCGAATGGCCGGGTGCGGGTGGCACAGCCTCGCCTGTTGTTAGGCTCCCCATCTCATCGCATACGTCAACATGGGGTCCTCCCCACGGCGGGCGGAAGCCTTATGACACGACCGTTCGCCACTTTGCGGGGGAGGAATGTGGTGTCACCGCCAGACACCACACTTGCTAGGTGGTAGCTTTAAATCGGCCGCGGTCCATTAGTACATGTCGGACCCGCGTGTCGCCACTGTGTGATCGCAGACCGAGCGCCACCACAAGGCAGGTCTCGAGATACGGACTAGCACTCGCCCCAGTTGTACGGACGACGTAGCTAGCGATGTACACTGACGAAGCCTCGCTCTTTTGCCGAGCAGATAGTTAGAATAGCCTTCAGCTAAGTCAATGGCTACGACCTAGCAAGGCGCCATTAGTAACATTGCATGTATCTAAAGAGTCTCACTTGTATCGCCACAATCTCCAGATGTACCAAAAGGATGGATTAAAGTTAAGTATTACAGAAGCTACGTACTTCTCTTTATAGCAATCATTACGTATCCTGTTTCAGACCTCACGCACCCTCTTTGGCTTTGCGCGTGCCTTTCGGCTTCCTCTCATTGTGTCTAGGCTGTCTTGTCTAGACACGACAATGAGTATGATGGGTACAGTGAAATTGAACTTAGGGATTGCGGGAAAGATGTTAGGCCTGCAAATGTTACATGTGTTAAGAAAGGTAACAGATGTCTCATATAATGATCTGGTAAACAGACCCGTCATTGATTATAACCGGAGACAAATAACAGTGAACAGTTATGACATTTAGTTATTGGCAGTACCAGAAGAGGAGGTATCACCAGGACGAAGAGAACTTTGAAACTGTAAGATAACACTGAAAGCGCAACAGAAAGTTGGAAGTAAGCTAAACGCGTTCCATGATGGGGAACGATGGCTTAGGAAGTTAGAAGAACAGCGATATAGCATGGGAAGTAACAGAAGAAGGTTCACTTAGAATGACGCCAGTAAAAGACAGGAAAAGTTATGAACCAACGGAAACTATAGGACCCCGAAAAGAAAAAAATCATAGGGATGACACTGAAAAGACAGGAGATGATTCTGGAAGCTCAAAAGGTAATAGCGCCGAAACAAGAAATACTAAAGATTGTATACATTTCAGAAGCTCTAGTACAAAATACTCAAGGTAAATGCACTGTTAGCATGATGAACACTAATGAGGTAGAGAGTGATGTGAGTTCAGTGTGCCTAATTACAGAGCCCACATACGGTGAAGCAGCAGTAATTAAAATTTAAATTTAAAGTTGTGACTGAGTTTTAATCGACCACAATATTGTTTCACCTGGAGACAGGGTGCTTCGGCCGGCTTGCTGTGAGCCCGGGCGTAATCGGGATTGCGGAGACAACGAAAGCATTGACAGTGCGCTGCGTTTTCCTTAGTCACCACTGAACATGGTTACTGTAACGTCACCGCGTATTCCCGATGATGGCCACGGGAGGCCGAGAGCAACAACATCACGTATGGGTAGGGTTGGGTAGTATGTTATTTTAAATTTAAATCACTTTAAGAATTTGCGGGTTGATTTGAAATTACTTTTTGTAACAAATGAATATTATTCAAAATACACTCCTGGAAATTGAAATAAGAACACCGTGAATTCATTGTCCCAGGACGGGTAAACTTTATTGACACATTCCTGGGGTCAGATACATCACATGATCACACTGACAGAACCACAGGCACATAGACACAGGCAACAGAGCATGCACAATGTCGGCACTAGTACAGTGTATATCCACCTTTCGCAGCAATGCAGGCTGCTATTCTCCAATGGAGACGATTGTAGAGATGCTGGATGTAGTCCTGTGGAATGGCTTGCCATGCCATTTCCACCTGGCGCCTCAGTTGGACCAGCGTTCGTGCTGGACGTGCAGACAGCGTGAGACGACGCTTCATCCAGTCCCAAACATGCTCAATGGGGGACAGATCCGGAGATCTTGCTGGCCAGGGTAGTTGACTTACACCTTCTAGAGCACGTTGGGTGGCACGGGATACATGCGGACGTGCATTGTCCTGTTGGAACAGCAAGTTCCCTTGCCGGTCTAGGAATGGTAGAACGATGGGTTCGATGACGGTTTGGATGTACCGTGCACTATTCAGTGTCCCCTCGACGATCACCAGTGGTGTACGGCCAGTGTAGGAGATCGCTCCCCACACCATGATGCCGGGTGTTGGCCCTGTGTGCCTCGGTCGTATGCAGTCCTGATTGTGGCGCTCACCTGCACGGCGCCAAACACGCATACGACCATCATTGGCACCAAGGCAGAAGCGACTCTCATCGCTGAAGACGACACGTCTCTATTCGTCCCTCCATTCACGCCTGTCGCGACACCACTGGAGGCAGGCTGCACGATGTTGGGGCGTGAGCGGAAGACGGCCTAACGGTGTGCGGGACCGTAGCCCAGCTTCATGGAGACGGTTGCGAATGGTCCTCGCCGATACCCCAGGAGCAACAGTGTCCCTAATTTGGTGGGAAGTGGCGGTGCGGTCCCCTACGGCACTGCGTAGGATCCTACGGTCTTGGCGTGCATCCGTGCGTCGCTGCGGTCCGGTCCCAGGTCGACGGGCACGTGCACCTTCCACCGACCACTGGCGACAACATCGATGTACTGTGGAGACCTCACGCCCCACGTGTTGAGCAATTCGGCGGTACGTCCACCTGGCCTCCCGCATGCCCACTATACGCCCTCGCTCAAAGTCCGTCAACTGCACATACGGTTCACGTCCACGCTGTCGCGGCATGCTACCAGTGTTAAAGACTGCGATGGAGCTCCGTATGCCACGGCAAACTGGCTGACACTGACGGCGGTGGTGCACAAATGCTGCGCAGCTAGCGCCATTCGACGGCCAACGCCGCGGTTCCTGGTGTATCCGCTGTGCCGTGCGTGTGATCATTGCTTGTACAGCCCTCTCGCAGTGTCCGGAGCAAGTATGGTGGGTCTGACACACCGGTGTCAATGTGTTCTTTTTTCCATTTCCAGGAGTGTAGATGACTAGCATTACACCCTCCATATCGGTGTTGTCCGTCTGTTGCAGCATCGTAGAGCTTATTCTAAGCTGGTGGTGGGGGTGGCGGTGGAGGAGGAGGAGGAGCAGGACGGATTCAGGAACATCAATATGTTTGAAACGGACTCTAATTTATTCATACGCGATAATTCGCAGACAATAAACGCAGGGAATAGGTAGATTCCGGCTTCCTAGATTTTCTATAGTCATTCGACTGTGTAGCACACAGGTGACTACTAACCTAGATACGCTCATACAGAGTATCTTCCTTGATTTGTGAAGATTTTGCTAATAGAATAGATTACGTAATACTGGACAGTGGATATTCGACCGAAATGGAAGTTATATCGTATGTGCCTCAGGGGATCGAAATAGGACCTCTCATGTTCTCAGACAGGATCAGCAGGAGCGTTGTCTGCCCCTGGTAGCTGAGTGGTTAGCGCGACGGAATGTCATATCTAACGGACCGGGTTCTATTCCCGGCTGGGTGGGAGATTTTCTCCGCTCAATGACTGGGTGTTATGTTGTCATCATCATTATTTCTTCGCCGGCCGCGGTGGTCTAGTGGTTCTAGGCGCGCAGTCCGGAACCGCGGGACTGCTACGGTCGCAGGTTCGAATCCTGCCTCGGGCATGGATGTGTGTGATGTCCTTAGGTTAGTTAGGTTTAAGTAGTTCTAAGTTCTAGGGGACTGATGACCACAGAAGTTAAGTCCCATAGTGCGCAGAGCCATTTGAACCATTATTTCATCCCCATCGATACGCAAGTCGCCGAAGTGATGTCAACTCGAAAGACTTGCACCAGGTGAACGGTCTACCCGACGGGAGGCCCTAGCCACACGGCATTTACATTTAGCAAGAGCGTTGTTCGCCGACAAAGCTGTTGTTTACAGAAGGTGTCGTCGTTGGACGATCATCATGATGAAATGCAGAAATACTTTTCAGAGTTTCCTCTGTGTGTAGTGAATGCTATCTCTCTATAAATCTGGACAAATGTAAGATAGGAGTACCCATGACAAAGAGGAAAAACAAGACTAATAGTGAATCTCTTGAGCACCACACATCGTATTAGTATTTAATGGTAATACAAAAAAAACGATATTAAATCAGACGGACACGTAAAATCTCTATTAGAAAAGGCCAAATGAAGGATTAGATCCGTTGGAAAGGTTATGAGAAAATGCAGTGCATCTGTAAAGGAAAATGTATAGAAAATGATACTTCGACTAATTCTTGAGTATTGTAACAGCGTTTTCAGACCCTTCAAGTACACGTGACAATATACAATGAGTTTAGATATGCGCTGCTAGGAACGTAACAGGTCGGTATAGCATATATGAAACTGTAATGAAGGTGTCCAGGGAACATAAATGAGATTATCTGGAAGAAGGGACGTAGTTCTCGCGGAATCCTGGTGGGCAAATATATGAAACATTTATTCCAGGCAGACCGTGCGACAGTTGTTCTACAACCGTTGGGTATTTTGCGAAGATATATACAATAAGATAAGTGACATTAATGTGTGTACAGACGGAAATATAAGGTCACTTTTCACTAAGTCAGTACTCGAATGGAAGTGGTCAGATACCTCTAATATTCGTACAAAGTACCCACCACACTGTGATTTGTGGAGTTTCTATGGTCGCTCTACCAGAGGACTTCGAAATATACGTTGCACTTGCTATTTTTTTGAAAACTGGTATTTTATGACCGTAGCTGTGTACAAAATACGCTTTGATTCTTGCAAAGAAGAAAACAGCAACACAAATAGGGCTGGTTGGTTGGTTTGTGGGATTGAAGGGACCAGACTGCTAGGGCCATCGGTCCACACAAATAGGGCTGTTACTGGTTTTGAACCGACAGCTTCATCTTCAGATGGCTATTCAGGTGAATATACACATTTGTTGAAGTTTACAAGAGTCTTTGGCTTTTTATTCCCCATTTTGGTAATAGATTCTTAGGCTGGTTGTGCCCTACATTAAAAAACGATGTTAGAAACCACCTATTTAAACGTAACTATCCATAATGACGGTCGAACACCGTGTAAACAGTCTTTGAGGATCAAGTTCTTGTAGTTATATTTAATTATTCAAGCAGCCTATCAGATGACATTAGTGCCAGTTGTTCCCATAGCATAGATTACACAGGTGTGCAAAAAAATTTTTTTGGTAGCTACATGAGGTATTTTTACTGAATTATATGTTTTAGAATGCGCTGATTTCAGAAGTGATGTCCATTTTTTTTTCTATCACATAAGATTTTTTTGCAAATTCAAACAAAAAAAAAATTGGTGGAACACTAGTTTATTCAAAACTATCAAACATAATATTTTTTTACAACCAATGAAACATTATTTTGAGACATATAGTAACAATATTATACTTCTTTTTTATGAAACCTTTTTTTCTTTTCCTTGATACTTCGCCGAGTCCTTTTCCGATTTCAATCTTTAGTTTCCAACTTAAGCATCCAACAGTAGTCAGCAAGCATAGTGACATCCCATCTTCCTTGGCACCGTCTCTCCATATCACGGACATCCTGGTGAAACCGCTCCCCCTGTTCTTCACTGTAAGCTCCCAGGTTTTCAGGAAAACTGTCTCTGTGGGAGTGTAAAAAATGGACCTTCAAGCTCATCTTGCAACCTTGAGCTTCGTATGCTGCTAGCATCCGTTGAACAATGGTTTTGTAGTCAGGATCCTTAGTATTTCCCAAAAACTTTCACACTACATCTTTGAACGATACCCAAGCTTCTTCTTCCTTCTCATTTATACTTTCTACAAAGAGGGTGTCGGTTAAAAGTTTTCTTATGTCGGGGACAGTGAAAACTCCCCCTTTCAACTTTGCTTCTGATAGCTTCGAGAATTTTGAACATAGATATTTTAAACAGTCCCCATCCCTTTGCAGCGATTTTACAAACTGTTTCAGCAACCCCAATTTGATATGGAAAGGGGCAACAAAACCTTTTCTGGTGGTACTAAAGTAGTATTGATAACATTTTTCTCTGCAGGTTTTAAAGTTTCTCGGGGTGGCCAATCACTTTTAGTCCAGTACTGTTCTCTGGCTCTACTATCCCACAAGCATAAGAAGCATGGGTATTTAGTATAGCCTGCCTGCTGACCCAAAAGCATCGTGAGTATTTTGAAGTCCCCACAAACCATCCATTGATGGTCCCGATATTTGATTTTTTCCAGGATAATCGCCAAATCGTTATAGTTTTCGTCCATATGCACAGAATGTCCCATCGGAAGCGATGCAAATTTATTTCCATTGTGCAATAATACTACTTTAAGACCAGTTTTGGATGAATCAATGAATAGGCGCCATTCAGATGAGTCATGCTGCACATCGAAGCAATGCACGAGTCCTTCCACATCATTGCAGAAAGTCAAATTTCCTTCTTTTGAGAAAAACTGGGTAAACTTTTTTTCTCGGTGTCTGTACCTTGAAAATGAGGTGCCAGATGATAAAAGGTTTTTATTTTTTATCTGGAACCTAACAGTTCAACTGCATCTTTTGAAAGACCTAAATCTCTTACTAGATCATTGAGATCACTTTGAGAAAATATTTGAGGCCTTTCATCTTCGTCTGAAGAAAAATCTGAGCGTGATTCACCCTGAGGAGATAATATAACTTCGTCCTCCAACTCACTCGGGTATTCATCCAGACGGGAAGGTGGCTGTGGGATAGATATTTCAGAGCTGTGGGGCACTGGACGTATAGCTGAGCCAAGGTTAGGATAAATTTTGCTTCTTTTGTTTTTTGAATTGAATACCTTTACGTCAACTGAACAGTAGTAGCAATCAGTGGTATGGTTTTTCTGCTCACGCCGTATCAAAGGAATTCCAAATCGAAATGCATTTTTCTTAACCTTAAACCACAAACGAAGATATGCTTCTTCTACACACCTTATGCGGGTTATGGTTTATCTTGATCACCAAGTTTTAATTTAAAGTAAGCAAAGTAAACTTTCCTCACAAAATCACTTATGTTTCTCTGTTGACTTTTAATAGTGTATTCACGACAGATATAACAAAAACTGTTTGGAGAAATAACACAACCTCTTGTACCCATGACTAGATAGAAACAACAGCACTGTTCACTTGAATAGCAATATGTCTACTGAGAGTTTCACTTCATTTCATACATATACAAATCGTCATTTGATTTGTCGCAGTACGATAAAACTGAACAATAAGATTGTTTCCATTTGCTTCTGAGCCCAGGAGTTCACGGTAAAACCTCCAAGTGGTAGCAAAGAATAATTAACATTGTAAATTTTTTAAATTTACGTTTATTTTATCAATTATAATTGATATAATTTTTAGTAATTATCAAATTTAAAAAAATCACGTAGTTTTATTACTAATGAACAGAAATACTGCAATATACATAAAAACCTATGTGATAGAATTTTTTGAATATTTTTACTGTTTTTAGGAGGTCAAAATCTATAAGAAAATATTTAAAAAATCCTATGCAGTTTTTTAGTCGCGACCTGTGTTATAGCGCACAAGAATGCTCAGCCTTTGGCCCAGCTTCGATGCTTACTATCGTCCCATGTCCAGTTTTTTTATCGATCTCTCGTTCGGTTTTAGGAAACAAAACGGAAATACGTTTGACGACACTGTCTCTTATACGAATACGCGGTGTTTGTCCAAAAGAACAGACACCATGCATCCATATAACCGATTCGCCTGAATGGGCAATGAATCCACCACATTCAATGCGGATGCACAACTACGTTCGACCTCTTGTGGAATCTCAAAACAGCAAGCATGGAGGACATGGATAGGAACTGTGGATAGGTGGCGCTAGGAGCGCGTGTGCGTCGGCGCGAGGCGTGCCGAGGTAGTCTGCGGAGTTACGATAAACACTGTGTACAGGTGGCGTACTAGTTAATGCAGCTGCCTAGTAAGCAGGAGATCCCACATTCGAATCCCGGTCTTGCGCACATTTTTCATTCGTCGCCGCTGATGCTTCACATAGTTCTGATGCAACTGATATCAATAGACCCTTTCCTTTCCTTTTCTTTTCTTTCCTTTCCTTTCATTTCTCGCCACTCCTCCTCCACTTTAAATGGCACCGTCTCTGGTGAGCTGCTTGAATTTATACGCGCGGAAATGCCTGATCGGCTAATTTCACTGCTAATTAACTCGGAAAAGGCACAATGTATAAATTTTTTTCTTCATAATTATTTCTCAGCACAAACTACCCTGCAACACCCTTGCAAGCTTTTCAGACTGTTTCTCACCACTCTATAAATTGTGAAGAATAATAGGCTTATAACACTTCCTTGGGGTACGCCTGAATTGACTCTTCCGTCTGAAGACTTCTCTCCATTGAGAACGTCATGCTGTGTTCTGTTTGCCAGAAATTCTTCAGCCCAATCACACAGTTGTCTGATATTCCGTACGCTCGCATTTTGTTCATTAGGTGGCAGTAAGGAACTTTATCGAATGACTTACGAAAGTCAAGGAACACAGCATCTACTGGGGCGCCGGTATCTGCAGCATTCTGGGCCTCGTGGGTGAACAGAGCGAGCTGAGTTTCACACGATCGTTGTTTTCAAAATCCATGTTGATTCTTGTAGAGGAGACTTTCGGTCTCCGGAAATGTCCTAGTACACGAGCACGAAACATTTTGCAAAATTCTACAACTGACTAACGTAAGAGATAGATGTCTATATTTTTCTACGTCTGTTCCAAGACCCTTCTTGGATACAGGAATAACCTGTGCTTTTTTTCCGATCAACAGGAACACTTCGTTCTCCCATAGACCTCCGGTACATTGCTGCTATGAGAGGGGCAAGTTCTTTCGCATAGTCTCTGTGTGGAATCGTATCGATATTCTGTCAAGTTCAGTGTTAGATATTTCAGTTGCTTCTCTGTCCCACGGTCACTTATATCGATATCAGCCAAGGTTTAAAGGAGTTGCTAAATTTCTATCTTACTCTGTGACATAGTTTTGGATAAAGACGTTTAGTATTTTCTCCTCTTGTATGTCGTCCTCCGCTTCAGAGTCATTTTGGCCGTAAAGTGCCTGCACGGATAGCTTCGATCCGTTTATTGATTTAATATAAGACTAAAACTTCTTAGGTTTTTATATCAAGTCGGTGAACAGAAGTTTACTTTGGAGTTCGTTGAACGGTTCACACCTGGCTCTCCATATGTTAAGTTTGGCTTCATTTAGTTTTTGTTTGCCTTTGAGGCTTTCGCTACGTTTAAATTTGCGGTGAAGCTCTCCTTGCTTCCGTAACAGCTTTCTAACATGGCTGACGAGTCAAGGCGGGTCTTGTCAAATGGCTCTGAGAACTATGGGACTTAACAAAATGGCTCTGAGCACTATGGGACTTAACATCTATGGTCATCAGTCCCCTAGAACTTAGAACTACTTAAACCTAACTAACCTAAGGACATCACACAACACCCAGTCATCACGAGGCAGAGAAAATCCCTGACCCCGCCGGGAATCGAACCCGGGAACCCGGGCGTGGGAAGCGAGAACGGGACTTAACATCTGAGGTCATCAGTCCCCTAGAACTTAGAACTACTTAAACGTAACTAACCTAAGGACATCACACACATCCATGCCCGAGGCAGGATTCGAACCTGCGACCGTAGCGGTCGCGCGGTTCCACACTGAAGCTCCTAGAACCACTCGCCCACACTGGCCGGCCGAGTCTTGTCCATATCTCACAACTTTGCTCGGCACATACTTATCTAAAGGCTAATGTAAAATGATCCTGAACTTAGTATATTGATGCTCAATGTCGTTGGTGCTGTAGCTGACATTTTCATGCTGGTCGCTCAGGTAGTCTTCTTTCTCTTCTTTCTTGTCGCTCTTGCTAAGCAGAAAAATCTTCCTACCTTTCTCTATATTCCTGTTTACAGTCGTGTTCAATAAAGCTATAGCGACCTTGTGATCACCATTCCCTGTTCTACTCTAACCGAGGAGGAAAGTTTAGGTCTGTTTGTCGCCAGTAGATCTAAGATGTTGCCTTTAAGAGTTGTTTCTCTGATTAACCGCTCAAAGTAGTTTTCGGATGAGACACTCAAAACAATATTCCACGGTTCCTTGTCCCAACTACTAGCCCTAATCACTTGAGTCTCCCAGTCTATAATTCGTGATTTAAAATCTCCACCTAACACTACAACATGAAATTTACGTGAAATTTGTTCCAAGTTTGGCTTCAGATCTTCCGCCTCCATTTTCACTGAGGCATTGCTTCTATTAAAGCATCCGATGACCATGTTTGATACACATTCAACACTTATCTTCATCCACATTATTTCGTATTCGTAATATGTATTCATCGCATACATATTATCGCGTTTTTACTGCCGTCTCCAGAACAAACGTCTAAACTATGCTTGCGATATACACTCCTGGAAATGGAAAAAAGAACACATTGACACCGGTGTGTCAGACCCACCATACTTGCTCCGGACACTGCGAGAGGGCTGTACAAGCAATGATCACACGCACGGCACAGCGGACACACCAGGAACCGCGGTGTTGGCCGTCGAATGGCGCTAGCTGCGCAGCATTTGTGCACCGCCGCCGTCAGTGTCAGCCAGTTTGCCGTGGCATACGGAGCTCCATCGCAGTCTTTAACATTGGTAGCATGCCGCGACAGCGTGGACGTGAACCGTATGTGCAGTTGACGGACTTTGAGCGAGGGCGTATAGTGGGCATGCGGGAGGCCGGGTGGACGTACCGCCGAATTGCTCAACACGTGGGGCGTGAGGTCTCCACAGTACATCGATGTTGTCGCCAGTGGTCGGCGGAAGGTGCACGTGCCCGTCGACCTGGGACCGGACCGCAGCGACGCACGGATGCACGCCAAGACCGTAGGATCCTACGCAGTGCCGTAGGGGACCGCACCGCCACTTCCCAGCAAATTAGGGACACTGTTGCTCCTGGGGTATCGACGAGGACCATTCGCAACCGTCTCCATGAAGCTGGGCTACGGTCCCGCACACCGTTAGGCCGTCTTCCGCTCACGCCCCAACATCGTGCAGCCCGCCTCCAGTGGTGTCGCGACAGGCGTGAATGGAGGGACGAATGGAGACGTGTCGTCTTCAGCGATGAGAGTCGCTTCTGCCTTGGTGCCAATGATGGTCGTATGCGTGTTTGGCGCCGTGCAGGTGAGCGCCACAATCAGGACTGCATACGACCAAGGCACACAGGGCCAACACCCGGCATCATGGTGTGGGGAGCGATCTCCTACACTGGCCGTACACCACTGGTGATCGTCGAGGGGACACTGAATAGTGCACGGTACATCCAAACCGTCATCGAACCCATCGTTCTACCATTCCTAGACCGGCAAGGGAACTTGTTGTTCCAACAGGACAATGCACGTCCGCATGTATCCCGTGCCACCCAACGTGCTCTAGAAGGTGTAAGTCAACTACCCTGGCCAGCAATATCTCCGGATCTGTCCCCCATTGAGCATGTTTGGGACTGGATGAAGCGTCGTCTCACGCGGTCTGCACGTCCAGCACGAACGCTGGTCCAACTGATGCGCCAGGTGGAAATGGCATAGCAAGCCTTTCCACAGGACTACATCCAGCATCTCTACGATCGTCTCCATGGGAAAATAGCAGCCTGCATTGCTGCGAAAGGTGGATATACACTGTACTAGTGCCGACATTGTGCATGCTCTGTTGCCTGTGTCTATGTGCCTGTGGTTCTGTCAGTGTGATCATGTGATGTATCTGACCCCAGGAATGTGTCAATAAAGTTTCCCCTTCCTGGGACAATGAATTCACGGTGTTCTTATTTCAATTTCCAGGAGTGTATGTTTCAAGCGGAATTTTGAAGTCGTTGGTATTAACATCTGGTTTCAGTGAGCTTTCTGTCCCTAGGACTATGTGAGCATAGTTACCATTGTTTATAAACGAAACTATTTTGGAACCTTTCCATAGACGCTCCTCCAGTTAACTAATACTATATTAACATTTCCTTTCTCTGATCTGCTATGACGAATGCTACCTTATCTGGGATCAGACCACATATTATCAAGCCCGTGGAGGAATTTGTCTATTCTAAAAAACCCACATGTGGACACCACATTTGCTCTGCTACCCTAGTAGCCGCTGCGTGCGTGTAGTGCATTTCTGACCTATGAAAGGAAGGGGAAGGGGGGGGGGGGGATCTTACAATTCTCCACACGATAGCGAAGGTCGAAAAATCAACATTCAAGATCGTTACACCCACCCAGAGAACCACAATCACTTCTGGGAACAATGCTGTAAAGCGATACCTCTGCTTCCACTCAACGGGTGAGGGTAGCGTCTTCGCCACAGTAGACAGTCGTCTGTAGGTAACCAAGCATGGTCTCTCAAACCAGGCAACAGGTGTCATTTCTGCTTGCGTGAGCCACGACTTGCAGCCTGGTGCATCCAGAGCTCCGGCCGGAGTGGCCGTGCGGTTCTAGGCGCTACAGTCTGGAACCGAGCGACCGCTACGGTCGCAGGATCGAGTCCTGCCTCGGGCATGGATGTGTGTGATGTCCGTAGGTTAGTTAGGTTTAATTAGTTCTAAGTTCTAGGCGACTGATGACCTCAGAAGTTAAGTCGCATAGTGCTCAGAGCCATTTGAACCATTTTTTTGCATCCAGAGCTCTAAGTCGCTGGTAACAGAGCCTCCTACATATCTCGGACGAGATGCTCCAGCAAGCAAACAGGGTGGATACTGGCCTTATTTCCCGACCTGCCCGGAGGGGCTCCATCACCCTCCTAACATTGGAGGTTTCAATGATATCCTCTGCGCTTTTCCAGAGCGAGGCGCCCTGTGCTGGCTCAGGTGTAGTTTCGGCTGTGGGCGACACCTCAGACCTGTTTTTAAGACGAAAGGGACAGCAGTGCCGGCAGTACCTACTTTCACCTTCCACTCAGGGATTTGCGAGCATGCCATGGTTCGCCAACCACTGTCAGATAAGTGTCGGCCAGCGAGGAGCAGCAGCAGCGGGGCTCTCAGGCGATGCTACTGGCTTCATAGGTGGCAAAGCAATTGGCTCAGGTGCCCCGACGTGCCCAGGGCAGTATCCTCAAGCCTATCGACTGCGGCTGACTCAGCTTCCAGCTGTTTACGAACAGTGGCTCATTCCCCCTACATCTGTAGACAACAGATGCAGTCCCTATCCATCTTCAATCAATTTTTTTTGTCTGTACCAGAGGTAATGTAACACTAACCCGAGAAGTTGAACTCACTCGACACAACTGATCGATAAACACGCAGACTCTTACAGCAGTATAAATAGCACTATTACAAACAGCTAAATAAACAGCTTCTGTTCACTTCTACTCAGAAGCACATAAGAATACCATTAAAGTAAACGGTGTATGCAAACTGTGCACAAACGATAAGCTGCTGCTGCTTCTGAACTCCACCCTGCTCTGAGACTCTGCTTCAGCATTAATTGTGGATTTAGGGCGCCGCTACAATTTTGAGCACTTACATACGATTCCTCAGCCCGCGACGTTGTGGTACGATCATCTTCAAAAGTATACGAACAACCTGAATGGCCATTAAAATTGATACACCAAGAAGAAATGCAGATGATAAACGGGTTTTCATTGGACAAATATATTATACTAGAACTGACATGCGATTACATTTTCACGCAATTTGGGTGCATAGATCCTGAAAAATCAGTACGCAGAACAACCACCTCTGGCCGTAATAACGGCCTTGATACGCCTGGGCATTGAGTCAAACAGAGCCTGGATGGCGTGTACAGGTACAGCTGCCCATGCAGCTTCAACACGACACCACAGTTCATCAACAGTAGTGACTGGCGTATTGTTACGAGCCAGTTGCTCGGCCACCATTGACCAGACGTTTTCAATTGGTGAGAGATCTGGAGAATGTGCTCGCCAGGGCAGCAGTCGAACAATTTCTGTATCCAGAAAGGCCCGTACAGGACCTGCAACATGCGGTCGTGCATTATCCTGCTGAAATGTAGGGTTTCGCAGGGATCGAATGAAGGGTAGAGTCACGGGTCGTAACACATCTGAAAAGTAACGTCCTCTGTTCAAAGTGCCGTCAATGCGAACAAGAGGTGAGCGAGACGTGTAACCAATGGCACCCCATACCATCACGCCGGGTGATACGCCAGTATGGCGATGACGAATACACGCTTCCAATGTGCGTTCACCGCAATGTCGCCAAACACGGGTGCGACCATTATGATGCTGTAAACAGAACCTGGATTCATCCGAAAAAAAGACTTTTGCCATTCGTGCACCCAGGTTCGTCGTTGAGTACACCATCGCAGGCGCCCCTGTCTGTGATGCAACTTCAAGGGTAACCGCAGCCATGGTCTCCGAGCTGATAGTCCATGCTGCTGCAAACGTCGTCGAACTGTTCATGCAGGTGGTTGTTGTCTTGCATACGTCCCCATCTGTTGACTCAGGGATCGAGACGTGGCTGCACGATCCGTTACATCCATGCGGATAAGATGCCTGTCATCTCGACTGTTAGTGATACGAGGCCGTTGGGATCCATCACGGCGTTCCGTATTACCCTCCGCAACCCACTGATTCCATATTCTGCTAACAATCATTGGATCTAGACCAACGCGAGTAGCAATGCTGCGATACGATAAACCGCTATCGTGATAGGCTACAATCCGACCTTCATCAAAGTCGGAAACGTGATGGTACGCATTTCTCCTCCTTACACGAAGCATCACTTCAACGTTTCACCAGGCAACGCCGATCAACTGCTGTTTGTGTATGAGAAATCGGTTGGAAACTTTCCTCATGTCAGCACGTTGTAGGTGTCGCCACCGGCGCCAACCTTGTGTGAGTGCTCAGAAAAGCTAATCATTTGCATATGACAGCATCTTCTTCCTGTCGGTTTAATTACGCGTCTGCAGCACGTCATCTTCGTGGTGTAGCAATTTTAATGGCCAGTAATGTACTTCAAGCGTTTGACTATGCATAATGGTTGCTACAAGAGACCACAAAGGAACATTGTTTTGTACGGCAATCAGTCCAGATAGAATTTAATACCACGGTAAAGCAAATATCAGGAGTACGTTTACCGAGCGAGATGGCGTAGAGGTTAGCACACTGGACTGGCATTTGGAAGGATGACGGATGAAACTGGGGTCTGGCCATCCTGTTTTACGTTTTCTGTCATTTCCCCAAATTGCTTCAGGCAATGCCGGGATGGTTCCGTTGAAGGGCACGGCCGATTGCCTTCTCCATCCTTTCCTAATCCGACGAGAGCGATGACCTCGCTGTTTGGTCCCCTCCACCAAATCAGCAAACCAACCAACCAAGGAAACACGTTATGAGAGATGACACAGTTTCTAACGCTTGTAAACTCAAATTTATTGCAATAAATAATATTTCAAAAAGAAACTTTCAACTTGAAATTACATAACGCAATTTCTTTACTGGACCTGGACTCGGCCCTCCTGTAGATCAATTATTATCCCCTTTAATTAACCGCGAATCATCTTAAATATAGTTTCAGTCACAAACAACAAAGTGTGCGCATGTTTAAACGTGAAATGACAAAGTGTAAAGATTTTTGTTGATCGAGTACTCAAACTCAGCACCTAATCGAACTAAACACAATCAAATGTTAAACTTCGAAATTTATTACCAGTGGTTAGATGATAGAAAACGAAATGACGGGACTTGGCTTGCCTTACCGTAATTCGAACGCGGTACCAATCTTCATTAGTTTCTAGCCACGTATAGATTTTAAATATCGGCATATTTCACCAGTAAAGACATGTACGTATGTTCGATCTATAAATAACATGACGAAAAATTGTACGGTGACTGGGGATGAAAGCAACATATATCACCGTTGGTGACTACAAACGAAGAGACGTTAATTACCGAATTATTTTTCACGTGTAGTGAGGAGTGGCATGGTTCAATGTGAAACGATATAATGAAAAGTTCTGTTTCTGACTGGGAGTTGAATTGGACACCAATCGTTATTGCTAATATCGCATGGAAACACGTTAAAAATCGTAACTATTTTTCAGTTGTAGTTAGGTGTGTGCGTCCTAGAGCTTGAGATGACACGATGAAAATTTTTGTGCCGGGCCAGGATTCGAACGCAGATGCGTGCGTTTCGTCGAGACATTGAGGAGTTTGGATTCTTGTGAAAACTACTAAACGATGGAACAGTATCGGGGTTCGAATCTTGCGAAAGGCGAGTTCTGAGTTGAAATCCCAGTCGAGTAACAATATTTTCAAAATCTCAAATTCAAGAAGAAAAATAGGAAATAAGTGCCCTGTGACCTTAAATTACGATTGATTCATTAATAAAATAAACTTTCTTGTGTAAGAAAGTTTACTGGTCATTGAGACCCTACTTGTCACGACTACTGCTTCTGTCATGGCCCAATATACACCTATTATCGTCCAGTCGGTAGCGAAGGGACATCATATTTAATACGAATCTGGAAACACAGTGCAGTCTTACTTTGTTAAAACGGTGTTATCAGAAGTGAAGAGGTTGCCTGAAGTGTGACTCGATCCCAGATCTTAACTATATGGAGCTGCAATGATTCCAACAGACGATCACTGAGCAGCGTTGGTGCTTGTGTGTTACTGTTCTATTGACAAACGTGGTGCAGTGTAAACACAAAGCCGATATAATCCTTACTTTGTAAATTGCATTTCATCTTACGTAACTGCGTAGAATGATGGTGTTGGTTTGGGGAGCGCTCAACATCGTGTAGAAGTTCCAATCTTTCCACTTCCAGTCTCGCCCCTACTCGGATGATGATGAGGACAACACGAACATCCAGTCCCCGAGCGGAGAAAATTCCCGACCCAGCCGGGAATCGAGCCCGGGACTCTGTGATCCAGTGGCAGCAACGCTAGCCACTAGACTACGAACTGAGGGCAACTTCGTAGCCAACAGTATGTATTGTAGCATTGCAGGCCAAATTTTCCTGAAAAAAGTAGGTTGGAGCATAAGTTCGTGCAGATTTTGTTTGGTGTGTTGTCACGCTGGCTACTTTGAGTATATTTATCAACCATCATTTTTTTTTTAAATTTGACATTCTAGGGTTGTTCTTTAGGCGACATTGAATGATGCGTATTTGAAGGTTATGACGAACGCTGTTTAAGCGTTAGAGAAAGGAGCGTGAGACGGCAAAAAGGATAACATTTGCGATATTTAATTCTCTTAGGATTTAACAGAGAGTTGCAAGCAGCAGAGACAGCTGAAAACATTTGGGCCGTGTGTGTGGTAAGTGCATCAAGGAAAACACACCAGACAATGGTTTTCTTGTTTCAAGGAGGATAGTTTCTACGTGCATTGTTTGCCACATACAAGAAGACCAACGGGATTGAATGAATCATGTTTTATTGGTTTAGAACTATGGTCCACCAGATTATTGGCAAATGTGATGGACCGAGACCATTTAACTTTCGTTAGACACTTGCATTCAGCGTGCAATGTTGGAGAAAAAAGAAAGAAAGGATGGTTAGGGATAAACATCCCATGGACGATGAGGTAATTAGAAATGAAGCACAAGCTAGGGTGGGAGGGAAATCGGTTGTGCCCTTTCAAAGGAAAGATCGCAGCATTTCTCTGAATGTATTAAAGGAAGTAACTGAAGACCAATTCAGGTTAACCAGACGGTGATTCGAACAACTATGCGTTAAATGTGTGATCCTAGCAAAAGATACCCGTACCAGTGATAGGCGGAAGTCCACAAAATGTAACGTTATGCGTCTGATGACACAAAGAAGGTGTTTTGTATTTTGAAAGGCGTTCCAGGGCTATATCCATTACAGTGGCATCTGTATTCAACAGCTGAAACGCGTTGCATACGCCACGTAAGAAAAACGGCGAAGGAAACTGCATCAGGTGATGCTACTGTGCGAGATCGCCCGTCTGCAAACTGCTGATTTTGCTAAAGAACCTATTCAGGTGCTTGGGTGAAAAGAAATCCCTGCCGCACTTATTCCTTCTTTCTCAAACGTTTACCTTACTCGCTTTACATCGAACACCATCTAGAAAATTTATTTGTGGACGAAAAATGCACTTTAAACTAAGATTGACGACTTCTTTATTTCCAAATCAGTAGCTTTCCACAAGCGTGGAATCTGAAAACTGCTTGAGCATCATCAGATCGTTTTCGTTAATGTGAGAGAATATATCGTTGATGAATGATTTCTGTCTGATGTGTTTCAGTTATATTCAGTAACTCAGCTAGAAGCGCTATGTAAATATAAACTGTTATAATACAAATGAATTACAACTTAACATGATAACGGTACGACGCAGGTCCAATTTAATAGAACAGATTCTATCAGCAATATGAGCCTGCCCGAAACTCTGAGCATTAGTGATATACTGCGCATTTTTGACCTTGGTATGGTCTCTGTCTAGGTGAAGTCCTGTGTCCTACCGAATGAGCATTTCAGGACTACAACGAAAATACGAATATCTGGTAGTGAGAGTAAACACAGAAAGGAGCCTGGTTGACTAATAATGCAATGCCACACATCAATCAATCCAACTGTGTATTCACAAAAAAAAAAAAACTGAAATGTTTGTCGGAAGAAGAAAAAACATTTAAATTTATCATGGGTAGAACAACAACATCTTAAGTTTTTACCTTTAGATCAAGGCTGCGATCCGCCTTAAGGTGGAGAATTAAGATTTCCTTACTGAGTTTTGATCTGGCAACTGGTAACTCGGTAAGAGAAGAGATAATAAGCTGCAAATTATCTAGGAACCCAGTGAGATTGGAAACATGAGCTGATGCATCTTTAAGTTCACAAAGCAGCTGCTTTACCACTTAGCAAACGAATCTCTACCACATGCAGCATGCTCTCATAGTCATAATGATAGATAATACAGATAATTCCCAGTTTAAAATATGAGATTAGTTGTAGATTCAGAATGGAACTCCCTTACTGGAATCACATCATCAATTTCGTAACATCAATTACAAGAGAATATCAAGTGAATTTACAATGATGGTTCTGATCGACTGCAGGAAGTAAATAGATGGTCACTTAGTTGCCAAATATACTGAATATGTTTGCTCATCCAATGTGTTCCTTGCACTGGATAGCACTTGGGAAGCTCATACTTTGAAGATACCTTGGCGCCAGCTGCCACTGCATTGACTGGGAGCCGAAATACCTAAAGTGTAGGCCAATGAATTCTATTTCCATTTCTGTAACTATTGTTTGGGTCTAAGTTGTAGCTATGAATAATATCCAGATCCACTGAAATATCAGAAATGAAGATCAGAGCGAATTATTTGGACGTGTGCCCTCTTCAGTAGTTGTCATAGCTATTTTTATTTTTCTGACTTACGCGTACTGCAAACTAGAAAAGCTCATTCATCGGGGGCGATTCAACTTTTTTAACATCACCAGCTGTTATTAACGTTATGAGTAAAAACATTCATTTTAATATTATACACTTAAAAACAGTTTTCCTTGAGAACTGTACCAATGGCACCATCTCATAACAAAAAAAAGAAAAAAAAGAGAAACACATATGACAGAATGCGAACATTGACAATGAAATTTTATAATCTGCGAATAACATACAGTTTGAAATCAGGAAAGAAAACTGCACGAGAAAATATTACGCAATGACAGAATTAGGACCCAAAAAGCCATGAGAAAACGAAACAGGTGAATGAGTGCAGTGCAAGTTCGATTCTAGTTTCTGAATACGTAAAAGAAGAAGCAGTTGTGATGAGAATGTGGAAAAAGGAATACAAGACTCTGAAAGTAATGTCGCGACATCATCCTTAAGGAAAACCGTGATTCAGTACACAAAAAACAAAGGAGCGAAAAGTATCAAAAAATGGCTCTGAGCACTATGGGACTCAACTGCTGAGGTCATTAGTCCCCTAGAACTTAGAACTAGTTAAACCTGACTAACCTAAGGACATCACAAACATCCATGCCCGAGGCAGGATTCGAACCCGCGACCGTAGCGGTCTTGCGGTTCCAGACTGCAGCGCCTTTAATCGCACGGCCACTTCGGCCGGCCGAAAAGTATCATTTACTTGTAATGATTACCATATAACTGCCGGTGACGTAGTGTCAATAAAAGTGAAAAGCACTTGATTAACAAGTGGAAGCAAAATAACAAGAAGAGATTCAACTTGACGAGCGTGGGACGGAACCCCTATGTAGCTCCTTGTAGGTGGAGCATTTTGCTGATAGTTAATGTTCTGGTTGTTTCACACTATGGCGCCTCTAGGCTATCAGAAGAGTCATACGAGAATTATGGCGTGTGACGGAGGGTACATTGTGTACCACAATACAGCGTGTTTATAAATTAGTTAGACGAAAGTAACCTTTAATTGTGAAAAGGTAAATAAGTTACAGAATGCAGTATATGTTCAAGTTTTATTCCCACCTAACACTGTTAGTGCCCGACGTTCCCTCTTGGTTGCATGCGCGAATGAGTCAGCACGGAGTCGTATAACGGTGCAGAGCGTGCCTTGTGTTCTTTATGGTTTCATCAATCTAAATCCGCTACTACAGTTCAAAGATGATTCAGGACTAAATATCGCCAGCTATCACGTATAAGACAAATTGTCATTAATTGTTATTGTCGTTCCGGCGAAACTGGTTGGTTATTACATAGAACGCCGCGTCAGGGTCGGTCAGTAATTTCTAACGCAGCAATTGAACAAGTCTGTCAGTCTTACATTCGTAGCCTGGGTAAATCAACGAGACGAGCCAGCTTGGAATTGGGTATGCCTACTGTTATTGCGTGGAATGGCATTACGGAAAAGTCTGTTATTCAAATCCTATAAATTGGAACTGTTGCAAGCTTTAAGACAAACTTTTGTGTAGTAATGTTTAACAAAATGCAGACCGAAGACGATTTTCTTAATAAAATTGTGTTCAGTGACTGAGTCACCTTCCATACCTGAGGTAAAGTGAATCGGCATAATGTTCGAATATGGGATGAACAGAAATCACGTCACTTAATTGAACATGCATGGTACTTGGCTACGGTAATGTTTTTTGCATTGTAAGCTGTAACAAGATTTACGGTCCTTTCTTTTTGCTGATTCAACTGTAACTGGCATATAGAACCAGGACATACTTGAACTTTATCTACGCCTCAGTTACGACAGGATGTGGGCACAGAATTTATTTTTCAGCAAGATGGCGCGCCACCACATTATCATCTTGAAGTTGGCGGATATCTCCGTAGGAATGTGCCAAATTGGACTGGACGTGACGAAACAATGTCCTGGCCGACATGTTCACTTGATTTATATACAGTGGATTTCTGTGTATGCGGTTACATCAAAGACAGAATATTTGTTCGTTCCTCTGCTTCCGGGAAACGTAGACGAGGTGGGACAACGGATAACACGAGCAGTTGCCATTATACAGGACTTCTTTCACAGAATTTGGCAGGAAATTGATTGTAGATGACACGTTTGCCGTGCTACGAAAGGTTGCCACATTGAATATTTGTAAATAAAACTTGAAGATATTCTGCATTCAGTGTTGTATCGAACATTTCGGTAAGTCATTTACCTTTTCACTGTTAAAGGTTACATTTGCATAACTAATTTATAAATCTCTTGTACTTCCCTCCATTCCTATTCCAGTCGCGATTTGTGTGTTGGAAGAACTATTCTTAACAAGCCTCTATGTGAGATCAAATCTCTCTAACATTACATTCCTAGTCTTTTTGTGAGGTATACTAAAAAAAGGGGAGTAACGGGGGTTAGAGCACAGTCAGCATTGTCGCCAGATTTCCTTGAGTAAATAAACGACCCTTCCTATCCCCCTACCCCCGTCCTGCTACCCCTTCTGCCCTATCCCTCTCATCTAGGCCAAATGGGTGAAGTATAAATGGTGGATATTCAAAAATGGGGATAGAGTGTTGTCCTATTGATTGTGGATACAAGTACAGCCTGCATGATTGCCAGATTTCTAATTATCTTATGGTACATATGTCACCTCTATGTTGATTACTGTCGGCCGGAGTGGCCGTGCGGCTCTAGGCGCTACAGTCTGGAGCCGAGCGACCGCTACGGTCGCAGGTTCGAATCCTGCCTCGGGCATGGATGTGTGTGATGTCCTTAGGTTAGTTAGGTTTAATTAGTTCAAAGTTCTAGGCGACTGATGACCTCAGAATTTAAGTCGCATAGTGCTCAGAGCCATTTGAACCATTTTTTTATGTTGATTACTATAATTTGTGATCCAAAATGGCCACCTTAAATTCCTCCCCCCCTCGTCTAGTTCAATTGAGTGATTGTTAAATTATGGGAAGTTACATCATTCGAGTGACCACTACTGGCAGACCAAGGTGTGGCTTACCCCCAGTACCCGCAAGGGTGTGGTGGTCATTATCATGAGATGGACTAAGCATTTGTGGTCCGTACACTGGTCAATCAATTTCATGAAGCTTCATCAGAGATCAGCCATCACTCTCAGACAGAATGAAAAGAATAATAATACTTTCACATTCAGATATAAATATTATCATTAATCCATTAATCTCCGTCACTGTTCAGTATTATTATCTGTGTTTTCATTTACTACATTTATTCCTACCACAGTTTAATTGATAATGGAGTGGAGCAGCAATTGTTGTCACACTTTGAATTCCCACCGTCTACACCACTGTAACATACAACAGCTGGCCTACCTGATATTTGATATCAGGAGATGCAGTGATTCGAGTTTCCGCTATCTGCACAACAGAAATAACAACAGCACACCAACACCCTACCTGATTTATCACTAAGTTTTTCCCAGACTTCAGTTTTTCACCACCACACCAACCTGATTTATTGTCCACACCAAAGCAGCAGCAGCAGCAGTGCATTGGCGACGTATAACAGCAGGACCTGCCAGAAATCTTCTTCCCAGAGTTTGACTTGTCACTCTCTCCATCATCAGCACCACTTATTAAGTGGTTGCAATGGAATAACTCGCCTTTTAAAGTGATATTATTGTCTGTAACATACAACCTAAATATGAGTGACTGTGTGGTTGTGGCATGTCCTCTAATGATGAGTTCAACGTGGTGGTAGTGCTTTTTGAACTTCCCAATTTAGTAGCATGTAAGTAGGGTATTCATATGAATGGTATGAATTATGTCAGAATTCCACATAGCTAACTGCACTGTTCAATACTCAAACAGCTCAGATATTATTGAGCTGTCATCGAATATGTGTGTGAACTACTGAAGAAAAATTAAAATATACAACAATGAGAATACCTCATAGTGTACTCACTTTCAGGAATCAACGCTCCGCAACTTGGTGAGTGTTACCCTTGTTCCAGAGTGTTCTGAATGACTGTCTCGAGTGGCGGCAGTGAGTGCATGGTGTTTTTGGAGATGTATGATAAACAATTATAAAGCTGAACTATCAGAACACTTCAGAGCACATTTTCACTACCAATTTCGATGTGTATTGTGGTTCTGTATGCAATGTGTATGACGCATCACCACTACCCAAAATGGCTTAAGGAATTTGTGCATATTGGCAGGAAATAAATGATGTGTAGTCATTTTAGACTAATGAATAATGTACTTGTACTGCCACACCCCCAGCTGGATAAACTATAATGACTGTGAACTTTTATAGGAAAGAAAAAAATGTGTAATACACTTATAAAACAAATATTGTCTTGTTCCCTATTACAGCCTTCAGAGAACAGTTTTATAGGAGGAGGTTCATTACCTTAACATTCTCCATACGACAGAAAATGCTTATCACAATAGCCATACTTTCAAGTAAACTTATCACTCTGATACACCTGAGGTAACTTTTGAAATCTATGTGAAATATTACTGAAAACAGGCATCAGATATTTAGGAACAAGCAATAGTAAATTCTGTTCAAATTATGACACTCTTCCATAAGATTTTTTTAATAAATTTCAAGAAGCACCTAACATGTTTAATTGTTTTATGCCTCTTAAACATGTAATATTCATCAACTCTTCTTTTCCTTCTTGTCGAATCAATAGTCTTCCAGTTACGGCATTGTCACACATTCAGGAATAATTTTATCAGAATTTTAGGATGACTGGACTGGACTATTATTGGTATTTCTTGAAGACGCTATCATCCTGCAGTCATCATTTTCCTTTACCATAAACTTTATGGTCAACTTCTAAATTATTGAATGATGCTTGAGTGCTCAGAACTAGTACACTTGTTGGCAGCACATAAATTAACTGCCTGTGGGAGAAATAAGTGCAATAAATGAGAACACACATAATAATACTGAGCAATGAGAGGGATGGGTAGATTAATAATAATAATATTTACTGCATTTGAATGTGATATCACCCGTAATATTTTTATTCTGCCTGGAGGTGACTGCTGATCTCTGGGGACACTTCATGACATTCATCGACCAATGTACAGTGCATGAATGCTAAGTCGATCTCATGATGATGACTACCACACGCTGGTGGGTGTTGGGTGTAAGTCGCAACTTGGAATGGTGGTGGGGCTCACACCAGTGGGGTAGCTTCCTGCCATTGGTTGGTGGATTTGGGGGAGGGGACCAAACAGCGAGCCGGCCGGAGTGGCCGAGCGGTTCTAGGCGCTACAGTCTGGAACCGCGCGACCGCTGCGGTCGCAGGTTCGAATCCTGCCTCGGGCATGGATGTGTGTGATGTGCTTAGGTTAGCTAGGTTTAAGTAGTTCTAAGTTCTAGGGGACTGATGACCTCGGCAGTTAAGTCCCATAGTGCTCAGAGCCATTTGAACCATTTGAGCCACCAAACAGCGAGGTCATCGGTCCCATCAGATTAGGGAAGGGAGAGGAAGGAAGTCGGCCGTGCTCTTTCAAATCAAAAATCAACGAGGGAGGATATTTGTAGGTATTTCGGTGTACTGCACCCCACCTTTGTGTTGTTGGTATATGATCCGCCTTTCTAAAGGAGGGTTCAGAATGAAGGCATACTGCTCGCAAGGAACTCTTCAATCCAGTCACATAGCTGGTGTGATATTCCGTACGCACGTGTTTTCTTCCATAAGAGTCAAATAGTAATAATAGTAAACCACAGAAGTGACCACCGGACGATCAATCTGTGCGCAGGAACGTCTCATTTTAGCAGTGTTCTCGCAGATACCATTCGCAGTTATGATTGAGATTCGTGGCGCGTACTGACTTTGCATTTGAGTACCCTGAAATAGTGTGCCAACATCTGGAACGAAAGAGAAACGAAGAGAAGTGTTCAGGTTCGAAATAACAAAGAAAAACAGGGAAGGAAAGCAGGGTGACTTACGTATTCCACGTTGCATCGAAAATCGAAGGGCAGCCTACTTAGTGGGAGGTGTCGGAGTGGCGAGTGGCGTGCCCTCGAGTCGGCGGCCGTGGTGTATTGCCCGATCGCGTGCGGCCCGCCTGCACTGCAGTCTTAGCCGGCGGGGCCACTCTTTCCCTGTCAGCTCCCCTGTGGCTGCGCACCTTCACACGTCAGCGACGACCCGTCCAAGGTTACCACAGTCGACGACCTTGCTGAGAGGAAATAGCCATAGGACAATAGCTCCCACTGCAAAGACGGAAGTAATGTTTTATTACGTGAAAGATTACAGACTTCCTGAGGCATCTTTCACACAACGAAATACATTGTGACTTCATGCCTCCGAGAAGCCATTGTCAACAACGACAATATAAAATATTATCAATTGCGTTGTGTACCTTGTCTAAATTTAGAATACAACAATGATAAAGTCGATAGCGTATATTGCAAGTACTCATGCTAAGAGTCAAAGTTTGTTGATGGGTTCTACATCAACGTTCACATTTACAGCTACCTACATACTTCCCAAGCCACTGTACTCCATGTAGCGGAGGGTACTTTCTACTACTTTCTGAGATTGCCTTTCGTATTTCCTTCGATTGCTGTTAATACACTACTGGCCATTAAAATTGCCACACGCCGGCCGAAGTGGCCGTGCGGTTAAAGGCGCTGCAGTCTGGAACCGCAAGACCGCTACGGTCGCAGGTTCGAATCCTGCCTCGGGCATGGATGTTTGTTATGTCCTTAGGTTAGTTAGGTTTAACTAGTTCTAAGTTCTAGGGGACTAATGCCCTTAGCAGTTGAGTCCCATAGTGCTCAGAGCCATTTTGAAAATTGCCACACCACGAAGATGACGTCTGAGAGACGCGAAATTTAACCCACAGGAAGAAGATGCTGTGATATGCAAATGATTAGCTTTGCAGAGCATTCACACAAGGTTGGCGCCGGTGGCGACACCTACAACGTGCTGACATGAGGAAAGTTTCCAACCGATTTCTCATACGCAAACAGCAGTTGACCGGCGTTGCCTGGTGAAACGTTGTCGTGATGCTTCGTGTAAGGAGGAGAAATGCGTACCATCACGTTTCCGACTTTGATAAAGGTCGGATTGTAGCCTATCGCGATTGCGGTTCATCGTATCGCGACATTACTCCTCGAGTTGGTCGAGATCCAATGACTGTTAGCAGAATATGGAATCGGTGGGTTCAGGAGGGTAATACGGAACGCCGTGCTGGATCCCAACGGACTCGTTTCACTAACAGTTGAGATGACAGGCATCTTATCCGCATGGCTGTAACGGATCGTGCAGCCACGTCTCGATCCCTGAGTCAACAGATGGGGATGTTTGCACGGCAACAACCACGTCACGGTCACCTTTTGTTCGCATTGACGGCTCATTGAACAGTGGACGTTACATTTCAGATGTGTTACGACCCGTGGCTCCACCCTTCATTCGATCCCTGTGAAACCCTACATTTCAGCAGGATAATGCACGACCGCATGTTGCAGGTCCTGTTCGGGCATTTATGGATACATAAAATTTTCGACTGCTGCCCTGGCCAGCACATTCTCCAGATCTCTCACCACTTGAACACGTCTGGTCAATGGTGGCCGAGCAACTGGCTCGTCACAATACGCCAGTCACTACTCTTGATGAACTGTGGTATCGTGTTGAAGCTGCATGGGCAGCTGTACCTGTACACGCCATCCAAGCTCTGTTTGACTCAATGCCCAGCCGTATCAAGGCCGTTATTACGGCCAGAAGTGGTTGTTCTGGGTACTGATTTTTGAGGATCTATGCACCCAAATTGCATGAAAATGTAATCACATGTCAATTCTAGTATAATATATTTGTCCAATGAATACCCGTTTATCATCTGAATTTCTTCTTGGAGTATCAATTTTAATGGCCAGTTGTGTAATTGGGGCTGACTGATCTTGCATGTAAGAACAAAGCCGATAATCCTCGTTGTCAGCTGAGCAGTTTCCTTTGCTGTACCTACAATAGGATGGCAGTTTTGCCAACTAGCGATATTTCGTAGGACTAGACTTCTCTCCTAGCCAGAGATTAACGTTCTTTTATCCGCACGTTACAGATAAGACCCGATTTCATCCCTCGGCTGAAAAACTAAACTAACAGATAATAAAGTTAGCTTCAAACAGCTGTTTAAATGGCCAAAAATGGTTCTGAGCACTATGGGACTTAACATCTGAGGTCATCAGTCCCCTAGATCTTAGAACTACTTGAACCTAATTAACCTAAGGAAATCACACACATCCATGCCCGAGGCAGGATTCGAACCTGCGACCATAGCGGTCGCGCGGTTCCAGACTGAAGCGCCTAGAACTGCTCGGCCACACCGGCCGGCGGGAGATTAAAGACAGACTTTCTTGGTATCACACTCTGTCTATTATGAGGCATGTGGATGCACTGTATAAGCGTCCTAAATTTCACAAGGGTCCGAATGAACAACGTTTCGCCCGGGAAAAGACGGTGTAGACCAAAATTTTTGAGACATCTATTCTGAGAAGTCAAACCTTAACCCCACGAATGCAAAATGCCTTCTTTACATAAAGTGCAGGTCCAGAACGTTCTGCTTAGCAAAGAGAGAGCTGTAAGACAGGGCAACGATTCGATCTGTCCGAAAGACCACCCGAGTGTAGCTGGTGGATGCGTGATCGGCAGTCTATTGCTCGAAGCCCGGGCGAGCCGCCGACCGCAGGAACCACCTACACAGCAGGAGGCAAGACCAGCAGCGTTCCTCCAGTACGTTTAGACCTATCTCAGTTTCATTCAGCAGAATTTATGACAGTAACCGTGGGGCAATTAGACAGACTAGATTGCAGCAGTGGTAACACTGACGATAGATTCACAGGATTCGGGAAAGTTATAACGACCAATTTGACAGTTAAAATAACGATTTAATTGACAGTTTTATAGGTCTAAGGTAAAATCTTAATGACTGATTCGACCATCACTGGAAATATTTTTCAGATTCAAACGAGCTATTGGAAGAAGTTCTAAGACAAGTTAAACAGCAAATCACCGAAATAGAAGCACTCATATATTCTCAGAACTTTCGGTTAGGTTCTTTTTACACTGACGTAAATCAACAAATTGCCTCTCAAAATACATCAATAGGTAAGAAGATAGTCTTTGACGAATATATAAATCTCCCTGATTGCAACTTGCCACAGTGCAGGTATGAACCGCGAAGAAATGCGGGTTGGTGGACTACGAGTGTTAGCTGACATGAACGACTGGGATCACTAGAATCGAGAGTAGATAGCTGTCAGGGGTCAGTCAGATTGATAGCGAATCTGTAAGGTCGTAACTATCACAAATACCGGAGAGACGAGGTTGTCTGTGGCGCGAGGTGGAGAAGCAGAGAAAGGTAGCTGAAGATATAGAAGAGATTATGGAGGACTAGAGTATCTAAAAATTTGACACACAATCAAGTATGTGTGTAATAAACTCTACCAAGACAACTCAGTTTGATATTACACGAACCCCTGAACCAACAAATGGTGAAGATAAGATCATCCAAGCTCAAATAGAATCGATAAGGCGTGGCAAGCACCACCAGTCGCATGGATCATCCAGCCTCCCTGTGGATTTTATCAGATATCGTGGGAAATAATGCGCCGCTGCCTCCATTAGGTAAGCTGATTCTCGCTGCACCTAGAGTCAGAAGCTAAACTTTGCAGAGAAGAATCGAAACAGTGTTGGAGCTAACGAGTGAAAACGTAAATTGGTAAAGGCATAATTTGGTTGCCCTTGAGAAGCGCACAAAATGTTAATACAGACAGGATGCAGTGGGTGGAAATGTGTTTCTGTGGTTACCAACGTTCCAACACCTTCTGTAAAATCAGTGTGGTGTCCTAAAACAGGACAAAGGGAAGACAGGGGGTTACAGGTCAGTCTGCAATTTCCGAGTGGTTAGGGGCAAATGCAGAATGACAAATTTCTAGTGAAGGCAGGCTGATTGTTTGCAGAGGCGCCAAGCATTGTAACAAAGCACCTATCAGAGGGCCGGATTTTAAAATGCAATGGGATGCTCTCAGCAGTAGACTCGAGGGTACTCAGCGGCCTGATTAACACTACTTTTTTGCAATGACACGAACTACTACACTGAAGCCTAATTCCAAACATTAGAAGAAACAAAGGGTGCAACTGTTCGCTGAACCGAAGTTAATGTCTGAGCCCATGGAGTGAGAGCTGACAGAAGCAATGAACAATAGCAGCATTTTAAGTACAAACTTTGAGAGTAGCACTCAAAGTGAGGGAAACAGACTTGTCAGAGCTTACCGAGGCTGCCAGTGAGCGACACGGAGTTGGAGTCCCAGTGATCTGACAGAGACCTCTGTCTGAATACAAAAGCATAGCTTTTTAAAGGATTGTGGTAGCGTACTACGAGGGCAGTTCAATAAGTAATGCAACACATTTTTTTCTGAAACAGGGGTTGTTTTATTTAGCATTGAAATACACCAGGTTATTCCCCAATCTTTTAGCTACACAACACTATTTTTCAACGTAATCTCCATTCAATGCTACGGCCTTACGCCACCTTGAAATGAGGGTCTGTATGCCTGCACGGTACCATTCCACTGGTCGATGTCGGAGCCAACGTCGTACTGCATCAATAACTTCTTCATCATCCGTGTAGTGCCTCCCACGGATTGCGTCCTTCATTGGGCCAAACATATGAAAATCCGACGGTGCGAGATCGGGGCTGTAGGGTGCATGAGGAAGAACAGTCCACTGAAGTTTTGTGAGCTCCTGTCGGGTGCGAAGACTTGTGTGAGGTCTTGCGTTGTCATGAAGAAGGAGAAGTTCGTTCAGATTTTTGTGCCTACGAACACGCTGAAGTCGTTTCTTCAATTTCTGAAGAGTAGCACAGTACACTTCAGAGTTGATCGTTTGACCATGGGGAAGGACATCGAACAGAATAACCCCTTCAGCGTCCCAGAAGACTGTAACCATGACTTTACCGGCTGAGGGTATGGCTTTAAACTTTTTCTTGGTAGGGGAATGGGTGTGGCGCCACTCCATTGATTGCCGTTTTGTTTCAGGTTCGAAGTGATGAACCCATGTTTCATCGCCTGTAACAATCTTTGACAAGAAATTGTTACCCTCAGCCACATGACGAGCAAGCAATTCCGCACAGATGGTTCTCCTTTGCTCTTTATGGTGTTCGGTTAGACAACGAGGGACCCAGCGGGAACAAACCTTTGAATATCCCAACTGGTGAACAATTGTGACAGCACTACCAACAGAGGTGTCAAGTTGAGCACTGAGTTGTTTGATGGTGATCCGTCGATCATCTCGAACGAGTGTGTTCGCACGCTCCGCCATTGCAGGAGTCACAGTTGTGCACGGCCGGCCCGCACGTGGGAGATCAGACAGTCTTGCTTGACCTTGCGGCGGTGATGACACACGCTTTGCCCAACGACTCACCGTGCTTTTGTCCACTGCCAGATCACCGTAGGCATTCTGCAAGCGCCTATGAATATCTGAGATGCCCTGGTTTTCCGCCAAAAAAAACTCGATCACTGCCCGTTGTTTGCAACGCACATCCGTTACAGACGCCATTTTAACAGCTCTGTACAGCGCTGCCACCTGTCGGAAGTCAATGAAACTATACGAGACGAAGCGGGAATGTTTGAAAATATTCCACAAGAAATTTCCGGTTTTTTCAACCAAAATTGGCCGAGAAAAAAAATGTGTTACATTACTTATTGAACTGCCCTCGTATTTTTCCCTTCCTATTGTCGGCCCACCAATCCAACGGCACTTTACAGGCTTCAGCCAATCTGACGAATGGCTTTGTACCTCCAGGGCGGTTCTGGACAACCACATTCAGCTTCCTTCACTTCTCCTCCTCAGTAGGTAGGGATTTATCTGGACTTTACATTAACAAACTCCCAGTTTGGTAGCAATAGCGCTCAGCTGAAAGTTAAACGCCACCGCACTTCCTCTTATGGCCAGCAACAACAGTGTTTTACGTCACTTACCCTCGCTCAGATACCTCGTGTAAATGGGGACCGTTGCTGTAGCACTCTAAGTGACGTTGCGGTTCTCAGTATCAAGCTTGCTTCGTCTGATAAGACGTGCCTTTTTGCGACCATCTTCTACTGTGACGCCTTACAACAGCGTGTACGCGGTGTATAGAGACATCAATCAGTTCTCTGATGCGAAACTTCTCCCTCTGGGACAGCTGCACAGGGCGTCTGCAGTTCGCAGGGCTCTAGCGTTACAGTTGACCTCTGCTAACCTAAACTCTACCACTTTTGCCTGGTCTCTCCGTTGTGTCTCTGATTTCGTCTTTGAGAGCCCTTGCTGACCTCCATCATCCTTAATCTTAACAATGCTCAAATCACTACATCGTCAATATATGACAACATGTAGAGTTACACAACTTTAAAAGTGAATTTCAAGCCTGCAGCTGGCTGGGAGTATGAACGAGATGGGATTGATGAGGATTACTATTCATAGCATCAGCTATTCCCATGACACCGGAAGTTTTGTTATATTGGAAAAACAAGCAAGAGTTAACTTCTGTGTCAATATATTGCACAGTATGAGTACTGGCAACTCATAGCACCCCTAATGCCCCGCTCTCCCTCTCCAACAAATTAGTGTCGTGCAGCTATCGAAGACACCAATATCACAAGCCGCCAAGTTAAAGGCCCTTGCTGACGCTGAGTAACAGAAAAATATTGCTATCACCTTAGAAAGAATTAGGAAGGAGAAGGCAAAATGGAAGGACCTATAGGAACTTGGTGTAACGTTGGAGAGATGTTCTTGATGCATGATCATGTTAAATACGACATAATAGAGAAAACAAAACATACATTTTATTTGAATCATAATATTTCATGGTGGACTGTATAACACATCACTCATATTTATTAGAAGATCTTCACTCTAATGAGTGTAAGGGAATTCATTTTGCACAGAATATGAAGAGATTGATATTATATGCAAGAAAAGTATGAGGACATGCTCAAAAGTAGTGCCTCCGAATTTTTTATGTGAAAATTTTTAGATCCCTTTCAGTAAAACAAACTTTATTAACATTCTACATCTTTATTCTTCGTGTCTACGTGTTTATTTCTCCGTGTAGTCACCCTGGCAACGAACACAATTCTCCCAACGACGCTTGAACTGCTTCGTCACTATGAATGTGAAGTCATCGAAGGTGTTCTTTAAGTTTGGAAAAGAGATGAAAATCGGATGGGGCCCAGTCTGGACTGTATGGACGGCGACAGATGGCAGTGAACCCTGTGTGTCGGATTGTTACAGATGTCGCAGCGCCAATATGTGTTCTGGCATTCTCATGCTGAAGGAGAGGGTGCTTCATGTGTGGACGAACTCTTCAAATTCGTGCTTTCAGTTTTGTGAGAGTCTCGCAGTACCACACCTTGAACATCCAAGAACAGTGTGAGCATGAATTTGCCTACTGATGGCTTGGTTTTGAAATATTTTGTCGTCGGTGACCCCTTGTGGCAGAACACCACTGATTCTCTCTTTTTTGGGGTCAAAATGGTGAACCAGCTTTCATCACCTCTTACAGGAATGGGCATTTAAGGATCCCACCACGCACACAGTTTTCTGTACCACAGTCCTGCAATGATGACCCATACAAGCTCGCATGTCGCACAAAGAGTTGTGTCTGTACTATCAGAAATTTTTTTCTGATGAGCTCATCAACCTGATTCCGATGATTACACTATGTTATTTCTCCACACCGACTTAGTTATGTTAGACACTGCCATGTTACACATTACAATTTGGAGCCTTCTAGTGGCAAAGGGTTGCAACCTGCAACGGTGAAGCGGGAAAATCGACTGAGCAGCATGGATAATGTGTAATACCACAACTGATATTAAGAAAAGAATAAAAATTAGGAGGCATTACATTTCAGCATGCAGTTTGATGTCTCTTCTGGTGGAGAACAGAATGAGGTGAAGGGATATCTCAGTTACCAGCAATCATGACTAGTGCCGTTGATCGCAATTTGAAACAGTTTGCATTGTTGCCAGATCTCCTTATGTAAACAAACTTGCCACCCCCTCCCTCTTCCCCTTCTACCACCTTGCTCTCTACTTCTCTAGGCCTGTTGAATGAGGTATAAATGTCAAGAACTTCAAATATACGCACTTTTATTGGTCGGGAGAGCTGGCACAGCCATGATGGTTGCCATATTTCCCATGTGTATTTTAAAAGTAATTTATGACTCTTATGTAAACCAACTGCCCACTTTTGCTGTTATTCAATGACACACTATCATAACACTAAATGTACTTAGCCTTATCTTACTTACTGTAAGTTATAATGCAAAAGATAGCCGCCTCAGATGTGTCACCCTTTCCTTAATTACAGTAATTTATGACCCAAAATTAGCGTCACAGTTGTCCAGGCATTCTGACATTGGCAATCCAACATATGGCTACCTCCTACTGCTATTTACTGTTTTAGGGCAGTTTGACACAGTTTTGGGGCAATTTTTGCTGCAGTCTTGCCAGTTTTTTCCCAGTATTCCAAATACCCACTTTCAACTACTTTTCAAGATGGCCATCCAAGGATACAAGCAGATTATCATAAATGGGAGAGTTTTGATGTTTAACGATTACTACAAAACATTATTTAAACAAATGCACTCTTCATACATACAAATTACATCAATATCGCATTGTCAATTTTCCACACTTACCACATTACATTATTTAAACAAATACGATCTTGCTATATACTAAGTGTATTTATGTTTGTTCACTTCACTGTAAGGAGTTAGTCCTCGCATTTTAGAGTATTAAAAACAATAGTTGACACACTGTGGTGTCACTATCAGCAGGGCAGTGGACTTATACAAAACAAAATCCACAAACCCGAAGCTTAATACTACATATCTCACTGTGTAGTATCAAATACAGATCAGCACTGTGTGTCGTAGTTGTAGGATTGTAATGGAAGATGTGTGGATTTTATTTAAACCAAACAAAAAGTACATGAAGGAGTTCCAGGTGTCATTGTCTCGAGTGGCCAGCATGTAACTGCCAACAGACGATGCTGGGTTGGCAGTCACCACACTGCTTCTACCGGACTGCGTTTGAGTGTTCTCAGCCGGTCGCTGTGCTCGAGCGGTTCTAGGCGCTTCAGTCCGGAACCGCATGGCTGCTACGGTCGCAGGTTCGAATTCTGCCTCGGGCATGGATGTGTGTGATGTCCTTAGGTTAGTTAGGTTTAAGTGGTTCTAAGTTCTAGAGGACTGATGACCTCAGATGTTAAGTCCCATAGTGCTTAGAGCCATTTGAACCATTTTTTGAGTGTTCTCAGGAAGGGTGGCACTTTGCCTCTGAGAATGAGATGCCACCTCAGCCTACATTCACTCGGATGCCCCGTCAGCAGTGCTCATGCCTTAAATAACATAGTTAAATTCCCCTTCCTTTCATGCACAGCAGCAGCAAGCCTTGGTGAGCTTATAGACAGTAGATTCATTGTTTGGCAGGCTTCAAGTCGTCTATGCAGCAAGCACCCCACAGAGATGAAGGCATACCCAGGGAGCGACTGCCGTGGATGCCATATGCACGCAGTCTTAAACACACTCTAATTACTTTAAAACAGCCCTCAGAAGTACACTGATCAGCAAGAACATTATCATCACTTAACCAATAGGTAGTATGTCCACCTTTGGCTGGATAACGGTGGCGATGCATCGTGGCACGGAAGCAGTGAGGCCTTGGTAGCTCGCTGGAGGGAGTTGGCACAACGCCTGCACACACAAGTCTCCTAATTCCTGTGAATTCCGAGGAGAGGGGCGATGAGCTCTGAGGCCAAGTTCAATCACATCTCAGATGTGTTCGATCGGGTGCAGATCTGGTGAGTTGGGGGGTCAACACATCAGTTGGGACTCGCCACTGTGTTCCTTGAATTACTCCATCACATTCCTCGCCTTGTGAATGGCGCATTATCTTATTGAAAAATATCACTGCCTTCGGGAAACATGATCGCCATGAAGGGATTTGTGTGATTTGCAGTCAGTGTAAGATACTCCTAAGCCATCATGGTGCCTTTTACGAGCTGCACTGGACCCATGGATGTCCACGTGAATGTTCCCCGGACCATAATGGAGCCGCAGCCAGCCTCCCTCCATCCTGCGGTACAAATGTCGAGGAGCTGTTACGCTGGAAGACGACGGATTCACGCCCTCCCACCTGCATGATGAAGAAGGTATCGGGATTCATCAGTCCATGCAACGCTCTACCACTGGGCCAACGTCCAGTACCGATGGTCGCATGTCCATTTCAGTCGTAGTTGCCAATGTGTTGTTATCATTGGCACATGCATGGATCGTCGGCTGCAGAGGCCCATTGTTAGGAGTGTTCGGTGCATTGTGTGTTCGGACACACTCGTACTCCGCCCAGCATTAAAGTATGATTTTAGTTCCGCCACAATCCGCCGCCTGTCCTGTTTTACCAGTCTGCACAGCCTACGACGTCCGACATCTGTAATGAGGGGTGGCCGACCAACCCCACGACATCTGGACGTGTTTTCACCTTGGTTTCGACACGTATTGAAGACATTCACCACAATACTCCTCCAACACCAGACAAGTCGCGCAGTTTCCGAAATGCTCGTGCCGAGCCTCCAGGTCATAACAATCTGCCCTCGGTCAAACTCAGATAGACCGCGCGCTTTCCCCAGTCTACACACGGGCAGCACGCTCACTAATACTACATGCACCGTACGTGGGTCTGACTTGCAGCCATTTCTCGCCAGGTGACGCAGGTATCGCCTGGGCGGGTTTATATCGATAGTAGGTCGGTGGTCATAATGTTCTGGCTGATCAGTGTACAGGTTTTCATTGGCTTTAATAGGATTTTTGTATCTCCTTAAAATGCTTTCCAGTGGCTCCCAGTATTGCTTTCGCTGTCACGTTGTCCTCCTCATGTAGGGGAAATGGTATTTTTGCCTTGACACCGTGTTTTGCAGGGTATTGGTGGAATTAAAGTTGTGACCCGGGGGGGGGGGGGGTGAGAGTCGTGGTCGTGCTTGGGTAGCCCAGATGGTAGAGCACTTGCCCGTGAAAGGGAAAGGTACCAAGTTCGAGTCTCGGTCCACACACAGTTTTAATATGCGGGGAAGTTTCATATCAGTCCACACTCCACTGCAAAGTGAAAATTTCATTCTAGAGGAAGCAGTGACTGCTTTATGTCTCTGTACGAGTCTTAACATCTTTTATCTTATTTTTATGATTGATATGTCAGATATGCGATGGTATCACATTATACACTGAATGCAGTTTCTTTAAATTACCCAACAGCATTTTGCAAGAAATACATAGTTTTCTTCAGAGCTTTTCTGATAAATTTTTCGAATGAGGCATAGCAATATGATGAGTAAAACTTTGAACATAGCTGCTAAGGTTCAGTGACCGTGTCAGAATTATATTAGAATAAATAAGCCCTCGGTCACAAATATTGACCAGGTTTCGACGCTACTATGAGCGTCGTCTTCAGAATTAAACTAACTGTTCTAAAACATATTAAGTATATAATACATTAATAAAATTAAAGTTTTTACTGACTGGAAAAAGATGCAGTACTTACAAGTCACATATTAAAAAAGATCTATGCCGGAAAGGCGACGTCATGAATAGTTGTAAGTAAGATGGCGAGCCGCTAAGGGCTGCTCGTACTTTAGTGAACAGGGGTTGCTACAAGACTTATTCATGACGTCGGTTTTCCGGCTTAGATCTTTTTTAATATGTGACTTGTAAGTACTGCATCTTTTTCCAGTCAGTAAAAACTTTAATTTTATTAATGTATTATATACTTAATATGTTTTAGAACAGTTAGTCTAATTCTGAAGACGACGCTCATAGTAGCGTCGAAACCTGGTCAATTTTGACTTAATATTTGTGACCGAGGGCTTATTTGTTCTAATATAATATGTTGAGTGTTTAGCAGCCTCATGGAACTGGATCGTTTATACTGATGTGGCTGTTTCGCAGGTTAGCCGAAACCAATCACGTAATGTACTTGGAAGATGATAGAAATAACTGATGGTGTACGGTATAGAATGTAACTTAAAGAAATACGCAATGAGATGAACAAAAATAACACTTTAATTCAAGCACAGTAATAACACTGATTTATAATGGTCCCCTGGACATCACAAAAGACGGGACACGTTCTTAATAGGGTGTATAATCACAACGGAAAGCAATGCATGTTCTGCAACGTGCTCCCATTCTCGCCACAAGGTTGGTGAGGCGTCCTAGTGGCAGGTCGTCCCATTCCTCCACTAGCGTCGCTGACAGATGCAGGATAGTCGTTGGTGCATGTGGAGGTCCAGGAATACGTCTCCCCACCACGCCTCACACGCGCTCGGTGGGATTTCAATTGGAGGAACAGCCAGGCCGGTCCATTCGCCAAATATCCTCTTGTTCCAACAGCTCTTCCTCTATCGCTGTTCAATGAGGTGGTGCTTTGTCAGCCGTAAAAATGAAGTCATGGCCGATTGAACCCCTGAAATGACGCAAATGGGGAAGGAGTACAATCTCATAATAATGTTGGCCTGTGAGTGCACCGTGTTCAGATATTTTGAGGTCAGACGCCTGTGCAGCATTATATCTACCTACACCGTAAAAGCTTGACCAAAAAGATCATGTTCGACAATATTCCTGGCTGTATTGACTATCCCCACATCTCACCATTTGAGAGTACGCCCGCCGGCCGGTGTGGCCGTGCGGTTCTAAGCGCTTCAGTTTGGAACCACGTGACCGCTACGGTCGCAGGTTCGAATCCTGCCTCGGGCATGGATGTGTGTGATGTCCTTTGGTTAGTTAGGTTTAAGTAGTTCTAAATTCTAGGGGACTGATGACCTCAGCAGTTAAGTCCCATAGTGCTCAGAGCCATTTGAACCATTTTTGAGAGTACGCCCAGGTTCACTACTCAGACTTGCGATGTACCACCAGGATTTGTTTCAATAAGGAATACTTAATTTCTATAAATAACCGAAATTGGCAATCGAACTCTTTTAATTTGGGCGGACATTCACGTGCAGCATGTCTCAGCAACTCGACTGCTGATCGCTCTCTAGTATACAAAGCATGCACACCACCAAACGAAAGGAATTTTAAATAAATAAAATAATTACTATTGTTGACAGAAAATGCAGAGGATAGCGGAACATTGAACACGGTCGGTACTGTGAGGTAACGATTACGTAACTTTATGGACTGACATGGACAACACACAGACATAAGATTGCCTAGCGGTAATATTAGTACTTATACCGGCGCAGAATATCGCTTTCAGTATTATAAGCTACCTACAAAAATGTATAGTGAAATATTATAGTCATAAAACCTGCTAAACATTGAGGATTCATAGTTACTGTAGTGGTTGCTTACTGAATGTATACGGTACCTATAAACATTAAATTCGTATTTCTTTCAAGTAAAAGACTAAATCGCATTTACAGCATTTCTCAATATTAAAGCAGAAGTTGCCCTTTCTAAATGACAAACCTATTTTATGAAACTGTGTAGACTGAAATCCACCACAGGATTTGCTGCCAAGAATAATATAAAGTCACAACAATTTTCGTCATCTTTCTTAGTGACCAGTATCTGCCTTTCCTGGTGTCCAGCATCTGCTACATATTCTCTTTTTTAAGGAATTTAGGTCGTAAATATTTATGGTTGGTTGTACCAAATGGCCTTTATGTTGAGGCAGTGAGACAGTAGCAGGCAGACAACTTCATACATGACTCGTGTCTCACATGAAAGATGCGCTCAGATCCTGTAGTTAGTTGGAGCAGTTTTGGCTGTGGCTGTAAGATGTCAGCATCTTATGGACTATGAAGTTATCAAGTAGTTAAAACTCTCTATCTGGGAAAAAAAACTGTATTTAGTGTGATTATCGCGACTGCGACTTTCATTAATTATTTATAACTTATTATGTTATTAGTGTGAATGATGATGTGAAAGTGAGTATTAAACAAATGAATATTGTTATTTCGATTAACTGTGTATACCTTAGCGTGAGAGCTGTGTACTTAGAGAGTAAATCATACTCAGAGGAACTTTGTAAAGAGCAGCTAGTCAGTTTATGGGACTGAGAAAACATGATACATTTTACGATGATTTTGTTATGTACAGAAGAAGTCGTCCCCCATGAACTATGCCGGTGTGACCGAGCGGTTCTAGGCGCTTCAGTCTGGAACCGCGAGACCGCTACGGTCGCAGCTTCGAATCCTGCCTCGGGCATGGATGTGTGTGATGTCCTTAGGTTAGTTAGGTTTAAGTAGTTCTAAGTTCTAGGGGACTGATGACGTCAGATGTTACGTTCCATAGTGCTCAGAGCCATTTGTACCCATGAACCATGGACCTTGCTGTTGGTGGGGAGCCTTGCGTGCCTCAGCGATACAGATGGCCATACCGTAGGTGCAACCACACCGGAAGGGTATCTGTTGAGAGGCCAGACAAACGTGTGGTTTCTGAAGAGGGGCAGCAGCCTTTTCAGTAGTTGCAGGGGCAACAGTCTGGAAGATTGACTGATCTAGCCTTGTAACACTAACCAAAACGGTCTTGCTGTGCTGGTACGGCGAACGGCTGAAAGCAAGGGGAAACTACAGCTGTAATTTCTCCCGAGGGTATGCAGCTTTACTGTATGGTTATATGATGGCATCCTCTTGGGTAAAATATTCCGGAGGTAAAATAGTTCCCCATCCGGATCTCCGGGCGGGGACTACACAAGAGGACCTCGTTATCAGGAGAAAGAAAACTGGCGTTCTACGGATCGGAGCGTGGAATGTCAGATCCCTTAATCGAGCAGGTAGGTTAGAAAATTTAAAAAAGGTAATGGATAGGTTAAAGTTAGGTGTAGTGGGGATTAGTGAAGTTCGGTGGCAGGAGGAACAAGACTTTTGGTCAGGTGAATACAGGGTTATAAATACAAAATCAAATAGGGGTAATGCACGAGTAGGTTTAATAATGAATAAAAAAATAGGAGTGCGGGTAAGCTAGTACAAACAGCATAGTGAACGCATTATTGTGGCCAAGATAGACACAAAGCCCATGCCTACTACAGCAGTACAACTTTACATACCAATTAGCTCTGCAGATGATGAAGAAATTGATGAAATGTATGACGAGATAAAAGAAATTATTGAGGTAGTGAAGGGAGACGAAAATTTAATAGTCATGGGTGACTGGAATTCGAGAGTAGGAAAAGGGAGAGAAGGAAATATAGTAGGTGAATATGGATTGGGGGTAAGAAATGAAAGAGGATGCCGTCTGGTATAATTTTGGACAGACCATAACTTAATCATAGCTAACACTTGGTTCAAGAATCATAAAAGAAGGTTGTATACATGGAAGAATCCTGGAGATACTAGAAGGTATCAGATAGAGTATATAATGGTAAGACAGAGATTTAGGAACCAGATTTTGAATTTTAAGACATTTCCATGAGCAGATGTGGATTCTGACCACAATCTATTAGTTATGAACTGTAGATTAAATCTGCAGAAACTGCAAAAAGGTGGGAATTTAAGGAGATGGGAGCTGGATAAACAGAAAAAACCAGAGGTTGTACAGAGTTTCAGGGAAAGCATAAGGGAACAATTGACAGGAATGAGGGAAAGAAATACAGTAGAAGAAGAATGGGTAGCTCTGAGGGATGAAGTAGTGAAGGCAGCAGAGGATCAAATAGGTAAAAAGACGAGGGCTAGCAGAACTCCTTGGGTAACAGAAGAAATATTGAATTTAATTGATGAAAGGAGAAAATATAAAAACGCAGTAAATGAAGCAGGCAAAAAGGAATACAAACGTCTCAAAAATAAGATCGACAGGAAGTGCAAAATGGCTAAGCAGGGATGGCCAGAGGACAAATGTAAGGACGTAGAGGCTTATCTCACTAGGGGCAAGATAGATACTGCCTACAGGAAAGTTAAAGAGACCTTTGGAGAAAAGAGAGCCACTTGTATGAATATCAAGAGCTCAGATGGAAACCCAGTTCTAAGCAAAGAAGGGAAAGCAGAAAGGTGGAAGGAGTATATAGAGGGTCTATACAAGGGTGATATACTTCAGGACAATATTATGGGAATGGAAGAGGATGTAGATGAAGATGAAATGGGAGATACGATACTGCGTAAAGAGTTAGACAAAGCACTGAAAGACCTGAGTCGAAACAAGGCCCCGGGAGTAGACAACATTCCATTAGAACTACTGACGGCCTTGGGAGAGCCAGTCCTGACAAAACTCTACCATCTGGTGAGCAAGATGTGTGAGACAGGCGAAATACCCTCAGACTTCAAGAAGAATATAATAATTCCAATCCCAAAGAAAGCAGGTATTGACAGATGTGAAAATTACCGAACTATCAGTTTAATAAGTCACGACTGCAAAATACTAACGCGAATTCTTTACAGACGAATGGAAAAACTGGTAGAAGCGGACCTCAGGGAAGATCAGTTTGGATTCCATAGAAATGTTGGACCACCTGAGGCAATACTGACCTTACGACTTATCTTAGAAGAAAGATTGAGCATAGGCAAACCTACGTTTCTAGCATTTGTAGACTTAGAGAAAGCTTTTGACAATGTTGGCTGGAATACTCTCTTTCAAATTCTAAAGGTGGCAAGGGTAAAATACAGGGAGCGAAAGGCTATTTACAATTTGTACAGAAACCAGATGGCAGTTATAAGAGTCGAGGGGTATGAAAGGGAAGCAGTGGTTGGGAAGGGAGTGAGACAGGGTAGTATACTCTCCCCGATGTTATTCAATCTGTATATTGAGCAAGCAGTAAAGGAAACAAAAGAAAAATTCGGAGTAGGTATTAAAATCCATGGAGAAGAAATAAAAACTTTGAGGTTCGCCGATGACATTGTAATGCTGTAAGAGACCGCAAAGGTCTTGGAAGAGCAGTTGAACGGATTGGACAGTGTCTTGAAATGAGGATATAAGACGAACATAAGCAAAAGCAAAACGAGGATAATGGAATGTAGTCGAATTAAGTCGAGTGATGCTGAGGGAATTAGATTAGGAAATGAGACACTTAAAGTAGTAAAGGAGTTTTGCTATTTTGGGAGCAAAATAACTGTTGATGGTCGAAGTAGAGAGGGTATAAAATGTAGGCTGGCTATGGCAAGGAAAGCGTTTATGAAGAAGAGACATTTGTTAACATCGAGTATAGATTTAAGTTTCAGGAAGTCGTTTCTGAAGTATTTGTATGGAGTGTAGCCATGTATAGAAGTGAAACATGGACGATAAATAGTTTGGACAAGAAGAGAATAGAAGCTTTCGAAATGAGGTGCTACAGAAGAATGCTGAAGATTAGATGGGTAGATCACATAACTAATGAGGAGGTATTGAATAGAATTTGGGAGAAGAGGACGTTGTGGCACAACTTGACAAGAAGAAGGGACCGGTTGGTAGGACATGTTCTGAGGCATCAGGGGATCACAAATTTAGCGTTGGAGGGCAGTGTGGAGGGTAAAAATCGTAGAGGGAGACTAAGAGATGAATACACTAAGCAGATTCAGAAGGATGTAGCTTGCAGTACGTACTGGGAGATGAAGAAGCTTGCATAGGAGTAGCATGGAGAGCTGCATCAAACCAGTCTCCGGACTGAAGGCCACAACAACAAGAACATAGAAGAATTTATTTTGATATTTGTGGATTTCATTAATTTGTTCGTTTAGTAAACTACTCATGAAAGCTATTAAGTTGTAATTGGTCAAAAGTAAAAGATGCGGTATTGCTCGTTTTTTTACGATGCATTTCTGCCAATCAGTGAACAGTACGTTCACGGGTAACTTATGAGCTAAGAGAATTGATGTGTGAAGCCTAAGAGGAGTCTGTAGCACATTCAACATCGTGTTAAGATGCAGATGTAAGGAGTTCAGAATAGATGTGATAATATTGCAGAATAATGATTAAAAGCTGACCGTGGAGTGATGCAAAGTGTATGTGAAGCTTTGAGAAAAACGAACACGTGAAATTTCGATTTTAATATGCAAATTGTGACTAATAAACAAACTCCGTGTGACCGCAAGCTCAACATTAGTAGAAGTGAAACTGTATAATATCTGAGCGAGCATTCTTCACAAACAATCCGTTTGTTAATGCTTTTGGTAATGACTTTGGCTAGTTACAATAAGCTGGCTGTTATAGGTGAGCGTGATTGTGTGTGAAGTGACAATACATTGAAGTTTTCACTCGCTAACAACCCTTCAATTAATCGCTCAGCCAACCAAATACTGAAAAATGTTTTTGCACCTGTGGGACTCGTATAATTGTGCTGGTTCTACTACACTCTACAGCTTTCCCAGTTGAGGAATATTATTCGGTTTTAACAGGAAAGGTGTGCGGACCGGACTGCACATGAAGAAATCACCGCAAAATTGGACAAAAAAGAAGTAAACGCGCCGTTGTAGGTGGTGCACCGCGGCCAGGTAGACTTTAGAAAGAGAACAGGGTAAAGCAGTGATCAAACGGTAGTATGGGACGGGGCACGCGAAACATAAAAAAAAAGGAGAAGTAAGTTTGATGACAAGAGGAAAGGAACTTGCCGACGTGAAACGGGTGGCAAACGTCAACAAGGCAACAAAGTTAAGTGTAATTTATTTGTTATATGCTCATATTAAAAGACTTGCAAAGATGGAAGAAAGTGATAAGTCTATAAATGTGAAAGAAGGGATTGAAGTACAGTTCAGTGTGAGTGCCAGTCAAACAGCCACTTCTAAACATACAGGTGGGTAGAACTAGAAAAAGTGCTTCGACAAATGCAACTATGACAGATAGTTTAAAGTCTGAGAGTAATCAAATGGCTCTGAGCACTATGGGACTCAACTGCTGTGGTCATAAGTCCCCTAGAACTTAGAACTACTTAAACCTAACTAACCTAAGGACAGCACACAACACCCAGCCATCACGAGGCAGAGAAAATCCCTGACCCCGCCGGGAATCGAACCCGGGAACCCGGGCGTGGGAAGCGAGAACGCTACCGCACGACCACGAGATGCGGGCTGAGAGTAATCGGTAGAGTGATTTTAGTGATACTAGTCTATCTGATATTAGCCCATGTAACGTAAATGAAGAAGAAAGTGTGGAATCAGATGCCCAAATGGAGTCTGATGCCTGTCGATAGTACGGTAGAAAGTTCGCAGGAACCGTTTTCTGCACTGGTGGAAACTATGAAAAACAATTTTATGGTGATAAAAAATTTTTCCTGCTACCTATCACAATATAGAACAACAGACGAGTAATCTGGTTAACAAAATAGAACAACAAACAGAAGCACACAACAGTCTGACTACGGGGCACAAACAGCAGTCTAGTAGTATTAATATGCATCTTAATATTTGCGCTGCGCAATGATTGTTACATAAAATTTCGTCCGTGTAGCCGTATGAATTGCACTTTTTCTTGTGATATTTCACAGTGAGCCGGGTGACTGACACTCCAAAACTTTCTCGTACTTTTAAACCCACGGACCGCTCCCGTGCGCACGTGGCCACAGGAAAACAAGGCGATAGAGACATTTACCGGTGGTAAGGAAATACTACAACATATGCATGAAATTCGATCTATGGCTGTACGGTCTAGCCACACATGGGTTTTGATGTATCACTGCGAGCTGCACCGTTGCGACTCTTTGTGAGTTTGTAACAGAATGTGCCGGGTCCCATTATTTGTGCAAGCTGAAACTACTATCTCTATTAATGAAATACATCACCAACCGAATTTCAATTGCTTGTTTCAATACTGTGTCCCATAAAGATGAAGTTGAGGCAAAAATTTCGGCGTTGTCGTGCACCACAGGGTACCCCATGTCAATACAGTGCTGTGCAATACCGTGCAGTGATCCGTGAGAAAGATGTTCCTCTGTGTCCGATAGTGTGTAACATTGGCTCTCCAACCTATGACTGTACCAAACGCTTAGCGTCGTTACTAAGGCCTCTTGTGGGAAAATGCGCTCATCATAAACGTAGCTCTGTGTACTTTATTCACCTATTAAATCACTCAAACTGAACGGTTCTGATAAATTAGTCAGTGTCGACGTAGTGTCGTTGTTCACAAAGGATCCTCTTTCAGAATCAATATTTCTCATTGCCAAAACCTTTGATAGAGACATTTGAGCTTTGTTTAAACATGTCTTGACCTCGACATATTTTTTATTCACTAACGAATTTTATGGACAGACTGACGATGTCACCATGGGTAGTCCTTCGTCGCCCTTGGTGGCTAACTTATTTATGGAGTACTTCGAGGAAAAGGCGCTGTAATCTGCTAGCTTGTAACACACAGTACCTTGGAGGTATGTTGATGACACGTTTGTAGTATGGTCCCATGGTGAAAATAAATTAAAAGAATTTTTAAATCATCTGAATTCCATCCATAGACGAATTCAGTTGACAATGGAAATCGAAGAAGTTGGACGGCTTCCACTTTACGATGTTTTGGTACGATGCAAAGGTGATGGCACTTTGGGACGTGTAGTATATCGGTAACCGACCCATACGGATTTATATATAGATATAGACTGGGACACTCAGATGTTTAGGACGGGTGGTAGGGACAGAGCATCGAGTGACATTATACTGAGTGCACTATCCGAAAATTACCTCGAGCAATTAAACAGAGAACCGACTCGTGGAGATAACATATTGGACCTACTGATAACAAACAGACCCGAACTTTTCGAATCTGTATGTACAGAACAGGGAATCAGTGATCATAAGGCCGTTGCAGCATCCCTGAATATGGAAGTTAATAGGAATATAAAAAAAGGGAGGAAGGTTTATCTGTTTAGCAAGAGTAATAGAAGGCACATTTCAGACTACCTAATAGATCAAAACGAAAATTTCTGTTCCGACACTGACAATGTTGAGTGTTTATGGAAAAAGTTCAAGGCAATCGTAAAATGCGTTTTAGACAGGTACGTGCCGAGTAAAACTGTGAGGGACGGGAAAAACCCACCGTGGTACAACAACAAAGTTAGGAAACTACTGCGAAAGCAAAGAGAGCTCCACTCCAAGTTTAAACGCAGCCAAAACCTCTCAGACAAACAGAAGCTAAACGATGTCAAAGTTAGCGTAAGGAGGGCTATGCGTGAAGCGTTCATTGAATTCGAAAGTAAAATTCTATGTACCGACTTGACAGAAAATCCTAGGAAGTTCTGGTCTTACGTTAAATCAGTAAGTGGCTCGAAACAGCATATCCAGACACTACGGGATGATGATGGCATTGAAACAGAGGATGACACGCGTAAAGCTGAAATACTAAAAACCTTTTTCCAAAGCTGTTTCACAGAGGAAGACCGCACTGCAGTTCCTTCTCTAAATCCTCGCACAAACGGAAAAATGGCTGACATCGAAATAAGTGTCCAAGGAATAGAAAAGCAACTGGAATCACTCAATAGAGGAAAGTCCACTGGACCTGACGGGATACCGATTCGATTCTACACAGAGTACGCGAAAGAACTTGCCCCCCTTCTAACAGCCGTGTACCGCAAGTCTCTAGAGGAACGGAGGGTTCCAAATGATTGGAAAAGAGCACAGATAGTCCCAGTCTTCAAGAGGGGTCGTCGAGCAGATGCGCAAAACTATAGACCTATATCTCTTACGTCGATCTCTTGTAGAATTTTAGAACATGTTTTTCGCTCGCGTATCATGTCATTTCTGGAAACCCAGAATCTACTATGTAGGAATCAACATGGATTCCGGAAACAGCGATCGTGTGAGACCCAACTCGCCTTATTTGTTCATGAGACCCAGAAAATATTAGATACAGGCTCCCAGGTAGATGCTATTTTTCTTGACTTCCGGAAGGCGTTCGATACAGTTCCGCACTGTCGCCTGATAAACAAAGTAAGAGCCTACGGAATATCAGACCAGCTGTGTGGCTGGATTGAAGAGTTTTTAGCAAACAGAACACAGCATGTTGTTATCAATGGAGAGACGTCTACAGACGTTAAGGTAACCTCTGGCGTGCCACAGGGGAGTGTTATGGGACCATTGCTTTTCACAATATATATAAATGACTTAGTAGATAGTGTCGGAAGTTCCATGCGGCTTTTCGCGGATGATGCTGTAGTATACAGAGAAGTTGCTGCATTAGAAAATTGTAGCGAAATACAGGAAGATCTGCAGCGGATAGGCACTTGGTGCAGGGAGTGGCAACTGACCCTTAACATAGACAAATGTAATGTATTGCGAATACATAGAAAGAAGGGTCCTTTATTGTATGATTATATGATAGCGGAACAAGCACTGGTAGCAGTTACTTCTGTAAAATATCTGGGAGTATGCGTACGGAACGATTTGAAGTGGAATGATCATATAAAACTAATTGTTGGTAAGGCGGGTACCAGGTTGAGATTCATTGGGAGAGTGCTTAGAAAATGTAGTCCATCAACAAAGGAGGTGGCTTACAAAACACTCGTTCGACCTATACTTGAGTATTGCTCATCAGTGTGGGATCCGTACCAGGTCGGGTTGACGGAGGAGATAGAGAAGATCCAAAGAAGAGCGGCGCGTTTCGTCACTGGGTTATTTGGTAACCGTGATAGCGTTACGGAGATGTTTAATAAACTCAAGTGGCAGACTCTGCAAGAGAGGCGCTCTGCATCGCGGTGTAGCTTGCTCGCCAGGTTTCGAGAGGGTGCGTTTCTGGATGAGGTATCGAATATATTGCTTCCCCCTACTTATACTTCCCGAGGAGATCACGAATGTAAAATTAGAGAGATTAGAGTGCGCACGGAGGCTTTCGGACAGTCGTTCTTCCCGCGAACCATACGCGACTGGAACAGGAAAGGGAGGTAATGACAGTGGCACGTAAAGTGCCCTCCGCCACACACCGTTGGGTGGCTTGCGGAGTATCAATGTAGATGTAGATGTATATTTACGCGATCATACTTCGCAGACGATGAGTGTTCTTAGCATTCAGGTACACAGAGCATGTGTAATTTCTGAGGAGACCGTCTTGAGGACGAGCTTCTACACTTGAGAAGAGTTTTGAAGCCAACGGGTATTCTCCACAGCAGATACGCAAGGCACTACGAATGAAACCAACAGTTGGCGTAAAGAACGCAGAAAAAGTCACGGAGAGTTTTAAATCCATGGCTTTTCTGCCTTGCGTGGGAAGCCTATCGTAAAAAATAGGACGGATCCTCAGTAAAGTCAAGGTGAAAATAATTTGTCGCCCTCCACCAAAGACAGCAGCACTTCTGGGTTCTGTTAAGGAGATTTGGTCCTTCGGAAGCTTGAGGTTTACAAGATACCCTGTGAGTGTGGCCTTCATACATCAGACAGACGACACATACAGTCCATGAGTAAAGCATGGAGCACCCCAAACCCACCCGGCACTTACAACCAAATAGATCGGCGGTAGCACCCTGTGGTGTACGGTAACGTTGAAATTTTAGTTTCGGCTTCATCTTTCTGGGACTCAGCAGTGAAACAAACAACTGAAATTCGGTTGGCGACGAATTTAATTAATAGAGACAGCAGCTTCAGCTTGGACAGATCATGGAATCCACCACTTTCTGTAATAAACTCACAAAGACGTCGCAACGGTGCAGCTCACGGTGATACATTGTGTGAATCGACCGTGCAGTCATAGATCTAATTTCACGGATATCTTGTAGTACCTCTTTGATGCCGATCAACGTCTCTAGCGCCTTGTGTTTATGTGGCCGCATGCTCAGTTCAAATGGCTCTGAGCACTACGGGACTTAACATCGAAGGTCATCAGTCCCCTAGAACTTAGAACCACTTAAACCTAACTAACCTAAGGACATCACACACATCCATGCCCGAGGCAGGATTCGAACCTGCGACCGTAGCGGTCGCGCGGTTCCAGACTGAAGCGCCTAGAACCGCTCGGCCACACCGGCCGGCACATGCTCTGTGGCGCGGTCCGTGAGTTTAGAAAGACGGAGCAAGTGCTGGTGTGTCAGTCACCCGGCTCACTATGAAGATGGCTGGAGGGTCTACAGCCGAAATATCAGAAGAAGAAGTGAAACTCATGCGGCCGCACTCCCGAATCTTTATACAACTAGCAGTATTAATAGTTTTGTTGGTGAACTTAAACAGTTTAAAACTGAAATTAATGTGAGAGTGGAAAAAGGGCTTGCTGAGTTAAAGAAAATGTGGGGAAGAATTTGCATTTGTCTGATTCTAAAGTTGACGAAATAATTTTCCAAGTTGAGGAAGATTGTAAGAAATCTTAGAAAATGTTAAAAGCCAGTTAGCAAGGTTATTAAAGTGGAAATTACTGGAAGCAAAGAAATGGTAGAGCAAGTTAAGGAAGATGTACATGATATTGAGCAAACAGTTGCTGCTGTGCCGCGCGGGATGGATTAGCCGAGGGGTCTAGGGCGCTGCAGTCACGGACTGTGCGGCTGATCCCAGCGGAGGTTCGAGTCCTCCCTCGGGCATGGGTGTTTGTGTTTGTCCTTAGGATAATTTAGGTTAAGTAGTGTGTAAGCTTAGGGACTGATGACCTTAGCAGTTAAGTCCCATAATATTTCACACACATTTGAAGATTTGAACAACTGCTGCTGTAGAATTTGTTTACGAAAATGACCCCAAAAACCTTAGAGATTAAAATTAGTACTGAAAGTGCAAAGTGTTTACAATCCATGAAGGACGCATATGATCTTGTGGAAGTAATAGAACTTAGTACAGAACAGTTGACTACTCATGCTGAAACAGTACAAACCAAACTGCATAAGCATGACATTAGAGTCTCTGAAGAAGAACATAACATTAGAACTGGTACTAACGACGGCGGATGTAGTTTAGTGATGGAATCTTCTGAAGTGGCTTATATTACAAACTGACAATTTTTACGTTTTAATAGTTCTGAAAATGTGAATCCAAATTAATTTTGAAATGACTTCGAAAATGTTTTGCCTGCTTTGTTAACTGATAGACGAAATATTGATTTTATGATGTCGAAATTCTTTGGGGAAGCTAAGACATGGGGTGTCACTCCAATTTAATAGTATGACTCGTAGAGAAATTTAAAGAAGTCTTTTTCAAAGAATACTGGGGTGAGCAGAAGCAAATGGAGTTGCAAAATGATTTCTGGGCAGATGAAAGTTCAATCCCAGAAAGGAAAACGTAAAGAGGTTTGCATTGAAGTAGTTTACTAAATTGTCGCATCTGGCAAATAAGTTACATCCTGAAAAAATATCATGGGCTTAGAATGCAATCCGCCTATGAATTGGCGTACTAAAATTATTGCTGCTCCTAGGGATGACATTAACAAGTTTATCAAATACGTGGAAATAGCTGAAACGTTTTTGCAAGAGAAGGAGCAAGCAAATAAAATCTGTAGGCTCCGAATTAATTTAGTAAACCGCCAGAGCGTGAAAGTAGACAGAATGGCCGTGTTACAGAATAATTATATAGGAAAGGCACTGGGAGGTCCCCGGATTTCTTTCTGTGGGGAAAGTTGATGGATATTTGCTATCGTGATCCACCGACAACGCCTGACAACATGCGGCAGCGCATTGTCAATGCATGTGCGAACATTACGGAAGGCGAATTACTCGCTGTTGAGAGGAATGTCGTCACACGTATTGCCAAATGCATTGAGGTTGACGGACATCATTTTGAGCATTTATTGCATTAATGTCGTATTTACAGGTAATAACGCTGTTACAGCATGCGTTCTCAGAAATGATAAGTACACAAAGGTACAAGTATCACATTATAACAACCGAAATAAAATGTTCAAATGCACCTACGTTCTGTATTTTAATTTAAAAAACCTACCTGTTACCAAATGTTCGTCTAAAATTGTGAGCCATATGTTTGAGACTCTTACAGCGCCATCTATCACAAAGAGAAAAAAGTGGTCCAACTAAAACATTCATATTACTTTACGTACTACACGAATATGTAATAAAAATGGGGGTTCCTACTTAAAAAACGCAGTTGATATCCGTTTGACCTGTGGCAGCGCCATCTAGCGGGCCAACCATAGCGCCATCTGGTTCCCCCTTCAGCTAGACAAGTTTCGATCTTTGTAACTCGGATCCAGTAGCTAGCTGCAGTTAGCTTCGGCTGTGGCCGAAAGGTGTCAGCGTCTTCTGGTTTATGAAATTATCAAGTAGTTAAAATTATATATTTGGGAAACAAAACTGTGATTATTTTGATTATTGCGACTTTAATTAATTATTACTAATTTTATTTAATTATCAGTGTGAATGAGAAGTGCGAAGTGTTAAATAAATGAATATTGTTATGTCTGTTAACTCCACATACGTTAGCATGAGACTGTGTACTGAGAATACTGAGAGAGCGCATCATACTCAGGGGAAATTGTAAAGTGCAACTAGCCAGTTCAAGATACTGAGAAAACAAGATACATTTTACGACAACTTTGTTATTTAAAGACGGAGTTATTTTGATATTTGTGCATTTTATAAATCTGTTCATTCAGTAAACTGCTCGTAAGAGCTATTAAGTTGTGATTAGCTAAAAGTAAAAGATGTGGGACTGCGCGGTTTAATGCTAATTTGGCTAGTTTACGATGTATATCACTCAATCAGACGACAGTACGTTCACGCGTAACTTATGAGCTAAGAGAATTGTTTTGTGAAGCCTAAGAGCAGTTTGGAGCTCAGCCATTATCATGTTAAGATGCGGATATAAGGAGTTATGAACAGATGTGATAATTTGGCAGAATAATGATTAAAACTTGACCGTACGATTTTAAGATGCTATATATGACTTGAATAACCAATCTCCGTGTGGTATGTCACAGAAGTCGTGGCAGCAGACTGAACATTCGTAGTGGTCAAACTGTACGACATTTGAGCGAGCATTCTGTCACAGACAATCCGGTTGTTAATTCTTTTAGTAACGAGTTTGGTTAGTTATCGTAAATTCGCTATTACGAGTGAGTGCAATTACGTGTGAATGACGAAACTGTGACCAAAGATTAGCACAGGATTAGCGGTGTTTTGTATGAAACAAGTGACAATACATTGAAGTCTTCACACGCAAACTACCTTTTAAATAATTATTCTACTAACCTGTTTCTGGAAAACATTTGTTGCACCAGTTTGACTCGTGTAAGACTACTGGTTCTATTACAGCTTTCCCAATAGAGGAGCATTATTCGTGTTTAACAGAAAAAACGTGTGGGCCAGACTGCAGAAGAAGAAATCGCCTTAAGGTGAGTGGATATGTTTTCTGCTGGAAGAAACACAAAAAACCGCACCGTTGCAATGTACGTAGTTAGCGATGGTTTATATTACGAAATAATGTACCAGCATTAATCACTGAAATTTATAAGGTTTATAATATACGTTTGGCACGAAAAAGGGAACTCCTACTAAGAACGTCAATAGAAACACGTGAAAGAAAGCTTACGATTCAAACAATAGGCACACTTATATAACTTAACTTTCACACAGCAGGTAGATCATGGCTTTTGCAAGACCAGTCTTCCTGCTACGCAGTCCGCATTTCACTGATTGCTCAAATAAAAAATATACTTTCGTCTTTTATATTAGTGGTGACCTATCATCAAGCCTCTAGCGAGAAATGCCACAAAGCGAAGAATTAGCAGCTTACATTCAAGACTTAAAGTAACGTCGTTACTTCAGTAGTATTTCGTAGCCAGTAAAACGTATCTTTATGCAGCGTAGTGTGTAAGGTTACCCAGTACACACCAGCTTAGAACTGGCAATTAATTATAGCCCCTCTTCTTCCATGAATTATCGCTGCTTAAATACACCGCGGAAATACGAGTAGCATTTATATCTTGTCCATTCGATGCTGCTCTTGCTAATAAGCTAAGAATTCCACCACACACTACTATACATGTTCCTCGGTCAAAAAACTGCACAAGACTGAGTGCAGAGACTTCTTCTAGAACCTCCTCGTGATATGAAAAACGGCGTTAACTTTGCCGCCTAAACGCATCCGCGGCGATGCACCTAATGCTTCTGACTTAATACTAAAGGCATGACCATGTACATTAATATCTACATTGCTATTTAATATGTCAGATGGCATAATCTCTCTAATGAAATACATTAAACAATACACAAACAATTATTGGAACAGCATGACTGACAAATATGGATATTAGTTTAGACGGCATAGTTACTCGCTTGGTGGCAGCACTCTTCAGTGCCTGCTTAATGTGCAGCTGCCTGTACTAAACTGAGTTCTTACTACTGCCGCTAGATGAAATATGCTTACTTTATAAGGTGCTCTGCCGCCTTTATTACCTCTGTTAGCCTTTGTAATAAAAATATTGAGAAAAAGTTGTATGACTGCAATATGATGATACACAGAGTTGAAAAGATACTTGTGTCATTACACACTAAATCTGCTCCCATCCGTGAAGCTAAAGCGACTTCACTCATCTTTGCTCCAGTTCCTGTGCTCTTGACACCATCAGAAACAATGTCGCCGATGTGCGGGTGTCAACAGACGGCAACGTACTGGTTGCTACACAAAGGTTACACAAAGACATCAACCTCCCCCCCCCCCCGCCCCCCCCCACCCCCCACCCCCTCTGTCCTCAAACGACGACGACGCCGTGCCATGGCGGTGCATAAGATTGCTTGCCTAGCAGTACTGTTAAATATGGTTACAACTGCTCCAGATGTTTTCGCGGGTCCCCGCTTGCCTGTTGCACAATGGAGCGGTCATCTGTGCTGGTGCCGACTGTGGTCGACTACTTCCTCTCCTTCGGGGGTCAGTACCTGTGGTTCGGAACGCTACCAATGCTCGTGAAAAAAATGCTACGACCAATACCAGACTCCTGGTCTACACTTGTGACTCTTTGCAGTTCTTCCCGTTTCCCGATGACTCTCTCCTTGTGAAGTCATCTAAATGTTGTCTCCGACCATGTTGTCACGAAGACCACCACCACAGTACACTGTAACTACTCGCTATTGACACATTGTTATCTTTTCCCGTTCCTTCAACTGCCTCGTATTGCAGTCACATTTCGCGTTACAGTGACGCTGACATCACACCATTTGAAGTCCAACTTTCTGTGCACAAGTGGGAGACGTCTCGTAATACAGCCCCGCAATTTCTTGCATTCCACCCAGTAGTTAATATACACTGACGGGAAAAAAATCGCAACAGCAAAGGATAATTGATGAAGAGTAATGAAATTTCTGAAATAGATTTGTGTAGGTTACATAATTATGTAAGCTATTAACATAGGAAGATCTCAGGTTAATGTAACCGCGTGGTAAGCCGTTGCAAATGTGAAATGCTGATACATTAGAAACAGGTGTAACGGCTAGTTGTGGATGACGCCGGAGTTGTCGCCCCATGATGTCCCATATGTGCCCGCTTGGAGGCAGATCTGGTGATCGAGCAGGCCAAGGAAAAATATCGACACTCTGTAGAGATTGTTGAGTTACAACACCCGTATGTAGAATAGCGTTATCTTGTTGGAAAACACCCTCTGGGAAGCTGTTCACGAATGGCAGCAAGACATGTCCAGTCACCAGACTGACACACAAATTTGCAGTCAGGGCTCGTGGAATAATCGCGAGAGTGCTCCTGCTGTCATACGAAATCGCACCCCAGGCCATAACTCCAAGTGTAGGTCCAGTATGTCCAGCACAGAGACCGGCTGGCTGCAGGTCCCCAACTAGTCTCCTGATAACCAACATACGACCATTACTGGCATCGAGGCAGAAACAGCTTCCATCAGAAAACAGGACAGATATCCACCCTGTCCTCCAATGAGCTCTCGCTTGACACCACTGAGGCCGCAAATGGCGGTGGTTCGGGGTCAGTAGAATGCACGTTACATGGTGTCTGCCTCTGAGCTCTCCTTGAAGGAACCGATTTGTCCCAGTTCATTGTGTCACTATGGTGCCAACTGCTGCTCAAATTGCTGCTGCAAATGCAGTACCATGCGCCAGAGCCATACACTTAACACGATTGTCTTCCCTTCCGTAGTGACACGTGGCCGTCTGGAGTCGGTCTTCTTGCGACCGTACATTGTCGTGACCACCACTGCCAGCAATCACGTACAGTGGCTGCATTTATGCCAAGTCTTTCTTCAGTATCGGAGAAGGAACATTCAGCTTCTCGTAGCCCTATTACACGACCCCGTTCAAACTCAGTGGGATGTTGATAATGGCACCTTTGTTGCCTTAAAGGCATTCTTGAATAACTTCAACTCAACACATCCAATCTCAAAGGTAACTCACGCTCACTAACGTTACAGCGTGTGTATAAAGCAAACCTGATTTCGCAGTCCCATAGTGGTGCTACCAGGCCCACGCTTATGCGGCTGGCACGAAATTTTAATAGACAGTAGTTTTCAGATGTAGAGAGACGCCTACCAACATACGTTTATTTCGCACAACTCCTTCTTGGTGTTTGTATTTCTTTTGCGTCAGTGGATTACGTTACTTTTTCTATCTCGCCCTTACACTTTAGACAGCAATGTATTTAAGGCGTTTTGGACTGACAGAGTTAAGTGAGAACTAGGAAAATTATTTCAGTACTACTACTATCACCGTAAGTGCTAATATTGCTACGGTACCCCACTGCAGACTGTCAACGAAGGTACGAGAGCATGGAAAAGTTCCCAGACATGTGAGTGGATCGAAGACTTGTTAAGTAACAGAACCCAGAACGTTGTCCTCGACGACAAGTGTTCATCGGAGAGAAGGATGTCGTCAGGAGTGCCCCAGTGAAGTGTGATAGGACCGCTATTATTTTTTAGTTACATTAATGATCTGGCGGACAGGGTGGGCAGCAATCTCTGGCTGTTTGCTAAAAATGCAGTGGTGTATGGGAAGGTGTTGGAGATGAGTGGCTGTAGGATGAAATTTCCAGTTGGTGTGATGGATGCAGCTTGCTCTAGATGTAGGAAAATGTAAGTTAATGCGGGTGAGTAAGAAAAACAAACGCGTAATCTTCGGATAAAACATTATTAGTGTCCTGTTTAACACAATCAGCGCGTAACGTTGGAGAGCGAGATGAAATGAAACGAGCATGTGAGGATTGTGGTAGGGAAGGCGAATGGCCGACTTCGATTACTGGGAGAATTTTAGGCATGTTCGGTCTATCTGTAAAGGAGACCGCATGTAGGAAACTAGTGCCAACTATTCTTGAACACTGCTCGAGTGCTTGGGATTCGCACTATGTCGGATTAAAGCCGGCAGGAGTGACCGAGCGGTTCTAGGTGCTACAGTTTGAAACGCGCGACCGCTACGGTCGCAGGTTCGAATCCTGCCTCGGGCATGGATGTGTGTGATGTCATTAGGTTAGTTAGGTTTAAGTAGTTCTGCGTTCTAGGGGCTGATGACCTCAGCAGCTAAGTCCCATAGTGCTCATAGCCACTTGAACCATTTTTTAGGATTAAAGGAAGGCATCAAAGCAATTCAGAGGCGGACTGCTAGATTTGCTACTGATAGGTTCGAACAACATGCAAGTGTTACAGAAATGCATCGGGAAACCAAATGGGAATCCCTGGAGGGAAGGCGACGTTCTTTTCTGGGAACACTATTGAGAAAATTGAGATGGTTCAAATGGCTCTGAGCACTATGTGACTTAACATCTGTGGTCATCAGTCCCCTAGAACTTAGAACTACTTAAACCTGACTAACCTAAGGACATCACACACATCCATGCCCGAGGCAGGATTTGAACCTGCGACCGTAGCAGTCGCGCGGTTCCGGACTGCGCGCCTAGAACCGCTAGACCACCGCGGCCGGCGGAGAAAATTGAGAGAACCGGCATTTGAAGCTGATTGCAGGACTACCTTACTACCACCAACATACATTTCTTGTAAGAACCACGAAGATACGATACTATAAATTATGGTTCATACGAAGAGATATAGACTATCGTTTTTCCCACGCTCTGTCTGCGAGTGGAACAGGAAAGGAAACGATTAGTAGTGGTACAGGGTAACCTCCCCCACGCACCGTATTGTGGCTTGCGGAGTATGTCTGCATATGTAGATGTAGGTGTAGATGAAACTTTTACTAACACTATTACTACTACTACTACATTACTACTTGTAATAAATAATAATAAGAATGAGAATGTAAATACGGTTCTCGATGAGATGTCGGATGTAGTAGTGAAAATTATACAATGTTTTGTCGGTGCAACTGACAAATATCTTCAAGTCCGGCGAACACACTGCTGGTGCTGTTTGCTCGCTCGCTGTGAAACACTGGCGACATGTGCCAGGTGTAGAGGCAGTGTAAGCAGCGGAGCTGCTGTTCCTGCGTTGACCTATGGTGTTGGCAATGGGACCTCTCTTGACAAGCTGTCCTCAGTAAGCGTCTCTGGCTGTAAGACGCTCTTTGCATCTTCATCGGGACTGCGGGAGAGAACTACTCTCGCAGTAGGTCGGGCCAACGTGTTGTCGGCCTCCGGTGGACCTGTTGGCCCAGCCCACGAATTAAGCGGCTGTCGGAGTATTCTGCGTTGTAGTAGAACACCCTGGCGATTTGCTGGAAGTGATCCCGCAGGAAAGGGATGCCTGCTTCCTCATGGAGCAGACTAGTGGGGTAGCGAGGCGGCTTGTGGAGCTCAAGTCACAGCGCCCTATTTTGGTCGCGTTGGAGCGTCGCAATGTGCGTCGCTGCTGCGTTACCCCACTCCACGGCCGCATATTCCAGAACCGGCCGTATCAAGTCCAGGTACATGGAGAGGCCGTGGCATGGAGGTAGTGAAGACGAGGGGTTGAGCAGCGGGTACAGCGCACGAAGTCGTCCCACTGCTCGCCCTCGGACATCACGGACGTAGGGCAGCCACGTCAGGTGCCTGTCCAGTGTGACCCCGAGGTATTTGTCGGTCCACAACCGTAGGATGGTACCCCCCCATGATCGTAACCGGCGGCAGGTCCGGAGGTAGCCTCTTCCTGCTGAAGACGACAGCCTGGCTCTTGGCAGCGCTGTACTTTAGGCGCCACTTCGTGGACCAGGCGCCCAGGACGTCACATCCGAGCTGGAGGCGGCGGCACATCTCGGCCGCATTCGTGCTGCGGGTGAACAACGCAGTGTCGTCAGCATAAAGCGCTAACTCCACGCGTGCCACCCGCGGGGCGTCGGCGGTGTACAGGGAGTGCTGAAGCTGTGGCCGAAGCCTCCTAATTACAACGGTCAGAGATGAGACTGCGCAGGCGCGACAGCGCCAAATTTCGGTGACCAATAGCGCAGATATGCAGAGCGATAGCGAGAGAGACAGATACGCCAGCTTTCGGACGATGAATGGTCGCGCAGAAGCTGTCAATCATACTGTGGGCCCCTGTCGGAAGCCGCCTGCCGTAAGACGTGTCCACGCTGGCGTGTGCCCGTCCTCGCCGTTGTCACGCGAATGTCTATGTCATCCCTTGTATGACCTACAGTTCTTATTTATGGGCGTCGTGATTGTAGCGTGGCCAGCGCTGGATCACATGCATGTGCTGAGTTCCTATCCTGAGTCCCTGTTAAGCAAATTAGTTGAGCTGTGAATTTCCACTGTTTCTTTAATAACGCTGTCCCAGCACGAAGACGTCGAAGCCAGAATTTTGGTGTGTTTGTATTCCGTACAGTGTTCTGTTCTGAGACAATGCTCAGCCACTGCAGATTTCTCTGGTTGGTCCAGACATATATCTCGTCGACGTTCAACACATCCGTCCTCTACGGTTCGACAGATGTTTCCAGTGCACAACTTCCCACAGCAACAGGGAATCTTATAGACACCAGGCCTTCTTAAACCAAGATCACCTTTCACTGAGCCTAAAAGAGCTCAGAGTTTCATTGACGGACCAAAAACGCGTTTAAACTTTATATTTCTCCAGTAATTTTCCTGTTTTCGAAGAAACACCGTCAACGTATAGCAAGACTATTATTCCTCTTTGTTCTTCATTTTCTTGTAGCCTCTTACTTTATCTAGTACGCGGGGGTGGGAGGGCGGGTAAGGCACGATGAATCTCCCATTCAGAAAATGCTGTACTTTAGGCGCCACTTCGTGGACCAGGCGCCCAGGACGTCACATCCGAGCTGGAGGCGGCGGCACATCTCGGCCGCATTCGTGCTGCGGGTGAACAACGCAGTGTCGTCAGCATAAAGCGCTAACTCCACGCGTGCCACCCGCGGGGCGTCGGCGGTGTACAGGGAGTGCTGAAGCTGTGGCCGAAGCCTCCTAATTACAACGGTCAGAGATGAGACTGCGCAGGCGCGACAGCGCCAAATTTCGGTGACCAATAGCGCAGATATGCAGAGCGATAGCGAGAGAGACAGATACGCCAGCTTTCGGACGATGAATGGTCGCGCAGAAGCTGTCAATCATACTGTGGGCCCCTGTCGGAAGCCGCCTGCCGTAAGACGTGTCCACGCTGGCGTGTGCCCGTCCTCGCCGTTGTCACGCGAATGTCTATGTCATCCCTTGTATGACCTACAGTTCTTATTTATGGGCGTCGTGATTGTAGCGTGGCCAGCGCTGGATCACATGCATGTGCTGAGTTCCTATCCTGAGTCCCTGTTAAGCAAATTAGTTGAGCTGTGAATTTCCACTGTTTCTTTAATAACGCTGTCCCAGCACGAAGACGTCGAAGCCAGAATTTTGGTGTGTTTGTATTCCGTACAGTGTTCTGTTCTGAGACAATGCTCAGCCACTGCAGATTTCTCTGGTTGGTCCAGACATATATCTCGTCGACGTTCAACACATCCGTCCTCTACGGTTCGACAGATGTTTCCAGTGCACAACTTCCCACAGCAACAGGGAATCTTATAGACACCAGGCCTTCTTAAACCAAGATCACCTTTCACTGAGCCTAAAAGAGCTCAGAGTTTCATTGACGGACCAAAAACGCGTTTAAACTTTATATTTCTCCAGTAATTTTCCTGTTTTCGAAGAAACACCGTCAACGTATAGCAAGACTATTATTCCTCTTTGTTCTTCATTTTCTTGTAGCCTCTTACTTTATCTAGTACGCGGGGGTGGGAGGGCGGGTAAGGCACGATGAATCTCCCATTCAGAAAATGCATTCTCTAAAAATAGGGAACGGAGGTGGCGTAGCTCATCAGATAAGCTATCCGAATCCGATATGGCTCGTGCTCTGTGGACCAACGTCCTAAACACGCCTCTTCGTTGTGCAGGATGGTGACATCTGGTGGCTAAAAGTCCGAGCGTTTAGGATTACGGCACACAGGGTGGCCCACGGTGCCGTCCTCTTTTTCTCGCACCGATACGTCCAGGAACGGTTGTTCGCCGTTTTTCCATCTCCATAGTAAAATTTTATATTGCAATGAAGGGAATTTAGGTATTGCAAAAATGAATCCAGCGATGCAGTTCCGTGGGGCTAGAGGACAAAGATGTCATCGACGTATTGCCAAAAGAACGCCGATGACTGGAGTGTTCTCCCCTATAAATCTTCTCTGACTGTCATAATTAGGAGGCTTCGGTCACAGCCTTAGCAATGTGTTCACTGCATCTAACCGTGTCGGTAAATTGTGCCGACGAAATATTGTGTAATTTTCACAACTACATCTGGTGTTTCCCCCGATAACCATATTTACTACTAATCCGTCGATAAAGCCTCAAGCAACACAACAACAACAATAATAATAACAATAATAATCGTCCTCAGCCAGTATAAAACATTTAGTAAATGGTTGAATTACGCAGGTTTCCAACGCAGAAGCTGTAGGATTTCTCACAGAGACACAAGATCAGGTTACTGCGACTAGCGAATATCGGAAATATATACTGAAGAAGCAAGGAATAGATCACACCTGTAGGATTCTTGAGTCTCAGAAGAAAACTTTACATATGTTATATATGGATCTAAATTCTGGCACCTGCACAATCTTTGAAGATCATGATGAAGTAGTCAAAATAATTCAGCAGAAATTGAGACATCAGTATCAGCTAAGAAACACGTTCTTGTGTTTAACATAGTTTCAGGACAGTCCCATAGGAGGGATGAATTTAGATATACTGCCCAATAGAGGGTGCTGGGAAACGAGAAAGATATGGTGGAGAAGATTGATACTTTTTCGCAATTTAGTAAGAGGTGCCGCCAACTACGAAGGTAACCGTATCGTCGTAGTAAGTAGGTCATTAGCTGTCTTTTGGGTCTTAGAATGTAAAAATGTGAAGTTGGAGTGGATTGCTCGCAGCGGGATATAAAGCTGTACGTCTTCAGTGGTCCAAAAAACACATAAAATGGACAGCAGCTAACTCGAGGAGCGCAGTGTGGTCCCACGAGTCACGATTTTGGAGCATTTCATATAATTCAAAGCGTCGAGTGCATGGACAGGCAAATGAGTGGTTTAACCCGCAACATGCTTGGGGTGTCTTTCAGGTCGGACGTGGTTCTACGTTTTGGGGACGTTTTTCTTACCATGCCATGGGCCGACTCATCCAACTTACTTAGAGCACGATGTTTATCTCAGTATTCTCCGACACCATGTGTTGTCCTCTCTTTCACATCTTCATGTGTACGCTGTGGACACTGTCATCTTCCAACATGACTACAGCCGTGTTCACAGGGCTGTAGGCATAGGTTCCTGGTTTGATGAACACTTAGGCACTCTGTCGCAACGACTCGACTTGCGTTCTAGACTACTGAACTTAACCACACGGAAAATGACTGGGACTATTTGGAGCAGCGGGTGAAATGTAACAATCACATTTGTGGAACTTGGTATCTCTACTAGATCCAATCATCAAAGAGTGCATTCAGCTGGAGATGGCGTACCAGAGCAAACTCGTGGACACTCTTCCTCTTCGAATTAAGCCATTTATAGGTGCTAGACGCGATATTAGACGGCACTAGCGACATGTCTCTTTAGGTGAGTAATTTTATTGTCTGATGAGCTTATGTTACACTTTCATGTGGGCTATACCAATCTGTTACGATCTTAGGGCAGTGTATTAGAATTATTTCGATTCTGGTGTGATGCCAAACACTGGAACCACTTTCCGGAATTGGTCCCACGAGCGTTCTCTATCCGATTTGATTTACAGACACACGCAATATTCCCAGAACATTTCCAACAAACGTAACGCCTTCCTTAATCCCATTTTACGTCTTTATCTCATTTTTTGTTAGTGTTACTCATAAATATTTTAACGATGTCAAGTGTCTCAGCTCTTCGTCACTGATGTAATCGGAATCTGTAGGGCTCTTTTTCTTGGTTATTGATCTTGCCTTGTATTTATCCACATTTAAAGAGAAATTGCACTCGGTAGAAATTTTGCGCAAATCGACCTTAATTTCATTTCGAACTTTATTGTAGACGTAATTGTTAGCGAGCAATATGACTGTGTAGCTGGCTCTATCCGATAAATTGTTACTGTATATTGGCAGAGTTATATAAGCAACAATCCTTTACGAGATGTTTTTGTTATTTTGTATTAACGAGATTGAACGTCTCTGTAGTAGTTACTTTGTGTCCTGAAAACCGGAGAGAAAGGGCTCTGAGGTGGCAGAGTAACAAAGGAAAAACAATCAGGGGATAAAATGTAGCCCGCATCTCGTGGTCGTGCGGTAGCGTTCTCGCTTCCCACGCCCGGGTTCCCGGGTTCGATTCCCGGCGGGGTCAGGGATTTTCTCTGCCTCGTGATGGCTGGGTGTTGTGTGCTGTCCTTAGGTTAGTTAGGTTTAAGTAGTTCTAAGTTCTAGGGGACTTATGACCACAGCAGTTGAGTCCCATAGTGCTCAGAGCCATTTGAACCATTTTTTTTGATAAAATGTAAGTATATACAGCACAGCCTGCAGCCTGTAATAACATACAAAGTGGACACAATATTTCTCATTGTTCCATTGTAATACACAAACGGTCTGATATATTGTTACATAAAATAATTAGCTGTTTCCACTCCAGTTAAACTGCCTCACGCTGCTCTAGAGATTACTACCAACGCCATAAAAGAGTAAAACAACTACACAAATATTTAAGATCAAGTAAAAATCTTTCCGATTAAATAGCAGCACTACAATAAATACCTGAAGGTTGGAATAGCACCCTTCCTTTATGCACTAGCTATACATAAATTTACCTGTAAAAGGTTATTATTAACCACAGCTGTTGTCTTCCCCTCATTTGAGTTTCAAAGTAAGATCTGACGGTTATTCGCAAGACAAATGCAGCCGTTTGTTCCGGAGAAGCAGCTTTGTGACAAATAGAATGGTTTATTTGACAGGGGCTGGGTCGCCGCTCCCCAGCCAGCACGAGAGGAACTTAATAAGCTACGGAGGAAGCATGGCGCAAATAACCGCGTTCCGAGGTCAGGCCTGTGTGTGTTTGCACGCACGTGGGACCACTTATTGCGTGCTGATGCCATCTCTGTTCTTATCGTGGTTCCTTCTGCGACCTGATTTTCTTCTTTCGCCGTTCCTTGGTCACCATCCACTGGCTATAAGAGAACACCGTCGAAAGTGCCACTCATGAATACGAGAACTTGTAAGGCACTCTGTTGAATATGAATGAAATACAAATTTTTTTGCCATAAGTAAATAAAAGTTATTAAGACATATTTTGATCTCAGATTTCTTGATGTGTTATCATTCGAAGTTGGCGAAAACATGTACTTTAGCGGTTTATTTTGTAAATAACAGTACCTTTTGGAAATGAAATTTTATTTTTGTTTTTAAACAGACATGTTTCTTTTAGTTGTTTTAGGTATCGTCAGTGGTTTCAAAAGAAATGAAAGAAATGCTCTGGGAGCATTTCTAGAATTAATTGCCTGTTACAACTCTGCTGTTCACATACATGAACATCACCAGAGTGCCCCAACTACCTTACAAACCTTCCTTGATCTCAGCAGTTAACGTAGCAGGAAAATCAAATGCAATGAACATCTTTGTTGTGACTTAACAATTAAATGAAAAACTTTGTATAAGAGAAGTTGTAAACAAGAAGCGCTTATAGATGATCCAATGGACAGACATGAACCATAAAAGATTTTAACTTTCATCCTGTAATTCTAAATAATGTGAATCTTAAGCTCACGTAATAGCGCTGCTATGAAACGCTACGTACCTCAAAATTTTTATAATGAAGTACACACTTAAATTTTTTATTTCCTTGGAAGACCACTGTAGATGGTCAAAACAGTTGATAGATGTTTGGAAATTTGTGGTAAGGACTATGGGACCAAACTGATGAGGTCATCGGTCCCTAGACTTACGCACTACTTAATCTAACTTAAACTAACTTACGCTAAGGACAACACGCACACCCATGCCCGATGGAGGACTTGAACCTCTGACGGGGGGAGCCGCCCGCACCTTGACAAGACGCCCTAGACCGTACGGCTACCACGAGCGGCGGATAGATATTTGGTTGAAAACCAAAATAAAGCTTCAGTTGCAAAATACGAGTAATAGACACTCTCATCTCCAAGACAACCAGCATTGCATTCGCTCGAATTGTCCAGAATGTTCTCGAAACCAATCCCAAGCAAATGTGGCCCAGTGACATGATGCATTATCATCCACAAAAATTCCATCGTTGTTTGGGAACATTAAGTCCATTAATGACTTCACATGGTCTCCAGCTATCCGAAAATAACCAATTCCAATCAATGGTAGGTTCAATAAGACCAGAGGACCCAGTCCATTCCATGTAATCACAGCCCACACCATTATGAAATAACTTTGGGCAGTGCCTTGTTGACAACTTGAATCCATGGCTTCGTATTGTCTGCACTACACTCGAACCCTACTATCAACTCTTATCAATTGAAAGTGGGACTCATTTGAAAATGTCAAGGGTTTACATCCGTATATGGTCCAACCGATGTCGTCACGAGCCCAGGAGAGGCGCTGCAGACGAAGTGCTGTTAGCAAAGGCACTCGCGTCGGTCGTCTGCAGCCATAGCCCGTCAACGCCAAATTTCGATGCACTGTCTTAGCGGATACGTTCGTCGTACGTCCCATGTTGATTTCTACGGTTATTTCACGCAGTGTTGCTTGTCTGTCAGCACTGACAACTCTATTCAAACACCGCTGCCCTCGGTCGTTAAGTGAAGGCCATCGGATACTGCGTTGTCTGTGGTGAGATGTAATGCCTGAAATTTGGTATTATCGATTTCGGAAATAGAATGTCTCGAGTGTCTAGTTCTAACTACCAGTCCACGTTCAAAGTCTGTGCATTCCTGTCCTGCAACCAAAACCTGTTCACGTGAATCACCTGAGTATAAATGAGAGCTCCGCCAGGTGCCCTGCCCTTTTATACGTTGTGTAAGCATTACTACCGCCATGTGTATTTGTCTGTATCGCTGTCCTATGGTTTTTGTAACTTCACTGTATAAAACGTGTCGGCGGGGGGGGGGGGGGGGGGGGCAGTGTAGTAGACGTTGTCGTAATGCGGACACATGATCATTGGCCTTCTGACCAAGGGTGGAAGCATTTCCGAAACGGTTGAGTTTATGAACTGTTTGCATGCCGCCGTGGTCAAATTATGCCGTACATGGCACAATAGCGCTATCCGTAACCGGGGTCGAGGCAACTGTAGTGCACTACGGGCCATAGGAGACAGGGATGACCAACGGCTGCCGAGATGTGTACCAGCGAAAACACGCGTGGCTGTTGAGCAACTGACTACCCAGATGACTCAAGGGGCTAACAACAGTATTTCTCAATGACCGTGCAGCGAACGTTGCCGCACACCGGCCTCCGCAGCAGGTGCCTGGTTTATACAGCCATGCTGATTGCTGTTCTTCGGCGACGACGGCTGGAATTAGCACCCCCACGCCGCAACTTGACGTCAACTGAGTGGTGACAGGTCGCCTGTTCAGATGAATCACATTTTATACTCCATAGGGCAGATGGTCGTTGGCTTGAGACGTCTGAAAGTAAACACCTTGAAACCAGGAGGGTGGGTTAGGGTCTGGAGAATGTTTTCGTGGGATTCCCTTCATGTGAGACCCAACTCGCTTTATTTGTTCATGAGACCCAGAAAATATTAGATACAGGCTCCCAGGTAGATGCTATTTTTCTTGACTTTCGGAAGGCGTTCGATACAGTTCCGCACTGTCGCCTGATAAACAAAGTAAGAGCCTACGGAATATCAGACCAGCTGCGTGGCTGGATTGAAGAGTTTTTAGCAAACAGAACACAGCATGTTGTTATCAATGGAGAGACGCCTACAGACGTTAAAGTAACCTCCGGCGTGCCACAGGGGAGCGTTATGGGACCATTGCTTTTCACAATATATATAAATGACCTAGTAGATAGTGTCGGAAGTTCCATGCGGCTTTTCGCGGATGATGCTGTAGTATACAGAGAAGTTGCAGCATTAGAAAATTGTAGCGAAATGCAGGAAGATCTGCAGCGGATAGGCACTTGGTGCAGGGAGTGGCAACTGTCCCTTAACATAGACAAATGTAATGTATTGCGAATACATAGAAAGAAGGATCCTTTATTGTATGATTATATGATAGCGGAACAAACACTGGTAGCAGTTACTTCTGTAAACTATCTGGGAGTATGCGTGCGGAACGATTTGAAGTGGAATGATCATATAAAATTAATTGTTGGTAAGGCGGGTACCAGGTTGAGATTCATTGGGAGAGTGCTTAGAAAATGTAGGCCATCAACAAAGGCGGTGGCTTACAAAACACTCGTTCGACCTATACTTGAGTATTGCTCATCAGTGTGGGATCCGTACCAGGTCGGATTGACAGAGGAGATAGAGAAGATCCAAAGAAGAGCGGCGCGTTTCGTCACAGGGTTATTTGGTAAGCGTTATAGCGTTATGGAGATGTTTAGCAAACTCATGTGGCAGACTCTGCAAGAGAGGCGCTCTGCATCGCGGTGTAGCTTGCTGTCCAGGTTTCGAGAGGGTGCGTTTCTGGATGACGTATCGAATATATTGCTTCCCCCTATTTATACCTCCCGAGGAGATCACGAATGTAAAACTAGAGAGATTAGAGCGCGCAAGGAGGTTTTCAGACACTCGTTCTTCCCGCGAACCATATGCGACTGGAACAGGAAAGGGAGGTAATGACAGTGGCACGTAAAGAGCCCTCCGCCACACACCGTTGGATGGCTTGCGGAGTATAAATGTAGATGTAGATGTAGATCTCGTCATTCTGCAAGACACAGTGGATCAACACAAGTGTGCATCTATCCTTGTGGACCAAGTCTACCCATACATGCAGTTTGTTTTTCTTGGCACGATGGCATCAACCAGCAGGAAATTTCAACATGTCACATACACTAAGTAATGAAAAGTATACGGACACGTGGCTGAAAATGACTTACAAGTTCGTGGCGCCCTCAGTCGGTAATGTTGGAATTCAGTATGGTGTTAGCCCACCCTTGGCCTTGATGACAGCTTTCGCTCTCCCAGGCGTACGTTCAGTCAGGTGCTGGAAGGTTTCTTGTGGAATAGCAGCCCGTTCTTCAAGGAGTGCTGCACTGAGTAGAGGTATCGATGGCGGTCGATGAGGCCTGGCACGAATTCGGCGTTCCAAAACATCCCAAAGGTGTGCTATAGGATTCACGTCAAGCTCTGTGCTGGACAGTCCATTACAGGGATGTTATTGTCGTGTAACCTCTCCGCCGCAGGCCGTGCATTATGAACAGGTGGTCGATCGTGTTAAAAGATGCAATCGCCATCTTCGAATTGCTCTTCAACAGTGGGAAGCAAGAAGGTGCTTAAAACATCAATGTAGGCCTGTGCTGTGATAGTGAAACGCAAAACAACGAGTGGTGCAAACCCCCTCCATGAAAAACACGATCACACCATAACACTATCGCCTCCGAATTTTACTGTTAGCTCTGGCAGATGACGTACACCGGACATTCACCATACCCACATCCTGCCATCGCTTCGCCACATTGTGTTCCGCGATTCGTCGCTCCGCACAACGTTTTTCCACTTTTCAATCGTCCAATGTTTACGCTCCATACACCAAGCGAAGCGTCGTGTGGCATTTACCGGCGTGATGTGTGGCTTATCAGCAGCCGCTCGACCAGAACTGATGACGCTTTCTGCAGGACCTGACCATTAGATTAGATTAGATTAGTACTTGTTCCATAGATCATGAATACGACACTTCGTAATGATGTGGAACGCGTCAGGTTAATAAAAAGTGTCAATACAAGATATTACAATGCACAAAATATTACATGACACTCAATATTATTATTTTTTTTGTGGAGGGTGGGGAAATTAACCACTTACTATATCCAAAAATTCATCTAATGAGTAGGAGTTGCCATTCAGAAATTCTTTTAATTTCCTTTTAAGTGCTATATGGCTATCTGTCAGACTTTTGATGCTATTAGGTAAGTGACCAAACACTTTTGTGGTAGCATAATTTACCCCCTTCTGAGCCAAAGTTAGATTTAACCTTGAGTAGTGAAGATCATCCTTTCTCCTAGTGTTGTAGCCATTTACACTGCTATTACTTTTGAATTCGTTCGGATTGTTAATAACAAATTTCATAAGTGAATACATTTATGTATTGTGAGGCTACAGTGAAGATCCCTTGCTCTTTAAATAAGTGTCTGCAGGATGATCTTGTATGAGCTCCAGCAATTGTTCTGATTGCACGCTTTTGTGCAATGAACACTCTTTTACTCAATGATGAGGTACCCCAGAATATGATGCCATACGAAAGCAGAGAATGAAAATAGGCGTGGTAAGCTAATTGACTGAGATGTATATTGCCAAAATTTGCAATGACCCTAATACCATAAGTAGCTGAAGTCAAACGTTTCAGCAGATCTTCAGTGTGTTTTTTCCAGTTCAACCCGTCATCAATACATACACCTAGAAATTTTGAATATTATACCTTAGCTACCGATTTCTAATCGAAGTCTATATTTATTAATGGTGTCATTCCATTTATATATACTGTGTTTTGTCAAAGTTTAATGAGATCCCATTTGCAGAGAACCACTTAACGATTTTCTGAAAAACATAGTTTACAATTTCATCAGTTAATTCTTGTCTGTTGGGTGTGATAGCTACACTTGTATGATTGGCAAAAAGTACCAGCTTTGTGTCTTCGTGAATATAGAATGGCAAGTCCTTAATATATATTAAGAACAGCAGAGGACCCAAGACCGAACCTTGCGGCACCCCATTCTTGATTGTTCCCCAGTTTGAGAAATCACCAGTTTTTTGCATATTATGTGAACTGCTTATTTCAACTTTCTGCTCTCTTCCAGTTAGGTATGATGTAAGCCATTTGAGCGCTGTCTCATTTGTACCACAGTACTTGAGCTTATCTAGAAGTATTCCATGATTTACACAATCAAAAGCCTTTCAGAGATCACAACAAATCCCAATGGGTGACTTCCGGTTACTCAGAGCATTTAATATATCATTAATGAAAGTATATATAGGATTTTCCGTTGAAAAACCTTTCTGGAAACCAAACTGACTTTTGTTAAAACTTTATTTTTACAAAGGTGTGAAACTGCTGTACAATACATTACTTTTTCAAGAATTTTGGGTAAGGCAGTCAGAAGAGAGATTGGGCAGTAGTTGTTGACATCAGACGTATCCCCTTTTTTATGCAGTGGTTTAACAATAGCAACTTCAGTCTATCTGGGAAAATACCCTGCTTCAGAGAGCTATTACATATGTGGCTAAGAATCCCACTTATCTCTTGGGAGCAAGCTTTCATTATCCTGCTGGAAATGCTATCAATTGCATGTGAGCTTTTATTCTTGAGAGAGTTTGTTATTATCTTCCTAATTTCAGAAGGAGAGGAGGGTGCAATTTCAATTGTATCAAATTGTGTGGAAGGCCTCTTCCACTAACTGCCTTGCTTCTTCTAATGAACATTTAGGTCCTATTTTCTGTACAACATTTAAAAAAATGATTATTCAAAACGTTTTCGACTTCCGGCTTGTTGTTTGTCAAGTTACCATTCACTTTGATGGTAATGCCGTCATCCTGTACTCCTGGTTGCCCTGTCTCCCTTATAATAATATTCCAAATTGTTTTGATTTTGTTATCAGAGGTATTAATCTCAGACATGATGCGCATGCTTCTGGACTTTTTAATAACCTTTCTTAATGTAGCACAGTAGTTTTTATAATATTTGGCTGTTTCTGGATCTTTTACTCTTTCTTGTTGTTAGATACACTTCCCTTTTGTGGTTACAAGATATTTTTATTCGTTTAGTAAGCCAAGGTTTTTTGCATGGTTTCTTGTAATTAGATTTAACTACTTTCTTGGAGAAACAGTTTTCAAATTCTCTTACAAGTGTATCATGAAATAAGTTATATTTTAAATTAGCATCGGGTTCCTTGTACACCTCATCCCAGTCTAACTGCTGAAGATTTTCCCTGAAATTTCTAATTGTTGAGTCATTAATTGAACGCACAACTTTGGAGGGTAGTTTTGAATTACTAAATGGAGTGGAGCTATGTCATACACTGTAACTAGCTGAGCACCATGATCAGAAAGGCCATTCTCAACAGGACAAGAATTTATGTTTTTAAACTTATCTTGGTCTATAAAAGTGTTATCTATGAATGAGCTGCTGTCCTTTACTACGCAAGTAGGAAAATTAATGACGTATGTCAAATTGAAAGAACCGAGCAAGACTTCCAGATCATTCTTCCTATTACACTCTTTTAGTAAATCAACATTGAAGTCCCCACAAATGATAATTTGCTTTCTCCTATCTGACAGATTGCACAACAAGGCATCCAACTTTCCAGGAATAAATGAAAGTTTGCTGAAGGGGACCTATATACTGTTGCAGTTATAAAAGAGCCCTCCTTCAGTTTAAGTTGACAGGCACATCCTTCTGCATGTTGCTCTAGACAAATCATTTTGTAGGACAATGTTCAAGCACGTACAGTGCAAGCTGTTACTGATTCGTTTGACTGATGGGGCTGCTAAGTGTTATACCACCTACTGCACTCCTCTGACTTAAGACCTCGTAAGCTCAACTCGATTTCTAAATTGAAGGAAACACTTCACGGCCTTTGCTTCACAACTGCTACAAATTCGTCGGGCAATAGACAGCACCGCCCGAACTGTCAACACAACTGGCAGTGCTAAGAGAATCCTACGACTCCACATCGCTAGCAACGGGTTATACACAATGCTGGTGACTACTTTGAAGGTTAGTAAGTCTTTGAAACGCGTATCTATTTTGTACGAGCTGTAAATAAATAGTTGCCACTATTTAAGTTCCAATCTTCGTACTAGAGGAAACGGAAGAGAACTCGAGGTAACGAACATTAAGTATGAGCGCTGTGTTATTAGGTTTTAGTTTTTGGAGCTAATATCCGGCATACAGGATACAACTGTATCTCGATAGGGCCACAATGCGAAACTTTGCTATTCAGTGAGAATTATTTTGCATGGCGAGCTCACTGCTCTTAACGGAGTGTGCAAAATGGCGCAGGGAAGGAAGAATTTAAGTGTCTCAATTTGTATGAAAGCATGACATGCGTAGAGATCGTGCACTTTACGCGGAATTGCATCTCCATCTCTCCTTTGCACTAGTCCAAAATTTTCCTTGTACGTATGCTGCCATCTCTCCTCGGCTTCTCATTACCACTGAGGGGAAATTTATGAACAGAACACTAATTACCGATTCGAGCAGCATCTCAAGAGGTGACCCAGCTAACGTTTCCATTATGCGTGTAAGGTCTAATGGTCACTTTTTTTTCCTAAAACAAAAATGGTCTAGTGGCAAAGCGCGCACTTCGTAATCCAGAGAGACGTGTGGTTCGGATTCCACGTTAAACTGCAGGTCTCCATTTTCCGATTAGGTAACTGGGGAACGTTAGGGGCACGTGAGTAGCTGCAGTGGCATCCAGTTGAAAGACGTGCAAGAGGCCTACCGGGTACACCAGACAGAATTCTCTTTTGCTCGTGCTTGTTAGCTTGTTTGCTCCGGTGAAAATCTGGCTTAAATTATACAAATATTTTTTTTGAATAATTTCATATCGACAGTTCAATTCTTGCACATGCAATGTTCAGATGTTCAAATGTGTGTGAATTCCTAAGGGACCAAACTGCTGGGGTCATCGGTCCCATGACTTACACACAGCTTATACTAACTTACACTAACTTACGCTAAGAACAACACACGCACCGATGCCCAACGGAGGACTCGAACCTCCAGTGGGAGGGGCCGCGCAATCTGTGACATGGCGCCTCAAACCCCGCGGCCACACCGCGCGGCTGCACATGTAATTCTGATAAAAGTGGCTAGCACAGAAAATAAAATCATGGCAGTGTTTGATGTCTCAGACGACTTTCATCAATGAGGACTTGTAATTCGTTGAACTGTAACGTGTCTTGCAGTACTACATGTTGTAACAATTCCTGTAGGCAATTCCTTATAATAATGTTTGACTGTTGTACATTTGACTATCAGTGAACAGTTCTTTGTTTATTCCCTATATTCGTCACAAAATTGCGAAGTTTCTATTGAATGACAAAAACAAACATTTTTCTTGCACCAAGCACACCGGACAAAGGAAAGATTAATGCAGTTAGGCACTTCGCAGTAACCACTAGTTTTATTTAGACAGAACTCGGATGGAGTCAGAAATGGTCCCAGCCATTGTTCTGCATATTGCGCTGCATACCTGGTATACTTGATCAACTTAGTAAAACGTGGCGAAGAAAACTGGTACTACGCAAATGACTAGAGCTTAAGAATACTGTTCCGCTGATAAACCTGAAATGAGAGAGAGGTTCGAGAATTATGTTGTCTGATAATTTCCTGAAAACTACTTTCCACTGTCGAAAAAATTCTTTATCGAGAGGTTGATTCGCACTAGTTGTTCCAGGCGGAATCCACATTACAAAAAATGGTTCAAATGGCTCTGAGCACTATGGAATTAACTTCTGAGGTCATCATTCCCCTAGAACTTCGAACTACTTAAACTTAACTAACCTAAGGACATCACACACATCCATGCCCGAGGCAGGATTCGAACCTGCGACCGTAGCGGTCGCGCTGTTCCAGACTTTAACGCCTAGAACCGTTGGGCACCCAGGCCGGCAATCTACATTACATCTATAGATTTTTCGTCGTCCTCCACAAAAACAAAGGCGTCGTTCTGTCCAGACCATGGACCCAACAAAAGCAATGAATTAGTTTCTGCAGCTGGCAGGAATACGTTTTTAACGAAATGTTGAAATTTATTCTTTCCCGTTTCTCCAGATTTTGATACGTTGATTACAAGATTTTTGCAACTAAGTAGTCCATTTTTTTATTTTTGGTCCTAATTTACCTTGCGGTTCTTGAAGACAGGAACACAGCTGCGGAAACAGAAAACCACTCATACTTATCACTGGCATTATCGTACATGAATGTGCCATTGCATTCATTGTTTGGGCAACGGACTCCATGTCTTTATCACCCCCAAATCATAAAGTGCGGTGTGCACGTAGATCTTTCACGAAACCTGACTAATCAGCGTTATAAACAGCAGTTGCGGGGATAACAGCAAGTTTCATCTTTACATCAGCTACGAATTTCTCTATAGCATTGTCTATCACTGGCAGCTACTCTACACGTTTACGTGACGTAAACTCGGTAATTTCGCGACTTCCTATTCTGTACGATTTCTTGAACCTGCGCAGTCAGATCGACGAAGCCTGGAAATTAGCAATGTTCATGTCATATGCAATTCGGAGAGCCCAGTCTCGTAGATCTGCATCGGTAACGGTGCATAGCCTCTCACGAACAGCCCTAAATCTTTGGAACAGCATTCAGATGGTTTCGGGTTTCCGTTTGGGGCATGTTTCTTACTTCATGTCTTTCTTCCATTTGTACAGTTCACCCTCCGATTTTACGAAACGAAAACGCCTTTGCACACTGCGTCACTTCAAGTGTTTTTCCCTCTTTCGTTTAACCAGTATTTCACTACCTTTTCTACGTCGCTGAAAGCTGTTGCAGTACGTGTTTCTTTTAGGCTTGGAAGGTATTCTTCTACAAAACTGGCACAACTGACGTCTTCCTAACCACAATTCACAGAATGGTCACAGTTACTTTCTATTCCTTCAAACGAATCCACAATATATCAGTCGAATGAATGTCATGGAAACCAACTAACAAATGACATATACGTACGTCCTTAGGAGAAGTAGATGATTTTAGCTGGAAACCACGTTCTTCATATTTTATCATTGCTAAATTTAGAACGTAATTGGATTCCACATTACTGTGAAACTGGAAGAAAAAAAGGTAATATTAGTAGGCATGCCTTACGAAAGCACAATAAATATTAATTCAGCTTAATCTGTATTGTCAATATTTAAAAATACTGCAAACAGAAACTGATAATTTGTAATAGAGATTACTTGAGTGGCTAATTCGAGAAAATAGTAATTGTGTACTGTAGTGTCAGACAAACTATCAAAGAACGGTAACCTGAAACGTCCTTTACAAATTACAATCGGGTTATGTCGTGTTTCCTGTTTACAAAAGTACCGCCGACCACAGCTCTCTCTCTCTCTCTCTCTCTATGTGTGTGTGTGTGTGTGTGTGTGTGTGTGTGTGTGTGTGTGTGTGTGTGTGTGTGCACTCGCTACTAATTTGGCAATTTTCAGCTATTTTTTAAATACTTACAGTGCCTCTTAGCAGCTAAAATTTTGATAGTGCATTTCTATCGTAGTTTTCTTCCTGTGTAAGAAATTTCAGAGTAGGTTCCGACATGTCTTACTGGACCATTCCATTGTGAGACTGAGGCCCTCCGGTCAGTGGCGATGATCTAACTACTTGCGGTGGAGAGGGCGTTGCGGCCTGTTGCTTGCGAGTATGTCTTTGGCCTCTTTCCTGATAGGTGCACTTTATCCAGTCCCTACTATCGATTTTCTTGTTACATGTTTGCCGACCGGTGTGCTGGCGACAACTTACTCCAGCACGAAAAGAATCATGGAAAAATACTAGCTTTTAACGTCCATTACATGAGAAGAGGTAGCATCAGTTTTAATTGCAAAAAAATATGGCAAGACACCAGATTTGGCCTCGTGAAAGGCATTCGCCTGAAGTGAAATATCGAAACTACGGAAAACGTAATTATAGATGGTCATATGACGTTTGAGGGCTGCTGTTCTTTAATTTTAGTCTACTGGCTTAATCACCGTGTGACCTCACTAGGAACATAAATAAAGCAAATAGCGATTACGGCACGTTTGTGATGACAGGAGAGTCTTCTGACCATATGGTTTCCACATGGTATGGTGTTCGTTGCAGTTACCTGCTTAATTTCGTGTCAGACTAAGGCTCTCAACGTGGGATAAACGGAAGACGTAGTTACAGATTGAATTCGAACTGATTCGACAAATGTACAAAGTAATTGTAAACGCCATGAAACATTTCAAAAATTCGGCAAGGATAAATAGCTATGAACAACATAACGACTGATACACAATGTGATAGACCAGTTCTGCCCATAACCGATTCAGTATATCGGGAGTGACGGTAAGAACAGCTACTTCGATGCAGTATCACAAGTCTCTGAGTTTCTATGGTAGAGGTGGAGCAAACCGCTATCCTTGATGTAACCCCTTTGCTGTATCCAAAGGCTTAAGCTCTCCTGGCGTACAGTCTGGTCAACCAGGTTGTCCACATAAGATGTATCGACATCGTAAGAACAATAAAATGTTTACTGTCTGGATTACAGAAGGAGACACTCGGACGTGGTACCAACATTGCTGTTCTGTTTCCTTATTCCGGCCACATGTATGAAAATAGAGGCCGGTCGGAGTGGCCGAGCAGTTCTAGGCGTTACGGTCGCAGGTTCGAATCCTGCCTCGGTCATGGATGTGTGTGATGTCCTTAGGTTAGTTAGGTTTAAGTAATTCTAAGTTATAGGGGACTGATAACCTCAGATGTTAAGTCCCATAGTGCTTAGAGCCATTTGAACCATTTGTCTTTGAACGAAAATAGAGTAGGAAAAGTAACCTTTTGCTTACCCAACATATAGGAGATTACACTGCTCCACGCCAGCATTTCTGACTGAGGAGCCAGTTGAATTGTGACTCCTGTGAAGTGAAGTGATTAGAAGCTGTCTAGAAGTACTACGAGTGGTTATCCACGACTTGAGTGGTAGTTGTCATAGAGTAACCTTCGAGCTGACTTCCAGATTTCCGCCTGGTTTACGAATATTTGCAGACAGTGAACGCAAAGAAGCGTGCAAGCAACAAAAATGTTATGCAACAACTACTGACCTAGTGCTATTGCATAAAATTTTGCAAATGCAGTAGCAAGACGAAGCATCTGTACTTGCGAAATCGTCCAACGAAACGAAATCCTAGCAGGCAGGTAGACACGTGAAACGCGTTCGTAATTATTTCAAAAGACGTACGGAAATATGTGACGCTGCATCTCTGACATCACTACTGTTCTGGTTGAGGACAAATAAAAAGAGAAATTTGAACAGAAAATTAATTACTTCTCCCACGAACTATAATGAAATCAACTCTCAACCATCTGACTGCGAGTTTTAAAATTTCTTCTAACGTCTGCTAACAACTTTTCTTCAATGCTCCTGTACGCCACAGACAACTTACCTCGTCTTGCCGCTGTAACTGCGGAATCAGCAGCATGCTAAAATATTTCAAAAAGCGATAGTGCGATTCATGCAGAGTGCAATGGACAAAATGCAACAATTACTGCCATATGTTTATACGTAGAAATTGAATGATCAGGAGAGGTTTGGTCTACTAACCTTAAATGATTTAAAGAAAAATGCAAGAAACCAATAAAAACTTTTAATTTACTTTATTCGGAAAATAAATAATTTAAATGCTGACAAACTTGACACAGACATTTAATTATTTCACAATGTCTGTACTCAATGAACACGTTTCTGGCTACAACAAAGATGCGAATATGATTCTGAGTGTATGCATACATAAATATGACAAAATCCTTCCAGTGCGCAAGGAACCAACAACTACGTGCAGCGAGAAAGGCAAATTACCAAAAAATCCTCAACTAATAGCAAAGTCTCCTCGTGCGGTACTAGCACGATCACGGCAGGCAGTTCAATGAGTACTTTCGAATGTGGGTCTGCTACTGAAACTTCATCTTCCTATCTACATCACAGTTTTACAAAATTAGCAATTTATTGAAAGTTTTGTTGATTTGGACAATAGTAGCGCAGAAAAAAGTACGAATGAGTTCTACAAGTTATGAACAAGTAACCCGTCGTCAGTCAGACAGATAGAACAACTTCTTAGAAATTCTGGAAAACATTATAAGGTAATCGGTCTTTGGGTTCTCCAGGTATTTTTATGGATCCAAATAGACACGAAGAAGTTCAAACAGAACGTCTGTTCTTATCGTAATAATTTATAGGAGTTCTTCATCTCTCCCCGCTCTGGTCTGGAATAACAAGTCCGTATTTTTTCACGATTGGATAGGCGTGCAACATCTTTCTGCTTGTCTTGAGAACTGTTGAAGAATTGTAGGAACCTCACAATCTTTTCCACCACTCTCGACGATCATTTCCTTTCTTCCAGCAGCCAACGTTTCCAAAGTCCTGGTACGCACTTAAATTTTGTGCAGGTGTGGTTAGTGCCTCTGGGCAGTACACAATGGGTTTCATACTATAAGTACTTGCGGGAATCATGTTGATTTCTGTATAGATCTTTCTCTCTCTCAGAAAATTAATCATACGCGAGCACATTACATAGTTCCATAACTTGACAGTCTGGTTCACGCAGTACTCTTCTTTGCAGTTTGCGAATGCCTTTGTTCTCTGCCTGTCTATTGTAGCAAACATAGTTTGCTCAGACGGCGGCCAGGAAGTAGCCAATTGTTTCTTGAAAAAATTGCAAGACATTCATTGATGTTTTGTCGTCGGCCACAGCGGCATTTAAGAATGAATCGAAGAATCCTACTCGTCAGTTCATGCTCGGTAAGTGGACAGTGAGCAAGGATTTGGAGAAGCAAAATGGCCGTGTGACATTGTTTGCTGGGAGATCCCGTGGGTTCAGTTCAGTGGCCTACTCCTAAGCCGGCCGATGTGGCCGAGCGGTTCTAGGTGTTACAGTCTCGAACCGCGCGACTGCTACGGTCGCAGGTTCGAATACTGCCTCGGGCATGGATGTGTGTGATGTCCTTATGTCAGTTAGGTTTAAGTAGTTCTAAGTTCTTGGGGACTGATGACCACAGCAGTTAAGTCCCACAGTGCTCAGAGCCATTTGAACCATTTTGAACCTACTCGTAAAGCCTTTTCTTGTTTCTTGTACAATGGCTCCTCTCCTCACGGTTTTGGAAGCTGAGGTCTCAACTGTATCTGTTGAATGCAGGTGCCTGTAATGGATTTACATATAGTGTGCTTTCATGTTTGTGTTGGGCGGTAATGAGAGAGGGTGAAAAACTCGGTGCAGGCGCGTAGCCTATTCCTCCCCAACAGCAATAAGTGGACAGAAGGGTTTAATGTCCCCATCCGACGTGCGGATCGCACCCATCAATAGTGTCACATGCACTCACTTCATGATACACAGCGCAGAGGTTTAGACTTTAATCCAAGTCATTGGGACCAAGTCTGGCGATTAGGCGCTTTACGCTACTATCTCCCTGTCCCCATTCCGGCAAAATGATGGCGGTGGAAATTTCTGCCACACGAGCATTCTAACTGGCTAGCTTCGAGTGCAACTGTGCTGCACAGTCGTGCTTTAGTCGCCTCGGCTGCGAAACCCCACTCTCGTGCAGACGTGGGAGACGCGCCACATCGACAGGGAAAGTGACGCCCAGCAGCTAATCTATGCTCACGATGATAATTACTACAGTGTCTAAGGTGTAACGCTCTCTTGCCCCAACTTACGGTCACTTGCTAGTGAATCTGCTTCAAAAATTCGAATTTTTTCCATCTTAAATCAATATTTAGAGCTTTGTGAACAAAATGGTAGTTAAATGAATCGATTCGGAAATCGGGAACATCTTTAAAAAGAAATTTATATATATATGTCGGTATGCGGCAACGACTGTGTTTCCGCTGCGGTCGGATGTCAAATGGCGTCATTATTATTTCCGTCGACCTAGAAGCGTGAGACGCGGAAAGAAACAAGGTTTCACAAAAAAATTTTCAAATGTGTGTGAAATCTTATGGGGCTTAACTGCTAAGGTCATCAGTCCCTAGGCTTACACACTACTTAACCTAAATTATCCTAAGGACAAACAAACACACCCATGCCAGAGGGAGGACTCGAACCTCCGCCGGGACTAGCCGCACTGTCTATGACTGCAGCGCCTCAGAACGCTCGGCAAGGTTTCACTGTACAATTGAAGGAAAGTAACGGAAAGTGTTTAATTTGTAATTACATACGACGAAAAAACAGCTTTTCTCTGAGTTCCTTTACTCCGTTTTTCGTAGACCCTTTCTAATCGGTCGAGTAGCTTCTTAGTTGGTCTAACGAGGTTGTGTGCACCCCGTACCTGTCCTGCACCGCCGGCCGCGGTGGTCTAGCGGTTCTGGCGCTGCAGTCCGGAACCGCGGGACTGCTACAGTCGCAGGTTCGAATCCTGCCTCGGGCATGGGTGTGTGTGATGTCCTTAGGTTAGTTAGGTTTAAGTAGTTCTAAGTTCTAGGGGACTTATGACCTAAGATGTTGAGTCCCATAGTGCTCAGAGCCATTTGAACCATTTTTGTCCTGCACCATTGAAAAATTCGTGACGGTAGCGGGAATCGAACCCGGGTACCCCACATGGCACTCAGCCGCGGTGGGCACTCAGCTACGGAGGCGACGGTTTTAAAATTTTAACTCTGAACTAAAAAGGTATTAAGTAGTTGCTTCTTCAGTTGCGTATACGGGCTTTCCTTCTGTGAATCAGCGTTAATATGAAGTGGTATAATTAAACCGATTGTCCACAGTATGTTATTTGTTTATACTCACTGAACTTTACTATGAAGGAAATGAGAGGGTACTCAACCAAAAAATACACCAAGTTTATGCTTTCCTGTATACTAAACACGAAAAGACACCCTGTAACAAAGATACTAAACACAGTAATTAAATCTTGCCATGGTTGGGTGAAATCCACAAAGTCTGTGGTCATTTTGTAGTTGCTCATGAATGTAGCCCCATTCTTTACAGATCACGCACTGACTGGATATTTGCCGGCTTTGTGGCCGTGCGGTTCTAGGCGCTTCAGTCTGGAACCGCGTGACCGCTACGGTCGCAGGTTCGAATCCTGCCTCGGGCATGGATGTGTGTGATGTCCTTAGGTTAGTTAGGTTTAATTAGTTCTAAGTTCTAGGCGACTGATGACCTCAGAAATTAAGTCGCATAGTGCTCAGAGCCATTTGAACCATTTGACTGGATATTTCCCTTCTCTGGGTATCACGTCACGTGCAATTCTCTTCCCAACAGTCGTACATGTTGTAGCGTCGATTTGAGGCTGGCAATTATAATTTAGAGCAATAGAAATCCACGTTTCGTATGCCCTAATATTCTCCTCGCCTCACGTATCCAAAAAGCCACATACATATACAGAACATACGACATTGTCCATTCGATCATAAAGAATAACTTACTTAGCAACAATGTTAAACACAGAGCACTGTTCATTATTTCACCACATACGAACGACTTTCTACTACGTATTGAATTACTTATCAGCAGAAATAACTGAAACAGAGCGTTGTCCCTACTAGTATTTAGCGCGTACCGTTTTGCTAACTGCTTATGACTCGCTGTCTATCTATTGACTCGCCAATACCAGTCAAACATAACTGTCGCGACACTCCGTCTCGTTTTAGTTACCCACAGCGATAGCAGCGCACCAAGCGACCAGAAAGCGACACTTCTGAATATAATATCGGATGAGTGCGAATACTAACGTTGAAGTTGATTCTTAACATGGTTGTTACAGTAGGAAGTGTACATAGTGCCATAAAAATCGACAGTAACTAAAAAATTACGCCACATTTGTCATTATTTAATTTCCCAAAGATCCTGGGAGGTACGAAACGATACATTACAGGACAGTTAATTTACGATTCTCTTGCAACATAGAGACATTTACTGAGCAATGTCGTTTTCCTTTAATAATATCTTCAGCTGTATGAAATGTGGTCAACATGTTTCTAGTTTCTTGAGGTTGCAGAAATCCCGGACAGCTTTTTTTTGCATCCTAAAGATTTTTATGCTAGTGGCTGAGTTTTCCCAGAAAATTAGCCCAAACTGGACTAATGACTGGAAGTATGCATAATATGCCTGAATGACTATTGACCTGTTTGCACTTTGACTCAACACATGGAGACCATGACAAGCCTTTTTTCCAATTCACCTGAAAGTTCCATTTTAAATAGTCTTGTACCCATATCCCTAGGACTTCTGTCTCAGTAGCTGATTTCAGTAATGTGTTGTCAAGATATAGCATTGAATCAAATCCTTGTACAAGTGGAGAAAAGTGAAAATTCGTAAAGATAGTTTCCTCCTGATTTATTATTATCTTAATTTTTGAAACCAGGTAGTAACCAGGGACATTGAAGTATGTATTGCTACTTTCATAGACATTTCGTTAGGAGCTGTTTTTAAAGTGCAAATAAGAACCGTTTTTTTCACTTTAATAAAGTCATTTAAATCATTAGTGTAAAGGAGGAACAATAGAGATCCTAGGGCAGGACCTTTTGGCCCACCATACTTCACTGCTGATTTATTGGATAGATGTGTTGGTGTTGTATTGACATTTTCTTCAGTTATATCATGCCTTAAAATCACCTTTTGCTGCCTGTTGTCCAGGTAAGATCTTATCCACTGATTTAGAAGCCCTATGACACCTTTTTGAGCTAATGTTTGAATAAGAAAGTCTGGTCAATTATGTCAAATGCTTTTGAGATGTCTAGGAAAATACCAGTAGCATAGTCGCCCTGATCCAGTACTTAAAAGGAGCTTCTAAATACTCATACATAGCCGTTAACGTAGACTTCGATTTGCAGAATTTGTGGTGATTTGGTGAGAGTAACGAATTTTTTCTGATGTAGGTCTGAAGCCTGTTGTGGAAAACTGTTGCTAATATTTGGAGAAAACACTGAGTTGGGATACTAGATGACAATTATTTACATTTGAAGTGTCCTCTTTTTTTGAATAGAGGAGTAATTTTAGTTGTTTTTGAGCTATCGGGAAAGTTTGCATCTGATAAGTATGTGTTCACTATATATGTTAGTGGTTTTATTACATAATCGGAGGAGTTTTTAAATATGTCATCTGGCACACCATCCAGTCTACCTGAATATTTGTTTACGAGCCACCTTATTATTTGTTTCATCACTATCTTTGTGACTGCATGAAGGAACATGAACTTAAGAACAGCATTTGAAAAATTTGGTGGGCACATAGGCCTGTCTTCATACATATTTTGGATTAAATGATTTGCTATATTAGCAAAATACACATGAATCTTATCAGCTACCTCACTTGGATCTGAGAGCCTGTCATTTTGAATTTCCAGAGAGATATTCGTTGATAACCGTTACCTACCAGTTTTGCTCTAATAACCCTCCAGATAGCTTTCATTTTATGTTTTGCCCTTGAAATGTAGTTATAATTATTTCGTCATTTGGCTTCTTTTATAACTTTGCTGAATATTTGAATACATTTTTGCACATAATTCCTAAATTCTGAAGTAGTGCTATTGTGTGTGATGAAAGAGTGGACAGTATTCTTTCTACAGGAAGTTATAATGCCTTTTGTTATGCAACATTTGTTTTTACCTATCTGAAACTTCTTCTTTTTCTCTGGGGATACAATATGAAAATAATGCAAATACACATTGTGTAAACTGTCAAATATGCTATTTATTTAAGTTTTACTGAAGACATCCTCCCAGTTTCATCTGACAGTATAAAAATTAAACACTACGATCTTGTCATCACTGAACTCCCTCTGTTCAGTTATTTTAGTTTTTGGTCTCCATTTACTGTCGGTGGTCAGTTCAATAGACGTGATCTGAGTTTCATGGACACTGTAACACATATTTATAACGATGATGTTATAATTAAGGTCGCATTGTCTTATAAAAAATGTGGTGAACAGCAGTTTTACTTTCGGCAGTAATCCTAGTTGGAGAGTTGACTGCTTGTATTAAACCAAAACTACTGATTATATTTAACATCTTGTTCCTATGATTTGAATCTTGTACAAAGTCTACATTGAAATTGCCACAGATAGTCACTCTTTTCTATCACCGTTTATATTACTTAGCAACCTTTTGAAATTTTTAATGAAAATTCTCGATTCTCCATATCTATGGTATTAACGTCTGTCAGATCAAATATGCATAGTCCAAAGTATTTGTACCTTGCCTAGTTTTGATGCTTTCCAACAGCAGTAAATTTTAAATAATCTTTTACAAAAATAGCTGTACCACCACATTTACTTTTGTTTCTACAGTAACAACTGACAAATTTGTATCCAGGAATCACAGTTAACATAATCCATAAACCAGTGCTCGGTTACACATATAATATCAGTATTTAGTTCAAGATTCACGAATTCGTACTATATTAACTTATCTTCCAGAGACTGAGCAGTGTGCTGAAGTGTTTTAACACATTAGAATACTTACTTCCAGATGGAATATTATCATCAATTCTACTTTGTTCTGATGGAACACTTACACTAAAATAGTCTTCTAACATTTATTTTGATTACCAAAGTCACCAGAAGATTTGGTACGAGATAATACAGTATTTTTGTCACTTTTCCTGCATTTGACACATAACGATTGCACGTTATTATTAAGACTACTTTATGTGTTATTAATGTTTTTCGAAGGACATTCAAATGGAGGCCATATGAGGAATGAAACCTTCGACAAACACCACTGATAACCAGAACATTAACTTTTGAAAACTGTTTCCATAAGTTCGAGAGCTGTTCATTTTCAGTTCCAGTCTCTCTGTTCGTACATGACAAGGCGTTAAGTCGTAACAGTGCGGAATGTTGACGTATATAACATACGTGTGTCCCAGACAGCGCAAGCACTCAGTAGTTCTTTGCGGGCTAACGATGTTTCATTCCGGTACACGTCGTTTGAGCTGGCAAAAAGTACAATGAAATCCCTCGACAACTTATCGATTTTCTCCAACTGAACATGCTTTCTTATTTGAGATTGGGATGCACCAGTCTCGACGAAACTTGTTTCCTTCATAGTTTCTGTCGCTTCATTTACATGAGAAACGACCTCACGCCCGTAACTGTCGGCAAGGCGATTACAGTCCGAATCATGTTGGCAGATATTTTGAGGTGCAGGAACAGCACCAGGCGAAATTTGAATGTCTCCACGCTGAGGATTGCAAGTAGTAGTGTTTCCGAGATGTGTCTGGAACGCACGGCATTTTCATATGTTAAGTACGATCTACACAGCACTGTCGTCACTAAGCACTTCAGATCTGTTTGTTAGTGGAATACTTGCGGGACTATTTAATATATCAGTAACGTATTATTATTCCATGTTTTTATAAAGTTCTCGGTTACTTTCAATGAGGAGTCTACCTTTGCACATCGAAAGTGAAATTTTGTCTTATATTTTGCTCATGTAATACCACTTCTAGTGATTTTTCCGCATTTCTCACAGACGCTGTCTCATTTGTTTTCACAGGTCGAAGTAGGTAGATCAGAATCTAATACCAGCTCACTGCTTCCTTTATTTCCATTTTTACTGTTTTGTTGTTTGTCGCATTTATGATTTAAAACATGTAACTCTTCTAAAAGCATGGCAATAATTTCGACTTTATAGTCTCTTTTTGAATATTTTGCCAATACCATAGTCATTACATCTTTCACAACACCATAGTTTTGTCTTGGATTTACGTATGCACACGTGATACAGTATTACAATTTATGCCCATCGCGCTCTTTACAGCACGCATCTCGCGATAGCAAAGTTCTGATATCGGCATTCGCAATTTCTACAACACTGTACTTGCTTCACGTGTGACTTCATTTATCCAATTTTGCGTCTGCCCATTTCTTCCCTCAAAAATGTTTTTGGCATTAAAACTCACCATACACATATCAACACGCCATACACATATCATCACGAAGTATTTGCTATATATGCGATGTCATTTACGCGATTTTGTGCCTGCCCATTTCTTCTCTTAGAAGCGTTTTCGAGGACAAAACATCATGATATACATAAAATTTTTTACACGTTAAGCACCCTTTATCACTTCTGTTGCATTTATTCCGAAAACTAACATACTCACAGTTTACATGCAGTGTCAAAAGCAATAAAATTGTTTCCAACCGAGAAGAAAGCAAACACAATTGTTACTAAATCTGAGCCACAGACGATAATACTCTTCAAAACATTCGCTTTTGAAGCAAAAGTAATTATGTTTACAAAATTAATCGTGTATTAGCAACGTCGAGTGAAATGTAAGAATAAGCGAATCATTAGACTCGATGAAAAAATTTAAGTATCAAAGAAAGCGCCTATGACAATTACAACAGACGACACCACAAAGATATTCTTCTCGCGCATTAAATACGTGTTTACATTCTCTTGCTTTCAGTGGAAGAAGCTGTAAATATACACATATTCGAAATTATCTCTTTATAAACGAGTTGTAGCTTATGTCAATAAATCAGTGTGATTCGGCTGTTTTTAAATGTATTTCGCAATAATTCATGACTCTAGGTAATTTACTAACGCATGGAACGCAAAAATATAACAATTATTTCGTGAATTAAGTAGAAATTAATTAAAAACAAACGTTATTGTTATGACGCTTTTTCACCGATGTCATTACAGCAAGAGCATACGTTTACTTTGAGAAAGCAAGGGGAAGGAATTCGGCTGTGTCGTTATCAAAAAACTACCCCAGCATTTACAGTAATCGATTTAGGGAAACAACGGAAAACAAAAACCGGATGACATGACGGGGATGCGAACCGCCGTCCTCTTCAATTCGTGTCCAGTGCCTTACGCCAGCGCAATATCGGTCAGTGGCTACGAAGTTCTCTCTGCGACGTGATGTAGTTGAGTATATATGTAGATCTCGATGGAGATGTAGATGTAGCGCTAGATGCCCTGAAACTCCACGCTGCTTTGGCAAGCGAGTACGACCGTTGTGCAGTAACCATTTTCATTTGAATTTCCAACGACACACCGTAATTTAATTTGTCCTTGGCATTCTGAATCATCTGTTATCGTACCTCTGACGTTTTAATAGGGCACCGAAATATCCCGCATAAAATGTGTAGAAATGAGGTCAGGGCGTGCAACCTACCTGTCCTTTCCACCTCGTATACTGTTTCAAATATCCTCTCTCGGTAGACACTGGTCACTCGCCTTATTAATATGTCTAGTATCGGACTACCGTTCAGTTTTCTCCATATATTTTGATTTATTTATTAGGGTCACTGGATTCACTTTAAATACAAAATTCCATGAATAAGGAGATATCAGCCTTAAAAACCTATCTAATCCTTCGTATTATTTCATTTTTGAATACTCATAGTTTGTTCGGCGAACAAGTGAAATGCAGGGAAGAAATAAATTACACAGGATCAGCCACAACAAAATGGATCCAAACCCTTAAAGTAACAAAACGGTTGACCAGCTATTTAAAAGAAAAAACGCACATATACACTACCTCACAAAAAAAGTGAAGCACCCACAACACATGATCGGATGTTAACGTAACTTCATACACGTACACACCATCAACGTCTACATGATTCTCTGGAATTCACAGATAAATGTCTGGCAGAATGTGCATTGAACCACCTTCGAGCTGTTTCTCTCTTGCCCCACTCTAGAGAGTGGCACGCGCGGGAAAAACGAGCTCTTAAATCTTGATTTTTTTAATTTTATGATGATGACGTTCCTCCCTATGTAGGTGGGCGCCAACAACATATTTTCACACTCTGGGGACAAAGCTGGTGACCGAAATTTCATGGTGTCGCAACGAAAATAGCTTTTGCTTTAATGATTGCCACCCCAATTCGCGTATCGTATCCTTGGCACTGTCTCCCCTAGTTCACAATGATACAAATCGGTCTGCTCCTCTTTGAACTTTTTCGATGTCCTTCGTCTATCCTATCCGATGCGGACCCCACACCGCGGAGCAGTATTCCAGAAGAGGAAGTACAAGCGGAGTGTAGGCAGTCTCTTTAGTAGACCTGTTTGCATTTTCTCAGTTTTCTGCCAATAAATCGTAGTCTTTAGTTTGCTTTACCCACAACATTATCTGTGTGTTCGTTTCAAATTAAGTTATTCGTAACTGTAATCCCTAAGTATTTAGCTGCCTTTAGACTTGTGTGATTTACCGTATAATCCAAATTTAGCGTATTCCTTTTGGTACTCATATGGATGACGTCACACCTTAGATTATTTACAGTCAATTGCCACTTTTCACACCATACAGGTATCTTGTTTAAATCGTTTTGCATTTTGTTTTGATCATCTGATAACTTTACAAGACAGTATATGACAGCATCATCTGCAAACAATCGAAGAGTTCTACTCAGACTGTCTCCAAAATCGTTTATGCCCATCAGGAACAACAGAGGGCCTACAACACTTCCTTGGGGAACGCCAGATATTAATTCTGTTTTACTCGATGACTTTCAGTCATATACTACGAACTGTGATCTTTCTAACAGGAAGTCACGAACCCACTTGTACAACCGAGACGATGGTCCATATTTACGCAGTTTGATTAGAAGTTGCTTGTAAGGCACTATGTCAAAAGCCTTCTTGGAATCTAAAAATATGGAATCAGTTTGACATTCTCTGCCAATAGTATTCATTATTTCGTGAGAATAAATACTAGTTGTTTTTCACAAGAACGATATTTTTTGAATCCGTGTTGGCTGTTTGTCAATAAACCTGACTAGTGTACAATCAGGACCAGAGGCCTTGCCTTTATTAAGTAATTTAAGTTGCTTTGCTACGCCGAGGGTATCTACTTCCAACTTACTCACGTTGGCAATTGTTCTTGGTTCTAATTCTGCAATATTTAATTTGTCTTCTTTGGTGAAGGAAGTTAAGAAAACCGTATTTAGTAATTCTGCTTCAGTGGGACTGTCATCAGTAACATCACCATTATCATTGCGCAGTGATGGTATTGGTTGTGTCTTTCGCTGGTGTACTTTACATACGATGAGAATCTCTTTTGATTTGCTGTTAGACTTCAAAACAAAGTATCGTCGTGGAAAGTATTAAACACGTCTCACATTGAAGTTCGCACTGCATTTCGGGCTTCTGTAAAACTTCGCCAATCTTGAGACTTTTGCGTTCTTTTAAATTTGGCACGCTTTTTCCGTTGATTCTGCAACAGTGTTCTGAACTGTTTCGTCTTTAATGGGGTATGAGTACCATGTATTATTAATTTATTTGGCAAATGTCTCTCAATAGCCGTCGATACTATTTCTTTAAATTTAAATCAGGTCTTGTCTACGCTTACATATTCAGACTGGAAGGTGTGGAGACTGCCTCTTAGGAAAGCCGAAAGCAAATTTTAATCCGCTTTTTTAAATAGATCTATTTTGCATTAATTTTTGGTGGGTTTGGCTGGATCGGTATTCAGTGTTGCTACAAGAAAGTTGTAGTCACTAAGCCCTGTATTCGTCGTGATGCTCCTTATTTGGTCAGGATTATTTGTTGCTGAGAGGTCGAGTATTTTTTCACAACCATTTACATTTCGAGTGGTCTCCTGAAGTAATTGTCCAAAATACCCAGTGGGTATAAATGTGATTGCAGTTCTCTGCGACAAGTAAAACGGCCACCTGAGCGCTTTAGTGTAGTTCGTGTTTAATGTTGTTACAAGGCCTGTTAGGGTATACATGGGACGTAAACAGTGTTAGATGATAAGTGATCAGTGTGTAAGACACGAAAATGATGCGTACTTGTTGGAGACACCGTTATCAGTATCTGTCAAATTTTGAAATGGACCTCATTGTGGGTCTCGATTTTGCCAATTGTTCTAACAGTGAAATATCCAGGTTTGTGGGACATTCGGATGTGATAGGGGCCCAGCATTGGGCTGCATGGGAACGTGAGGGTAGGCATACTAGTCTGGGTTCCAGTCGACTGCGTATGACAACAACAAGGGAGGATCGCCGCATAGAGCACCACGAATGTCGTAACTTCTTCACATCGCCGCCTCTCATTCGAGAACCAGTAATTGACTCCCTGTGACATTTTGTGTCATTATGCACCGTAGGTCGTTGACTAGAAGCAGCCGAACTAGGCTGAGTGCGCTGCCGTTAACAACACAACACAAACGGTTGCTTTTGGAGTGGTGATGTGATCGCGAATCGTTGTCAGCCGATGAATGGTGTTGCATTGTGTTCAGCGCTGAATCGCGACTCTGAACTCTCCTGGATGATCATCGTCGGCGACTATGGGGGTGACTTGGGGAAAAGCGCTTTTCTTCCAACTTTTTGGAGAGTGACAGTGGTGTTACCTCTGGCGTCATGGCGTGGGGGCCGTTGAACACGATTTCAGGTCACTTCTGGTAATGACTAAGTGAATTCTGGCTGCGCAACGGTACATCACGGACATCTTACGTTCTCATGTCTTAGCTCCCGAGCGACAATATCGTGCTGCCATTATGCAACAGGACAACGCTCATCCATACACGGCACGTGTCTCTATGAACGTTCTGCGTGATGCTGAGTTACTCCTGTGGCTAACAGGATCCCCAGATCTGTCCTCGGTAGAACCAGCAGTGACGTCACCTCCAGCCCAGCACCTTTATCCAGTACACCAAGGAGCAGTTACAACAGTTGTGTGCTAGGTTGCCGCAGGACAGGACCTAACAGTTTGATATGACACTGTTCCCCACCGAATCAGTGCATGAATCCTCGCCAGACGAGGTGCAGCATCATACTGAACCCGTGATGTTTCATTTGGTTCTAGACGCTTCAGTCTGGAGCCGCTTGACCGCTACGGTCGCAGGTTCGAATCCTGCCTCGGGCATGGTTGTGTGTGATGTCCTTAGGTTAGTTAAGTTTAAGTAGTTCTAAGTTTCAGGGGACTGATGACCACAGATGTTAAGTCCCATGGTGCTCAGAGCCATTTGAACCATTTTTTTTTAAATTTGGTTTTCTCCTCCCTTTGTAGGTGATTCACTTTAATTGTCAGACAGTGTAGAAATAGAACCAAATATTCACGTTTACTGTGTCTAAATCTAACGGACTCCATGTCCGGTCAGAAAAGTGTTAGTGACCCAGTTTTCGCTGGGCGTTTAATGTTTCCAATCGTACATGGAAAATTCAGTCCCCACAGCAGAACTCTCCGCCGTAGTCTTGAAACAAGCACACTCATAAAATTCAGAGGCCATGATTTAGTGCTTTATCGTTTCGTATGTCGGATAGCTGTTTGCGGTCTAAGTATGCAGAAGCTCATACATGCATCCTCGCCGCCTCCATTTGTACCACCACCAACTGCCACACTATTTCACAGTCGCCAGGACAGCCCAACAGTGTGTGCCCCTCGCGCTTCCAAACCTGCCCCCCCCCCCCCCTCCCACCAACTCAGTGTAACTGTTCTCGTTTCCGACCGGTAGCCTCCCTATTGCTAACAGCTGCGTTCTCATGCCGTTTCTTGTTGAGTAAGAAATTCCTATCTTCCAACAGCTGTTGTGCTTGTGCAGGCCTCTTTAATGAAGCAAAGTAGTGCACTGGTTAGACAATGGACTCGCGTTCGGGGGGGCAGCGGTTTAACTACCACCAATATTTAGACTTTCCATAGTTTTCGTAAACCGCTTAAAGCAAATACCAGGATACTTCTTTTGAAGACAACACCGTCGATTTCCTTCCCCTAGCTCAGATTCAGCTCCGTCTCTAGTGACGGAACGTATGACACTGAAGTCCTTCGCCGGCCGTGGTGGCCGAGCGGTTCTAGGTGCACCAGTCCAGAACTGAGCGACTGCTACGGTCGCATGTTCGAGTCCTGCCTAGGGCACGTATGTGTGTGATGTCCTTAGGTTAGTTAGGTTTAAGTAGTTCTAAGTCTAGGGGACTGATGACCTCACATGTTAAGTCCCATAGTGCTCAGAGCCATTTTTGAACTAAAGTCCTTCCTTCTTGCAATAAAATAAGGTATCACATGAATCAATAAAACGAAAAACCAGTACATGTGGCAAATATTTTATTTTTCATTCAATGACTAATTTCGATCCGAGACCAATTTTCAAATCAATATGACAAAGTCGAAAATGGTATTTCCGAAGACGTCAAAAATGTGTAGTGTACATTTTCAGTGCATACAGATAACTCCAGCATGCTGCAAGGCCGTACCATATGAATGTCTTTGTAATAACGATTAGACCCTGAACTGAGGTCTGTCACGAGTGAGAGAAAATGTAGAGCTTGGGAAAGATGAAATGTTAATTTATAACTGCCGCGCGTTTGCAACGGAGTTCCAGAAATCAAATCTCCGGAAGGTTTTACGTTTGGTAGAGCTTATAAAATAGTCACAAACAACCCACACACAAAACTAACTGAAAGCATTTAGTCCTATCTAGCAAATCCAAAAGGACCGTAATTACGGCTCAAAGGCACAATAAAGCACATATAGGTGAATAGTAACCAAGCAATGAAATAAAAGACGGTAGAGACTGATAGTGATTTAATCCTGTCAATCGGAGAATGTTGTAAAAAAGGGTCTGCTGCACTTAAGCTATAAATACACTATATAAGACAAAAAAATTAATTGATGTGATGTATGCGTACAGAAAAACAAATTATTACAGTTTCAGAAAAAGTGGATGATTTATTCAAGACAAAAAGCCTCACAAATCGAGCAAGTCAATAACAATTTGGTCCACATCTGACTCTTATGCAAGCAGTTATTCGACTTGGCATTAATTGATAGATATTTTGTACGTCTTCTTGAGGGATATCGTGCCAAATTTGTCCATTAGATCGTCAAAAGCTCGATATGGTTGGAGGGTCCTGCCCGTAATGCTCCAAACGTTCCCAATAGGGTAGAGATCCGGCGCCCTTGCTGACCGAGGCATGGTTTGCCAAGCACGATCACAAGCAATAGAAACTGTCACCATGTGGGGGCAGACATTATCCTCCTGAAATGTAAGGCCAGGATAAATTGCCATGAAATGCAACAAAACAGAGCGTAGAATATCTTCGACGTATCGCCATGCTGTAAGGACGCTGCGGATGACAACCAAAGGAGTCCTGCTATAAAATGAAATGGCACCCCAGACCATCACTCCTGGTTGTCGGGCCATATCATGGGTGACAGTCAGGCAGGTACGCCACCCTGTCTGGGGCGTCTACAGATACGTCATGGCTGGTTCAAATGGTTCAAATGGCTCTGAGCACTGTAGGACTTACCTTCTGAGGTCATCAGTCCCCCTAGAACTTAGAACTACTTAACCTAAGGACATCACACACATCCATGCCCGAGGCAGGATTCGAACCTGCCACCGTAGCAGCAGCGCGGTTCCAGACTGTAGCGCCTAGAACCGCTCGACCACTCCGGCCGGCTCATGGCTGGTCATCTGGGCTCAGTTCGAAGCAAAACTCATACATTGAGACAGTTATACTCCAGTCAATGAGATTTCAGACCGAATTCGCCCAAGACCACTGTGGACAAGCTTGTAGGTGTACAGAGGTCAATGGTAGTCGGGCAAGGGGCCGCTGGTAGGTGAGCATGTTTCAGTGCGGATGCACTACTAACGCCCAAGTCCTATGGAAATCAGAAATCTGCGTCTAGGGCATTAACAAACGAGGGTCGTTGTGGTGAAGTTGGAAATTTGTATGTGACGGAAAGCGTGTTAGCATAGCCGAGACGGTTAAAGCAACTTTTCTAGAGAAGTGGAGCACCTGCGCTCAAGTCCTGATGGGGCATAAACTTTCAACTCTCGCCGTTGCATTGCCACAATGCCCTGTGCAGTTGGAAACAATTATTTCCTTCTTATCTCCTTCCCATCCCGTTTCCTTTCCATTCCTTTCACCCCAATTATTCATGTATATGTCCCAGCTGCTCTATCGTGTGTGATGCCTGCTTTGTTAGGTATGTCCAACAGAACGGAACCACTAATGTTTATAACTCTATGGACGCGGCGACGTTTTGATGAACTAGTTTCAGTGCCGATGCACAATGAACGTTTGAACTCCTACGGAAAATAGAAATCTGCGAGTAGGCTATTAAATGGCGGCGGTCGTTGCGTTGCAACGAGCAGGAAGTTGGGAATTTGAGGCTGACGGTAAGCGTGGCTGAACGGCCGAGTCGGTTAAGGGAGCATCCGGGTAGGGATCCAGCACAAATTCTCAACTCTCTTCATGGCATTGCCGCAATGTCCTGTCCTCCTGAAAGTTATTTCGTTCCTATCTGTTTCCCATTCTTTTCACCCCAAATATTCAGGCGGTGGAGCTGCGCTGCCGCCAAAGTTTAAAATTTTGCATTTTTCGTCGATACCAGTATGAATAACTAACGCTTGAAGATACTGCAACACCAAAGTTTTACTGGCACACACAAATATATGCATTCCAGGTATTGGAAAACAGCTAAGACTAAGAAATTCCGATTAGAGTTTATGATGTTGAATTAACCTTTTTCTAACTTATATTTATCGAGATTTTCTAGTGTAGCCAATAGCTTTACGAGATTAAAAGGAATCGTAGGTAAATCCTGTTTAGAGAAAGGATTAAAGAAATAATGGGCACTACCGCAGATCAGTATTGCTGATTACTTTCTGTTGTAAGATCCTAGAACATATTCTGAACTCAACAGTGTGCCATTCCGGCAGGAGAGAAATATAGTTACATTTATTTACACACGATGTCTTTAAAATAGCATAAAATAGCAGAGGAAGATGAACAGGTAGATTTCGGCTTCCTAGGTTTCAGAAAGACTTTCTACAGTGAATATCATTGCAGACTAATAATAAAAATACGATCTTACGGAGTACCTTCGCGGATACATGGACGGCTCGATTATTTTTTAACCAACAGAGAACAAAACGTTTAAATGGACGACGAATGCTCTAAAGAAACTACAGTAACTTTGAGGCTGCCCCAAGGAAGCTTCATGGCAACACTGATGTTATTAACATATCGATACATAAGCGATTTATCGGACTGGATCAGCAGCGTAGTAGGTTACTCGCTGATGATGATGTTCTCTACAAAATAGTTCGTAATAAAATGTAAACTTTGAGAAAATTTCCACTTGATGTAATGAATGGTAGCTTTGTTTGAGTGCGTATAAATGCAAGGTAACAACCATAATCAGGAAAAAGAATGCAGATTAATGATTATTGATAAACTTCAGGAATCCGCTCCAGCATTTAGATATGTTAAGGAAATACTCAGTTGCGAAGTGAAATAGGGCGAGCACATTAGTTGCGCAATAGGTCAGGCGAATGGGTGACTTAGCTTTGTAGGAAGTGTTTTGGGAAAGTGCAGCACATCTGTAATGGAAAGCACATACAAGACGTCGGTGCGACCATTTCTAGATTACTGCTCCATCGTTAGGAGTTGTTATTACTAAGTAGGTATGATAGCAGACGACCAACGAATTCGGAGTTGCACTGCTAGGATTGCAGTATGTCTGCATACCCCATTAGAAAGAGTAACCGAGGTGCTCACAGAGCTTAAACTGGAATCTTTGGAGGAAATGAAACATTGTTCTCGTAAAACCCTATCATGTAAATGTTGAGAACTGGTTTACAAAGAAGTCTGCGATAGTTCTGTTACCTACGTCGCGTATCTCAAGTAGGGATATGGGAATGGGAAAAAAGAAGTAGGGATAAGACAGTTAATCGTTAATATTGCTGCACTGTACTTTCACCGCAGACTGCAGAGTCGCGTGAATGGGATAGAAATTGATGTAGTCAAAGAGTATGTTACTAGAAAATAGATTATAGTGAATTAGTTTGTAAATGGATAGTTTTAAAGAAATGACACTAGTAAGGTGGCAGCTAGAATGAATGTTAATTTAGCACCTTACATGAGATTTTATACATCGTAACAATTAAATGGATATGTCACCTGGTAGACTTCGGTGATAGTGAGCAGATTTGCCTATCAAAATGTACAGTATGCAGTGCAAAAAAGGGATGACACTCCATTTGACAGTAATAACACACCCAACCCAAATCCTGCATGTCAATGAACAAAAGGAGAAAAGAGCTGCTGGAAGAAACGCTTTAGTTTGGGGACATACGTGTGTTGCGCAGTCATGGACCGCATACAGTGAAAGGCTTCTAACAGGGGTCGGTGACCCGCAGCGAGAGAGACAACGAACACGCCAGACGATAAATCGAGGGGAGCAGGTAGTCACATAGCGCTGCCTGCAACGGAGAAGTTTTTTAGAAAAACGTGTTGGGGAATTGCCAGATGGTTACAAACAGGCAAGAGAGACAGCTAAAAGAGAGTCGCATTTACTGATCACGTGAAAGGTCCGTGGTGCTCTCGTGACGTTCAAATGTAACTTTTAGGCGTCAGGAGCGGGCACAAATGTCCGATTGGCTGCAATAAACTCGGAAGGAGTAGAAGTGGCGATATTTCGACGCAGTTTACAGGTTGGCCCTTTGCGATTGGCGGAGGTAGCTTCCACGACATCTACATCTTCATCTACACGGATACACTGCAAAACACATTTAAGTGCCTGACAGCGGGTTCATCGAACCACCTTCACAATTCTCTATTATTCCAATCTCGTATATCGTGCGGAAAGAATGAACACCTATATCTTTCTGTACGAGCTCTGATTTCCCTTATTTTATCGTGGAGATCGTTCCTCCGTATGTAGATCGGTGTTAACAAAATACTTTCGCAGTCGGAGGAGAAAGTTGGTGATCGAAATTTCGTGAGAAGATACCGTCGCAATGAAAAACACCTTTCTTTTAATGATTTACAGCCCAAATCCTGTATCATTTCTGTGATACTCTCTCCCATATTCCGCTATAGTACAAAACGTGCTGCCTTTATTTGAACTTTTTCGATGTACTCCGTCAGTCCTATCTGGTAAGGATCCCACACCGCCCAGGAGAATTCTAAAAGAGGACTGTCAAGTGTAGTGTAGGCAGTCTCCTTAGTAGGTCTGTTACATTTTCTAAGTGTCCTGCCAATGAAACGCAGTCTTTGGTTAGCCTTCCCCACAACATTTTCTGTGTGTTCCTTCCCATTTAAGTTGTTCGTAATTGTAATACCTAGGTATTTAGTTGAATTTACGGCATTTAGATTAGACTGATTTATCGTGTAACCGAAGTTTAACGAGTTCCTTTTAGCACTCATGTGGATGACCTCACACTTTTCGTTATTTAGAGTCAACTGCCACTTTTCGCACCATTCCGATATTTCTTCTAAATCGTTTTGCAGTTTGTTTTGATCTTCTGATGACTGTATTAGTCGGTAAACGACAGCGTCATCTGCAAACAACCGAAGACTGCTGCTCAAATTGTCTCCCAAATCATTTATATAGGTAAGGAACAGCAAAGGGCCTATAACACTACCTTGGGGAACGCCAGAAATCACTTCTGTTTTACTCGATGACTTTCCATCAGTTACTACGAACTGTGACCTCTCTGACAGGAAATCACAAATCCAGTCACATAACTGAGACGATATTCCATAAGCTCGCAATTTCACTGCGAGCCGCTTGTGTGGTAGAGTGTCAAAAGCCTTCCGGAAATACAGAAATACGGAATCGATCTGAAATACCTTGTCAATAGCACTCAACACTTCATATGAATAAAGAGCGAGTTGTGATTCACAGGAACGATGTTTTCTCAACCCATGTTGACTGTGTGTCAATAGACAGTTTTCTTCGAGGTAATTCATAATGTTCGTACACAATATATGTTCTAAAATCCTGCTGAACATCGACGTTAACGATATGAGCCTGTAATTTAGTGGATTACTCCTACTACCTTTCTTGAATATTGGTGTGACCTGTGCAACTTTCCAGTCTTTGAGTACGGATCTTTCGTCGAGCAAACAGTTGTATATGATTGTTAAGTATGGAGCTAATGCATCAGCATACTCCGAAAGAAACCTAATTGGTATACAGTCTGGACAAGAAGACTTGCTTTTATTAAATGTTTTAAGTTGTTTCACCACTCCGAGGATATTTACTTCTACGTTACTCATATTGGCAGCTTTTCTCGATTCGAATTCTGGAATATTTACTTCGTCTTCTTTTGTGAAGGCATTTCGGAAGGCTGTGTTTAGTAACTCTGCTTTGGCAACACTGTCTTCGATAGTATCGCGCAAAGAAGGCATTGATTGTTTCTTGCCGCTAACATACTTCACATACGACCAGAATCTCTTTGGATTTTCTGCCAGGTTTCGAGACAAAGTTTCGTTCTGGAAACTGTTATAGGCGTCTCGCATTGAGCTCCGCGCTAAATTTCGAGTTTCTGTAAAGGATCGCCAATCTTGGGGATTTTGCGTCTGTTTAAATTTGGCATGTTTGTTTCGTCGTTTCTGCAACGGTGTTCTAACCCGTTTTGTGTACCAAGGAGGATCAGCTCCGTCACTTGTTAATTTATTTGGTATAAATCTCTCACTTGCTGCTGATAATGTTTCTTTGAATATAAGGCACATCTTGTCTACACTTATATTATTAATTTGGAATGAGCGGAGATTGTCTCTCAGGAAGGCGCCAAGTGAATTTTTATTTGCTTTTTCGAATGGATATATTTTTCTCGTATTTTTCGAGGATTTGGGGATTACAGTATTCAATCTCGCTACGACAATCCTGTCTTCACTAATCCCTGAATCGGTTTTGATGTTCGTTATTAGCTCAGGATTATTTGTTGCTAAGTCAAGTGTGTTTTCACAACCGTTTACTATTCGCGTGGACTCATGAACTAACTGCTCGAAATAATTTTCAGAGAATGCGTTTAACACAATTTAGGATGATATTTCATGAGTTCCCCCGGAATTAAACATGTATTTTCGCTAACATATCGAGGATAAATTAAAGTCACCACCAACTATTATCGTACGAATCGGGTACGTATTTGAAATCAAACTCAACTTTTCTTTGAACCTTTCAGCAACTGTATCATCTTAATTGGGAGGTCAGTAAAAGGATCTAATTATTATGTTATTCCGGTTGCCAACAATGAAACTACTTCTGACAGCAACAAACACGCCACCGCCAACCGTGTTTAGCCTATCCTTCTAGAACACCGTTAGGTTCCTCGCAAAAATTTCGGCTGAGCTTATATCAGGCTCTAGCCAGCTTTCAGTGCCTATAACGATTTGAGCATCAGTGCTTTCTATTAGCGCTTGGAGCTCTGGTACTTTCCCAACACAGCTACGACCATTTACAACTGTTATACTTATGGTTCCTATATCTACATTCTTCCTGTGTTGAGCCTGCACCCTTTGTGACTGAAGCCCTTCTTGTGTTTTCCCGAGACCCTCTGACCTAAAAAGCCGCCCAGTCCACACCACACAGCCCCTGCTACCCGTGTAGCCGCCTCCTGCGTATAGTGGACACCTGACCCATTCAGCGGAACCCGAAACCCAACCACCCTTTGGCGCAAGTCGAGGAATCTGCAGCTTACACGGTCGCAGAACTGACTGAGCCTCTGATTCAAAGCCTTCGCTCGCCTCAGTACCAGTGGCCCTGTCGACTGTGCTGCAAATGGTCAGCTCAGTTTTCACCTTGCAAGCAAGACTGGCAGCCTTTACTACTTCTGTTAGCCACTCGAAACCAGAGAGAATCTCTTCTGATCCAAAGTGACACACATAATTGGTACCGACGTGAGCAACAACCTGCAGCTGGCTGCACCCTTTGCTCTTCATGCATCCGGGAGAACCCTTTCCACATCTGGAATGACTCCACCTGGTATGCACACGGAGTGCACATTTATTTTCTTACCCTTCTTGTCAGCCAAGCCCCTATGGGGCCCCATAACGCTCCTAACGTTGGAGCTCCCAACTACCAATAATAATCCCACCCTCTACGATTGACCAGATGTTGCAGACTGAGTGGTTTTCTCTGAAACAGGACAGCATCTGGCTCAGCGACAGTGTCAGCAACAGACAGCACCTGGAACTTGTTTGTCAGACAAACTGGGTAGGCCTTACGTGCGGCCGCCTGGGAAGTCTTTCACCACCTGCTTCGCCCCGGGGCGACCCCAGGTGAGGGGTCAGCCTCAGTGCGAGCAGTAACTGGGTTGGCCACTGGTGAGGACTAATCGGAGGACTCTGACGTGCTGGACGTCCGTTGGATCCCCACGGCCGGTCCGGTCGGTGTGGCCGAGCGGTTCTAGGCGCCTCAGTCCGGAACCGCGCGACCGCTACGGTCCCAGGTTCGAATCCTGCCTCAGGCATGGATGTGTGTGATGTCCTTAGGTTAGTTAGGTTTAAGTAGTTCTAAGTTTTAGGGAATTGATGACCTCAGATTTTAAGTCTCATAGTGCTCAGAGTCATTTGAACCAACCCACGGCCGGCCCACAACAGTGGGGCCCATCCGCTGCAGCCTCAAGCTGTGTAACCGAAGCCATCATAGCCTGAAGCTGAGAGGGAAGTGTCACCAGCTCGGCTCGCATCAGCACACAACAATCGCAGTCCCTGTCCATACTAAAGACCGTGGAAAACTAAACTATACAGACTGTGGTGTCACCGCCAGACACCACACTTGCTAGGTGGTAGCCTTTAAATCGGCCGCGGTCCGCTAGTATACGTCGGACCCGGGTGTCGCCACTATCAGTGATCGCAGACCGAGCGCCGCCACACGGCAGGTCTAGAGAGACTTCCTAGTAATCGCCCCAGTTGTACAGCCGACTTTGCTAGCGATGGTTCACTGACAAATTACGCTCTCATTTGCCGAGATCATAGTTAGCATAGCCTTCAGCTACATCTTTTGCTACGACCTAGCAAGACGCCATTATCATTTGCTATTTATCTTGTGATGCATGTACCATCAGACCGACGTTCACAAATTATGGATTGAAGTTAAGTATTCCATAAGCTCTGTACTTTTTTTACTAGACTCAATTCCTTTAACTGTTCCAGACCTCACGCCAGCCTGCGTGAGCTTAAACACGTGCCTTTCGGCTATCTCCTAGTGACTTGGCTGTGTTGCCAAGTCACAACAATTGGCGACGAGCTAAATCGCGTTTGTACTAATTCTGCCCTGACTTACTTGTGTAATGGCTTCGCCACAATCTCCAGATGTACTGTCCGATTTTTATCGCTTACAGAATCAGCAGACGCAGGCCTTAGTGGATGCCCTTGGACAGCTCGTCCAGGGTCAACGTGCAATGCAAAACGATGCAGCAGTCGCCGCTCCACCGCTACCGCAGCCTCAACACGCAGTTGCACCACCTTTTCGTCCTTTTGATGCGGCACTGGAAAGCTGGACGGAGTGGTCACGCCAATTTGGATTCCATCTCGCCGCCTACAGAATTCAAGGTAATGAGAGGCAGCCTTTTCTCCTTTCTGCCGTAGGCGTCCAGACATACCGTGTGATACTGAAGTTATTTCCCCGACGCGACATAGCAACTCTGTCCTACGACGAAATTTTGTCGGCATTAGATGCATATTTCAAAGAATCAGTCAATGTAGTTGGAAAAAGGTATACCTTCTTTCGTACAAAACATACAGCCGGTCAAACTAATCGGGAGTGGGTTGCAACTTTGCAAGGCCTTACTAGGGATTGTGCTTTTGAGTGTGAATGTGGACTCCCTTATTCAGATACTATGGTACGTGATGCAATTGCACAGAACGTTTCTGATGTTCGTATACGGGAACAGATTTTGAAACTAGTCAATCCCTCCCTTCAACAAGTGATGGACATATTGGATCGGCAGGACACACTTGACTTTGCTGAGGAATCATTTGAAATTTCGCCGCCCGTGTGTCAGGTTAACTGACCCGCCGGGCACGCTGCACGGAACAGTAAACAGCCCTCGTGCCCGTCCGCGCAGCTGCTGCAAGGCTCTCTGTCACGTGTGCCGCGCAAGCAAGCAAATGCAGTGCTAAAATCATGCCCGCAGTGTGCTACTAGACATTCGCGTGAGAATTGCCCGTCAAAATGGTCTTCGCTTGCGGAAGGACAAATGTGTGTTTTTTGCTCGTGACTTACCCTATCTGGGCCATGTACTCAATGCCCAAGACATACATCCCAGTCCCGAGCACCTCCATGCCATACAAGACTTGCCTTCGCCGCAGAATTTGAAGCAGCTACAGAGTGTGCTGGGAAAAATCACTTATTATCATCGCTATGTGCGCCACGCCTCTTCCATTTCAGCTCCGCTTCATCCCTTACACCGTAAAGGTGTTCCGTTCGTCTGGACGACGGAATGCGAACGCGCCTTTCGCCAGTTGAAATCGGCGTTGCTTTCCAATACTTGCCTTACGCCATTCGATCCCCAGAAACCCCTTTTGTTGATGGTGGATGCATCGGATTTCGGGATCGGTGCTGTGCTTGCGCACAAAGATGGATCGCACGATCGCCCTATTGCCTTTGCGTCCAAATTGCTCTCATCTGCGCAAAGAAATTATTCACAGATCGAGAAAGAAGCATTGGCTCTCGTATTTAGTGTTGTAAAGTTTCATGATTTCTTGTATGGTCGTCACTTTACCATCATCACAGACCACAAACCTTTGACATCGCTTTCTCATCCGACCAAGCCTGTACCTCCACGTACAGCGCAGAAATTCATTCGCTGGTCTCGCAGTACCGCTACGATATCTTGTATCGGTCCACTGCTAAGCACGGAAACGCCGATGCGTTTTCCCGTTTGCCTGTTGCTGAAGATAGAGCATTCGGTTCTTCCGAACTTGCTTGCATGTTCATTGATTCGGAAACCGATGACGTGGTCGAATCGTTTCCGATTGATTTTCGTCGTGTACCTACAGCCACAGCTGCTGACCCTGTCCTTGCTACCGTTTTGCGTTTTGTTGCTACTCAATGGCCCTTGTCAAAGTCACGGATCGGGGATCCGTTGATTTGCCGATTTTTTGCTCACAAGGAGAGACTTTTTGTATGACGTGGTGTTTTGCTGTTGCGTTCTGATAATGATCAGTCCACGGTCGTGGTCCCACGTTCGTTACAGACCTCTGTCTTACGGCTTCTCCACCAAGGACATTGGGGTATGGTGAGAACGAAACAACTTGCTCGTCAGCACTGTACTTGGTTCGGAATCGATGCCGCGATTACGAATATGTGCTCTTCTTGCATGGCGTGTGCCGAACAACAATCTGCACCACCGCGGAAATTCTTTGGATGGCCGAAAGCCACTACCCCTTGGCAACGCTTACACATCGATTTTGCTGGTCCATTCTGGAATGCTCGATGGTTTGTTGTGGTAGATTCATTCAGTAATTTTCCTTTTGTTGTCCGGATGTCTTCCACGACGTCATCTGCCACCATCCAAACGTTATCCGCTATCTTTTGCATTGAAGGTCTTCCACAGACTATTGTTTCCGACAATGGCCCACAATTCATGTCCGCAGAATTTCAATCATTCTGCAAGGCCAATGGTATTCAACATCTGACGTCCGCGCCGTTTTCGCCGCAGTCAAACGGTGCCGCTGAACGTTTGGTCAGGACTTTCAAGTCACAGATGTTGAAGTTGAAAGAGTCGCATTCTCGGGAGGACGTGTTATTGCTCTTTTTGTCCTCGTATCGCTCTCAGCCCCGAGATGGTCGCTCGCCGGCTGAGTTGCTCCACGGTCGCTCTCATCGCACCTTGATGTCTTTGCTACATCCGCCGCATCAGGTTCCTGTGCAGCGGCAGACACCTGCTTTTGCCCCAGGCGACGTTGTGTACTATCGCAACTATCGAGGTTCACGGCGTTGGCTTGCAGGGCGCATTCGTCGCTGCCTCGGCCGCGCTATGTATCTGGTTTTGGGGGCCTCTGGTGAGGTGCGTCGGCATCTCAATCAGCTGCGCCTCTGTCGTCGCATGGGATCTGCCGCTCCCCGTCTGCTTTCAGCGACGGTGCCGTCCGGTCAGCGCCCTGGGGACCCATCTACTGGCTCGCCTCATCCCCAGGTGTTACCGACGCTGCCTTCCATTTTGCCCCATGGCGACGCGCCGCCGCCTGTTCTCCCGCCGGCGACACCCGCAGTGGACGCGTCGCTGCAACCGCCGGGCGCCTCCATGGGTCACGCGCCGCCGATCGCTTCCCGTGACCAGCTGTCCTCCGACATGGACCTCTTGCCCGCTCCGGACCACATGGCGTCATCGCCCGTCGGGTGCCCCGACCCGATGGAGGTCGACCCTTCGGCCCCTCCTGTCTCTTTACGGGCGCATACACCGCATGTTGGCGTGCACCCTGGACTAGGTTTTCAGGCGTTTCCTAGCTCCCCTCAGACCGAATGGCAGGGTGCGAGTGGCACAGCCTCGCCTGTTGTTAGGCTCCCCACCTCGTCGCATACGTCAACATGGGGTCCTCCCCACGGCGGGCGGAAGCCTTATAACACAACCGTTCGCCGATTTGCGGGGGAGGAATGTGGTGTCACCGCCAGACACCACACTTGCTAGGTGGTAGCCTTTAAATCGGCCGCGGTCCGTTAGTATACGTCGGACCCGCGTGTCGCCACTATCAGTGATCGCAGACCGAGCGCCGCCACACGGCAGGTCTAGAGAGACTTCCTAGCACTCGCCCCAGTTGTACAGCCGACTTTGCTAGCGATGGTTCACTGACAAATTACGCTCTCATTTGCCGAGACGATAGTTAGCATAGCCTTCAGCTACGTCTTTTGCTACGACCTAGCAAGGCGCCATTATCATTTGCTATTTATCTTGTGATGTCTAGTAATGTCTAGTAATAGGCAGATATTCAAAAACGAAACTACCGAAGCACTCAGGTGAAACTAAATAATTTGCCCGTAATTAGGAACTTGTAATATGTCACAAAATCGGTTTACTTTCCGACGCAAACGAAAACGCGAAAACTGTGGCTATTAGATGTTAAATTTACATGCAGAAACTCAAGAAACGACATGAAAGGAACGGTCCCATTGGTCTGGAAAGGCCGTGACACGAAGCACGAAAGGACACAGGTGGGGACAGTTTGCTACGAAAGACAGAATACCAAAAACTTCTGAACCAGCTTCAAGTGTAGAGCGAGGCGCATCACGCTCTGTGCGACGCCAAAAGAGGAATTTTGTGTGAACATTGCGTTCATTTTGGCTGACATTCAGCTAGAAATTAGAGTCGTTGAGCTCTGGTAGCGGAGAAACGAAACAGCCACGTAGTTAATTGTTCTTGTGAGAACTGAGAGTGTGTTGAAGTATACAATCTGCTCCATCTATGCATGTGTATATCACCATATTTTCCAGACTAGGGATGAGTGCGTGTTTTCTCGCCTAACGAGAAACATAGGGCAGTTTCAGCTGATGAAATCAGTAAAGATTTTGATTAGCTTTTTATAGGATTTTCAGAGGGCGAGAGCAGCCATGCAGCCGCCAACACGTCGCAGCTCAAGGTAAATGCTGCTGGCCGAGGCGTAAAATTATTGGATCACCAGCTTGCGTCCACTGTGAACATAACCTTGAGTAATCTTTTGCATATCTTGTCACAAAAACTAACCATACTCCATAGACTTGACTGACATGCTAAATAGTACCGAACTTAGAACTGGAATCGGATGATTTGACGTAATATTGGCCAACTCAGACAGTGCTTCACGGCCTAGATAAAAGAAAAATCTTGTAGAGAACCTTCTATTTAAATGCAGGGCGTATCACGCTCTGTGCGACGCCAAAACAGGAATTTTGTGTGAACATTGCGTTCATTTTGACTGACATTCAGCTAAAAATTAGCTGAAGAGTCGTTGAGCTCTGATAGATGTTATTTTTGCTAATCAGTATGTAATACATTATTTTGACAATTGTCCTGAAATTGTCATGTCACAATCTATGTAAACCAGTGTGCTTCATTGACAACAATACAGAAAGTAAACAAAATATTGAACAACTAAACACCGATGTGCTCTGTCATAGAATAAGGGTCTACTCCTGACCCCAGTAATTTATTCTAGGGACGCTAAAGCACTAACAGGGTGTTTTTGCTGATGTCTGATGAATGTGAAAAGGAGTGGTGTGTCAGAAAATGTAACGAATTTTATTCTAAATTTTATTTTTACTCAAAAATTTAAATGCTCTTAGAATGTTAAATCTAATATATGTCTGAAGTAAAACCTCGAAGCATGTATTTATCGATGAACATAACAGTGCTCTATAGCAGCTACGAACAATGCGACCATTAATTTGTAGTTAGTCTTCCTCTTATTAAAATGTTTGATGTGTGAGTACTGCTGTGACTGCTAGCTTTATAGGAAATTCATTTACCATGGAAAATAATGTACAGTGTGGATTCTAGTGGATTTGGAGGACCAAAAAGCAACATGATGATAGAGTGTCATTTGTGGATTCAGTAATGGGTTCAAATGGTTCAGATGGCTCTAAGCACCATGAGACTTAACATCTGAGGTAATCAGTCCCCTAGACTTAGAACTACTTAAACCCAACTAATCTAAGGACATCACACACATCCATGTCCGAGGCAGGATTTGAACCTGCAACCGTAGCAGCAGCGCGGTTCCGGACTGAAGCGCCTAGTAAGTAATGGGCTAAAGTCCTTCAAAAGTAGGAACTAGTGGAGCGCGAGGCGACAGTGAGACAAATCAGTTGTAAAATCATCGCCATAGTCAATGATAAGGATGTTATGAAGCCAAACGTGCCGTGGGATAACTCTGTCAATGGAACATTCGAGCAGGTACGAGAGAACTTTACGTGACGATGTAACACCAGCATAGAAGATCTGTGAATAAGTGTTGTGGATGTAGCACATTGTACAAGTTGTGCAGATTCATAAAATCATTATGAATATATTGTTGTACAGCAGAATAGAACTAGATTGAAGAATAAAACTTTTTGAGCTCTCTGGAACGACGTCCTGGTGTAATGAGCCTGAACAGTACGCAATGGCTTCGTAAAGAGTACAAACTTTTGATGGGCCTGGAACACAAAAAAGCGAGGAGTACATTGCCACAGACAGTGTGAAAGAGAGCGTTTGAAATACTTCATTCAGCACCTTGGTGTCATTGCAAAGGAGGCGTAACGGTATTCATTTAATCGGGCAGCGTGAAGAAACTACACCTAAAGACTATGCACAAGTGCCTTTTAGACAGCAAACCTTGCATGAAGAACTCTCTGAAACTAAACTTAATCCAGCAGAGAACGGTGACAGACTCGAAAAGCTGGAGCACAGTTGCTCACTCGTACGAGGGGAATCACCTATCAACCACTAAATAACCCTATTCTTCAAAATGGTTCAAATGGCTCTGAGCACTATGGGACTTAACTTCTGAGGTCATCAGTCCCCTAGAACTTAGAACTACTTAAACCGAACTAACCTAAGGACATCACATACATCCACGCCCGAGGCCGGATTCGAACCTGCCACCGTAGCGGTAGCGCGGTTCCAGACTGTAGCGCCTAGAACCGCTCGGTCACTCCGGCCGGCTAACCCTATTCTTCCTTCCTTCCACTCAGGGCGCAGTGCGTGGTCATTCCATCTGCAGGCCAGATGAGGACCAGGCAGATCTTCCGTGAATGAAGAACTGAACTGTCTGATGGCAAGCCGTTCAATTTAGAAGCAGAGAGCCCTTTACCACCAAATCTGGGCAATTCCTGTATCGCCCCACCGGTTGTAAGCTGGGACCGCCACTTGGGCTGTCCGTATCGCTGTTGGGGCTTTCGCCTTCTCGCCATCACGACAACCGTCATCATAGTATGTAGATTTTTGGGGGCAAGCCTAAGCACAACTAGATTCAACGAGAGCCCTTAAGCTTCAGCGGACGTCGACAGTCATGTTAGGCTGCGGGGACACGCCAATCTCCGCTCCGCCCTACACGAGGTTGTGGAACTGATCGCGGGAAACACCGGATGCTTCGACCACAGATTCCACAAAGGACACCGACGCGCCACTCCGTGCTTTGGTGCAACGTGAACGTAGCACGGCTGCTTCCAGGCCACTCCGTGGAGGAGACTGAATCACTGTAAAATTCTCAGCAGTAAGTGGATGTTATTTTAATGCTGTCTCATTAACGCCCTCTGCGTGAGACAGGTCCCGGACCCCAGTAGGGAGCCACATCCAATGAGCCCCTATAACGCTTATATTTGCATCCTTTTTTCATCGTCAGCAGATCAACAGTAAATAAAAATTTTTATCATTTTGTAACATAATTTCCAACTCAGTTGCTTCCGGAATTAAGTGTTGTCTGCGTTACTGATTGTGGTGAACGAAAATTTCAGTTGCAGCATCATATTTCCTCTAATGGCAACAGTCTTATTCCTCGTAATTATATCAGTCTAAGGAAGATAAACAAAGCGATTTCACTAGTTTGTCTTGGTGAGTCATAAAAAAGTAATACGTTAGGTGAAAATGACAAATATACACTTCCCAACGAGATCTAGCAAGGGCTGAGGGAGGAGTCGCTGCACATTTTCTCGCTAGCGATTTGCCCGTAGAGGAAAGAAATGTTTCAGTCATCTTGATTGACTTTTAACTTTTTCATATACAAATAATTGTATGAGAATTAATATGTCTCTAAAATTAGTTATTTGTGCAAATATCAAATATAATTTAGTGTATATCAGTTAATATTAATAACTTGGCTTTTTCTTCTGTTTGTTCCCTTCTCTGATATGTTTCTCTAACAGCGTTGATTACCGCTGTCGAAACGCTGTGTAATTTTACGTGAAAATTATAGCACGGTATAACTGCGCTATTGCATGCTTTAAAGTAGCAGGGGGATGCATAATTAGGATATATTTGACTTCACTGTTTGCAGATAGCACACAAAAGGTCATACCTTCTAATAAATGTAACAGTAGTTCAGAGTTAGATGGAATTGGCATTAATCACTAGCCTTATTCATCTCCATATATTGCTCTAATGTATTAAGTAGTACAGGTTTAATTTAGATGCGAATATAGTTCGATGTCGTTAGACAAACTGTACATAAAACTTAACTTTGCAAACTATCTGGAATGCTATGTTTGGGGAAGGACTTTTTATTGCGTCTTATATCGAGCGGTAGTGTTTCGAAGTTCTAGTGGACACGACAGGTTATAGTTACGTGATTATTCTAAAGTACTGTACCAGATTCAATGTTTCAGAAGGTTTTAATACATTCATTCGTACTGTATAAACATTCTGTTATTCAGGAACTATCTCGAAGCAGTTAGCTTTTCGTTCCGGAGGTTAATTTTTAGTTCTGAATGATCCAAAAATTGCGTATTGTTGTATTTGGGAATACATGCAGCAGCAATGCTTCACTTTTATAACCGAAAGGACAGCATGCTTTAAACGACAAAAAAATCATGGATTCTGATCAGTTTGCGTGATTCATCGTGGCCCATATATATTGATGTATTTGTCACAAATCTCTGTGCGATGCACAACCTCTTTTTCGTAACGTCTTCTTTATTTCTACGAGGCTGTCAGACTGGGTCCAATCGTGACGCTCTTGTTTCAATTTTTCTCTCTCTTGCGACATTTTATTCACACTCTGTTGAACAAGCAATTATAGATTCATTTGATACCCTGGATGCGGAACTCGAGATCACAATCGGATCTGAAATCAAGTCCTTGGCTCGAAAAATAACTACGTAGTGGCATACCACGAGCCGGTGCAAAACAGTTTCTTCTTTAACCCTATCAGTCATTAATGAAGAGTTTGTTTTGGTGATCAATGTGTTGTTCTGGGATAAAATAAGACTAAAATGCTAAATTAAAAAAAAAATTGCTGTTATTCGTAAAAATATTACGGAATGTGCACATAAGCGACATCGGGACTCAAATAAGTTTTTTAGCATAGTAATGACATATTTTCAGGGATTCGTTTGATAGATTTTACTTAAAAAAGGAAAATTTTTTTTTCCAAATGTATTTATGTAAGTATCACAAAATATTCATTTATTATCATATATTAAAACACAATCACCAAATTTTTCATTTACGAGGGGCATTCAGTAAGTAATGCAACACACTTTTTTTATGAAAGCAGGTTGGATTAGTCAGGATTATAATACACCATATTATTTTTCACGCTTTTGGCTACGAAATCCTATTTTTTGAACATAATCCCCGTTCAGTGCGACGACCTTACGCCAACTTACTGGGAGGGCCTGTGTCCGCATGGTACCATTCTACTGGTCGACGTCGGAGCCAACATCTTGCTGCATCAATTACTTCACGAACAGCTTCGTAATGCGCAAGAAATTTCACACATATGGTCCCTCATTCTTCTTTATGGTCTTTTATTAGACGGCGAGTAACCCAGCGGGCACACACCTGTGAGTACCCTGCTTGGTGGACGAGTGTGTCAACACTAGCAACAGAGATGTCCAGTTGTGCAGGAAGGTATTTGATTCAGATTCGTTGATCACATCGAGTGAGAGTGTCCGCACGTTCCAGCACCGCAGGATTCACAGCTGTGTGCGGCCGGCCGGCACTCGGGAATTCGCATGGGTTTGCTCGTCCCTGTTGTGATGATGACAGACGCCTCGCCCAACACCTCACCTCACTTTCCTGCTCACTCTCCTGCTCTTGCATGGGACCTCTGGTAGTAATCGAAGACAGGCTGACAGCTGCGAACCGCCTGCATCTCTTCATGCCTGATGCCTTCCCCGACGGCAATGTCATCTTTCAGCATTATAATTATTCGTGTCTCGGAGCCAGAACCGTACTACAGTGCTTTGAAGAGCATTATAGTAAACTAACGTTGATGTCTCGGCGACCAAATTTGCCTGATGTAAATATTACGGAACCCATCTGGGTCGCTATCGGGTGACATCACCGCGTAGGCGTATCAGCGGCCCGTTATTTACGCGAATTACATGACCTGCGCCATCCGTCGGAAGTTCGAATCCTCCCTCCGGCATGGGCATGTGTGTTGCCCTAAGAGTAAGTTCGTTTACGTTAGATTAAGTAGTGTGTAAGCCTAAGGACCGATGGCCTCAGCAGTTTGGTCCGTTAGGAACTTACCACTCCACGATGACCTGTGCGCAGATACCTGATGTCACGTACCTCCACTAACCAACCAACAGACTGCCGGGTCCCTGAATCAGTGATGTATTTCGTTCCAAAGACGGACAAACTAACTGTTAAGCGGGTGGTCATAATATTTTGCCTCATCAGTGCATGTGGTGTTCACTGCTGCTGCGCTCTGCTTGGACCACTGAGTCATAGTACTGTAATATATTTTCTCTCTGCTGTACGCGACGTCATGTCTTCGGTTTACAAAGCATGTCACTTGTAAGTAGGCTGTTTAGGTTTTATATTGGTAACGCCACGTGGCACTCTGTATGAAAATCACTGACTGTACTGTGTGCAGTCTGTGGCTGGTGTGCATTCTTGGAATATTTGCTACTCTAGTGTTGGGCAATTGGATGTGAACAGCGCGTAGCGTTGCGCAGTTGGAGGTGAGCCGCCAGCAGTGGTGGATGTGGGGAGAGAGATGGCAGAATTTTGAGAGGGGACGATCTGGACGAGTGTCCATCAGAAAGAGTAAATTGGTAATATTGGATATCATGAACTAATATACACTCCTGGAAATTGAAATAAGAACACCGTGAATTCATTGTCCCAGGAAGGGGAAACTTTATTGACGCATTCCTGGGGTCAGATACATCACATGATCACACTGACAGAACCACAGGCACATAGACACAGGCAACAGAGCATGCACAATGTCGGCACTAGTACAGTGTATATCCACCTTTCGCAGCAATGCAGGCTGCTATTCTCCCATGGAGACGATCGTAGAGATGCTGGATGTAGTCCTGTGGAACGGCTTGCCATGCCATTTCCACCTGGCGCCTCAGTTGGACCAGCATTCGTGCTGGACGTGCAGACCGCGTGAGACGACGCTTCATCCAGTCCCAAACATGCTCAATGGGGGACAGATCCGGAGATCTTGCTGGCCAGGGTAGTTGACTTACACCTTCTAGAGCGCGTTGGGTGGCACGGGATACATGCGGACGTGCATTGTCCTGTTGGAACACCAAGTTCCCTTGCCGGTCTAGGAATGGTAGAACGATGGGTTCGATGACGGTTTGGATGTACCGTGCACTATTCAGTGTCCCCTCGGCGATCACCAGTGGTGTACGGCCAGTGTAGGAGATCGCTCCCCACACCATGATGCCGGGTGTTGGCCCTGTGTGCCTTGGTCGTATGCAGTCCTGATTGTGGCGCTCACCCGCACGGCGCCAAACACGCATACGACCATCATTGGCACCAAGGCAGAAGCGACTCTCATCGCTGAAGACGACACGTCTCCATTCGTCCCTCCATTCACGCCTGTCGCGACACCACTGGAGGCGGGCTGCACGATGTTGGGGTGTGAGCGGAAGACGGCCTAACGGTGTGCGGGACCGTAGCCCAGCTTCATGGAGACGGTTGCGAATGGGTCCTCGCCGATACCCCAGGAGCAACAGTGTCCCTAATTTGCTGGGAAGTGGCGGTGCGGTCCCCTACGGCACTGCGTAGGATCCTACGGTCTTGGCGTGCATCCGTGCGTCGCTGCGGTCTGGTCCCAGGTCGACGGGCACGTGCACCTTCCGCCGACCACTGGCGACAGCATCGATGTACTGTGGAGACCTCACGCCCCACGTGCTGAGCAATTCGGCGGTACGTCCACCCGGCCTCCCGCATGCCCACTATACGCCCTCGCTCAAAGTCCGTCAACTGCACATACGGTTCACGTCCACGCTGTCGCGGCATGCTACCAGTGTTAAAGACTGCGATGGAACTGCGTATGCCACGGCAAACTGGCTGACACTGACGGCGGCGGTGCACAAATGCTGCGCAGCTAGCGCCATTCGACGGCCAACACCGCGGTTCCTGGTGTGTCCGCTGTGCCGTGCCTGTGATCATTGCTTGTACAGCCCTCTCGCAGTGTCCGGAGCAAGTATGGTGGGTTTGACACACCGGTGTCAATGTGTTCTTTTTTCCATTTCCAGAAGTGTATATATGATGACTTTTGAACATTATTGAGGTAAATACATTGTTTGTTCTCTATCAAAATCTTTCATTTGCTAAGTATACCTGTCAGAAGTTAGTGCCTTCAGTAGTTAGAATCTTTTATTCAGCTGGCAGTAATGGCGCTTGCTGTATTGCAGTAGTTCGAGTAACGAAGATTTTTGTGAGGTAAGTGATTCATGAAAGGTATAGGTTATTGTTAGTCAGGGTCATTCTTTTGTAGGGATTATTGAAAGTCAGATTGCGTTGCGCTAAAAATATTGTGTGTCAGCTTAGTGTTGATCAGAATAAGTAAAGAGGGAAATGTCCGAGTACGTTCAGTTCTGCTCAGCCGTTTGAAAATCAAATAACTTAAGAGGTTTACCAGCACAGCAATTTTTTAATTTTTCTAAGGGGATGTTTCACACTCTTCTCCGACTGTTTTCTGGGTTTTCCTTGCTTGCTGTGGTAACAGAGTGATATATGTCCAACTACCTAAAAACTATACGTAGACTAATCACAGTACAAAAATGTTCTTTTTCCGTGTCGCCATTTTATGTACCTGTTGATATGTGGCAACAAAAGGCGCAAAACAAACTATAGAAATGAGTGAACAACGAGAATTATACGATAAGCCTGCACGCTCGAGACGATAACGTGCGACTGACTAGGTATCGGTTCGGCTCTGCTGGAATGGCACCGTCTACAAGGATCTCGATGTACCTTTGTACAAGTCTGTGCTCTAGTGATAAAACAGTTCTAGAAAAAATTCCTCTTTGAGGTTTTTCATAGTCAACACAATGATTGATATTAAGGTTCTCGAAAGAAATATATTTCCTTTATTGACTGCTATTCAGACTCATTTTATTTTCTGTACTACGGCACTGTGTGTGCTGCACACAGTTCAGTGGCACTAGTAACTGAACTGGCTGTGTGCTACACTACGTACTGAAACGAATAGCACGGCTACAACTCTCAGACCTGGCCAACCACGGATTTCCTGTGAAATTGTATGACTGTAACCCAAACCATATGTAATTAACGCGTTACAGATTTTGCTTGTAAATGGCTACGCAGCCGAAACATCGTGGTACACAAAATAAAAATAAAACGGAAAAGAGTGATAGTCAATGCAGGAAAGTTATTTCTTCCAAGGAGTTTATCACGACTGTGGACACTGTTGGAACCAAATTATCTGATGTTGAGATGGTTGATTAAGCACCACGCTGCAACTAATTTCATTTTACAACTACAGCGTTGTAGAATGTTTCTGAATGTTGTACAAGTCTGCACAGAACACGCTTTTTATGAAATTTGACTGTGCTTTTAATTGCAGTCCGATGCACCATCCCCATAAATATAATTTCACGTTTCTACATGTGTGTGGTGTAACGAGTGATACATATGGTCTTCCCCCTTCGTATTCTATTCGCATACAGTACATATTCACTCCGGAAATCACTCCGGATACAGACGCTTAGATGCATTATGCTTTGCATAATTCCAGTCACTGATCGTCAGTCCTGCAGTCAAACGATATGGGATATTTTTGCCTTACTCTAGAAAATCGCGTTACATTTATCTATACTTATTGTCTGCTGCAAAGCTTACCAGCGGTCACTTATCATCTGCCAGGTTGGGTTAGGTTATTTGCGGGAGGAGACCAGACAGCTAGGTAATCGGACTCATCGGATTACGGAAGGACGGGGAAGGAAGTCGGTGGTGCCCTTTCAAAGGAACCATCCCGGCATTTGCCTGGAGCGATTTAGGGAAATCACGGAAAACCTAAATCAGGGTGGCCGGACGCGGGATTGAACCGTCGTCCTCCCGAATGCGGGTCCAGTATGCTAGCCACTGCGCCACCTCACTCGATCATCTGCCAGACCATGAATCAGGTAGAAGGCATCCATGTATGAGAAAGGTTCCTTTAATGATGTAACGTAGGTCAATAAATGGGGAATACAGATCAGGAGACTCAATGAGCTTATTTCATTAAAATAGTAGTGGGTTAGAGGTAAAGTAGATGCACTGTAGCAGATGTGGACTCTGATATTATGCTATCATTTACGTTTCCAAGAAATACAAAAGTTTCCTTTTGAGTGTAAACCTCACCAGATTTCTGTGCAAAAAGTGTATTGCAAACTGGAGGAGTGCCCATCTTTCATTGGAAAGAGTTGAAATACCAGTTAATTTAAAGATAAATATTTGAAGGTTGTGCAGGAGTGCATGAGTTATCAACGAAAATATTTTCTAGTATAGGCCTATAATAAAGCCCCCGTTCAGACCACAGGGTTTTTCTCTCTCTCTCTCTCTCTCTCTCTCTCGCTCCCCTTCTTAGCCCCCCCTCCCAGACACACCACCCCTTCCCAGCCCCCACCCCCACCTACTTGCCGATTTGTCTCATTGCTAGGCTCGGCTCTTAAGTAAAATATGAGGATGTTTTCTGTAAGATTTCTGTATCAGCTTTCCGACTCATACTCCAGACAAACGGATGATAATGGAGTTACTTGAATCCTACAACCTCGTAAAGATAGTATAATTTCCAACGAGAATTTAGGGATACAAAAGCACAATCATAAACAATATATTCGTAGACTGTTCTCTAGTATGATGCGGAGAATGAAAAAAAATAGTATTCGCCTGTCAGATCGTGAAGTACAGATAAGAATACTGAAAGGAATCAAGGCAGAGGCGTATCTCAAAATAACAGGAAAAGATTTAGAGACATTGGTCGACTTGAAATGCAGAAATTTAAAGCCAATCACGAAGGGAAAACTTGGCAAGAAATTTACTATACAGGCAACTTGAAAGACAAAAGTGATATATTTCTACAAATTCGACAGTGTATCCCGTTTTTACCACTAAATGAAAGGCAGTTTGTTTCCTACCATAAAGGTTTGGCATCCTTTATTTGTGGTGCATATTCAATAGCCTGTAATATGTTTTTTAACGTATATAATAATTGTGATACGTAGTAATTACAAGTGTGTTAGTACATTACGTTTTTTCTTGTTATTCTCTTGTTTTTTTTTTTTTAGATGAGAAACAATTTTCGCCACACAAGTTTCAAAATTACCATTTGGCGTTACTTACGATTTCTGAAGTTGCGAAATTCACGACACTTGTACTGCAAAATTCTCACCTAAAAAATCAACAGAATAACAAGAAAAAACGAAATGTAGTAACACAATTGTAAAGAACGTAGAACAAACATGTGCTACAGACTACTGAAGATGCTTCACAAATACAAGAAACTAAACGCATATGGCACAAAACAGACTGCCTTTCATTTCGTTGCAAAAACGGAATAAATCTCCACGAATATAGTAGTAACTAGTAACTAGGGAACGACGGAAAACATGTCCGAAGGAACAGACACCACATATATATATAATTAAGGCGAAGATGGCCAGTGATCCCTTCAGTGCAGATGCTCACCAAGCTCGAACTCTTACGGGAACCGGCGAGATGATGCGAATAATGATACTAATGAGCAGGGGCATTACGTCACTAGTAAGCGGTACAAGCTGAGAATTTGGGTGCGACAGTAGGCGTGCAATAGCAGTTCGGACGGCTGTGGTGACCACTGTCTCCGGATGGCGCAATGATCAGTGCATCTGCCTAATAAGCAGGAAACCCGCAATCGAATCCCCGTCGACACAAATATTCAACTTTCCCCATTGATAGAAAACAATGCCGACAAGCAGCTAATGTTTTTAATTCCTCTGTGTCTTGATTCATAGGGCTGCGGGATCAAAATGATGTCTGTTCTTTGGGACAGGTCCCAAAGAACAGACACCACATGCAGGGTATTTCACAATTCATGTTACAAGCTTTCCGGAAACGTCATCCAACGACGCTACAAAGCCTGAAAGTTATAGGCGCAGGCGCCTGTAAATATATGTATATACAAGGTGATTCCGTGTTGTTGTTACAAACTTTCTATGATGATGGAGAGAGATAAATGTATTAATTTGAGGAAAGGTTCCCTATATCAGAAATGAACAAGTCTGAAGTTATAAGTGAAAACCGTTCTGATATCTCTGACAGTTGAATACATGTACTGGCACTGTTGTTACTAAGATTGTAGGGTAGGCAACTTTCAAAGGTAGTAGTATGGACCAAAACAAGAAAAAAAGACGAGTAAACATTGGATCTAAAACGCATACCTACTGTGAAACACCTCTCCTCTATTCAACAAGTGCTCATAGCTCTTAAGGTATTAGTTTAAATTAGATTAAGTAGTGTGTGAGCCTAGGGATCGATGACCTCAGCAGTTTGGTTCCATAGGAACTTACCACAAATTTCCTCTTAAGGTATGAATTGTAGGTCCCATGTTCACTGGACATTGTTTCTTGTTTTGGTCCATACTGTCCCCTCTGAAAGTTACCTACCCTACAGTATTAAAAACCGTGGTATCACTACATGTATTCCACTGTCGGAGGTATCTGAACGATTTCGTTTATAGCTTTCGACTCTTTCGTGCCCGATACAGGGATCGTTACCTCAAATTGATACATTTATTTTCTCCATAACCATAGAAAGTTCATAACGTCATCAGGGCATTACCCTGCATATACATATATTTACAGGCACCGGCGCCTGTAACTTTGAGACTCTGCAGCGTCGTTGGACGACGTTTCCGGACACGGGTTCCTACGTAAAACTACATTGATCGAAAAAAAATTGAAGCACGAAAAAGTGTTTAATGTAGAGTAATAAAAATCCGGGAATGCATTTGTCTAGGTAACGTATGTAAGTAATTAAGTTCACAGGTTAATGCAAGCGCGAGATAAGCCATTTCAAATGTCAAATGCTGGTACATTAATAACTGGTGTAACCGCCAGACTGTTGAGTGCAAGTATGTAAACGTGCATGCACTGTGTTGTACAGGTGCCGGATGTCAGATTGTGGGATTGAGTTCCATGCCTGTCGCACTTGGTTGTTCAATACAGGGACGGTTAATGCTGTTTGTAGATGACGATGAAGTTGTCGTCCGATAATGTGCCACATGTCTTCGATTGGAGAGAGACCTGGTGTGCGAGCAGGCCAAGGCAACATGTCGACACTCTGTAGAGCATGTTGGGCTACAGCAGCGGTGTGTAGGCGAACGTTATCCAGTTGGAAAACACACACAGGAATTCTGTTTATGAATGGCAGCAAAACGCATCGAACCACCAGACAGACGCACAGATTTGTAGTAAGGGTGCGTGGGATAGCTACGGGAGTGCCCCTGGTGTCATACGAAATCGCGCGCGACATCAGAACTCCAGGTGTTGGATTGGATTGGATTGTTTGGGAGAAGAGACCAGACAGCGAGGTCATCGGTCTCGGGAAGGATGGGGAAGGAAGTCGGCCGTGCCCTTTCAAAGGAACCATCCCAGCATTTGCCTGGGGCGATTTAGGGAAATCACGGAAAACCTAAATCAGGATGGCCGAACTCGGGATTGAACAGCCGTCCTCCCGAATGCGAGTCCAGTGTGCGCCACCTCGCTTGGTTCCAGATGTTGGTCCAGTGCGTCTAGTACGCAGACAGGGTGGTTGCGGGCCATTGACTGGCCTATCTCTAACCAACAAACAGCCATCCCTGCCACTGAGGCAGAAACACCTTTCATCAGAAAACACAACAGACTTCCACCTTGACCTCCAATAAGCTCTAACTTGACAACATTGAAGCCGCAGTTGACAGTGATTAGGGGTTAGTGGAGTGCAAGCTACAGAGTGAGTGGCTTGGAGCTGTCCTTGAAGTAACCGATTGTGTAACTATGGTGTCAACTGGGGCGTGTGCAAATGCAGTACGACGCGCAGCGCCAAATGCCGAACACGATGTTCTTCCCTCTCGGTAATGCAACGGAGCCCGGTCTCCTTGCGACCGTACATTGTCGTGACCACCACGGCTGCTGTCTTGTACAGTGGCTACATTCCTGCACGTCTTCTTGCAATATCGCAGAAGGAGCATCCAACTTCTTGTAGCTCTATTACAAGACCTCGTTCAAACTCAGAGAGGTGTTGATAATTGCATCTTTGTCGCCTTAAAGGCATTCTTGACTAACATCAACTCACAACGTCCAGTCCCAAAGGTAACTAACGTTCACAACCGTTACAGCGTGTATTTAAAGCAAACCTGATATGCATCCTCATAGAGCCGCTGCTAGTTCCACTACATCTACATCTACATCCATACTCCGCAAGCCACCTGACGGTGTGTGGCGGAGGGTACCTTGAGTACCTCTATCGGTTCTCCCTTCTATTCCAGTCTCGTATTGTTCGTGGAAAGAAGGATTGTCCGTATGCCTCTGTGTGGGCTCTAATCTCTCTGATTTTATCCTCATGGTCTCTTCGCGAGATATACGTAGGAGGGAGCAATATACTGCTTGACTCTTCGGTGAAGGTATGTTCTCGAAACTTTGACAAAAGCCCGTACCGAGCTACTGAGCGTCTCTCCTGCAGAGTCTTCCACTGGAGTTTTCTATCATCTCCGTAACGCTTTCGCGATTACTAAATGATCCTGTAACGAAGCGCGCTGCTCTCCGTTGGATCTTCTCTATATCTTCTATCAACCCTATCTGGTACGGATCCCATACTGCTGAGCAGTATTCAAGCAGTGGGCGAACAAGCGTACTGTAACCTACTTCCTTTGTTTTCGGATTGCATTTCCTTAGGATTCTTCCAATGAATCTCAGTCTGGCATCTGCTTTACCGACGATCAACATTATATGATCATTCCATTTTAAATCACTCCTAATGCGTACTCCCAGATAATTTATGGTATTAACTGCTTCCAGTTGCTGACCTGCTATTTTGTAGCTAAATGATAAAGGATGTATCTTTCTGTGTATTCGCAGCACATTACACTTGTCTACATTGAGATTCAATTGCCATTCCCTGCACCATGCGTCAATTCGCTGCAGATCCTCCTGCATTTCAGTACAATTTTCCATTGTTACAACCTCTCGATACACCACAGCATCATCTGCAAAAAGCCTCAGTGAACTTCCGATGTCATCCACAAGGTCATTTATGTATATTGTGAATAGCAACGGTCCTATGACACTCCCCTGCGGCACACCTGAAATCACTCTTACTTCGGAAGACTTCTCTCCATTGAGAATGACATGCTGCGTCCTGTTATCTAGGAACTCCTCAATCCAATCACACAATTGGTCTGATAGTCCATATGCTCTTACTTTGTTCATTAAACGACTGTGGGGAACTGTATCGAACGCCTTGCGGAAGTCAAGAAACACGGCATCTACCTGTGAACCCGTGTCTATGGCCCTCTGAGTCTCTTGGACGAATAGCGCGAGCTGGGTTTCACATGACCGTCTTTTTCGAAACCCATGCTGATTCCTACAGAGTAGATTTCTAGTCTCCAGAAAAGTCATTATACTCGAACACAATACGTGTTCCAAAATTCTACAACTGATCGACGTTAGAGATATAGGTCTATAGTTCTGCACATCTGCTCGACGTCCCTTCTTGAAAACGGGGATGACCTGTGCCCTTTTCCAATCCTTTGGAACGCTACGCTCTTCTAGAGACCTACGGTACACCGCTGCCAGAAGGGGGGCAAGTTCCTTCGCGTACTCTGTGTAAAATTGAACTGGTATCCCATCAGGTCCAGAGGCCTTTCCTCTTTTGAGCTATTTTAATTGTTTCTCTATCCCTCTGCCGTCTATTTCGATATCTACCATTTTGTCATCTGTGCGACAATCTAGAGAAGGAACTACAGTGGAATCTTCCTCTGTGAAACAACTTTGGAAAAAGACATTTAGTATTTCGGCCTTTAGTCTGTCATCCTCTGTTTCAGTACCATTTTGGTCACAGAGTGTCTGGACATTTTGTTTTGATCCACCTACCGCTTTGACATAAGACCAAAATTTCTTAGGATTTTCTGCCAAGTCAGTACATAGAACTTTACTTTCGGATTCATTGAACGCCTCTCGCATAGCCCTCCTCACACTACATTTCGCTTCGCGTAATTTTTGTTTGTCTGCAAGGCTTTGGCTATGTTTATGTCTTATACAACTGGCACGAAATTTTAACAGAGATCATCTTTCAGTTATAGAAACACGGCTCCTAACTTTTGTTCGTATCACACAACGCCTTGCTGTTGCTGCAATTTCTTTCCGTCAGTGTTTAATAAAGGCAAAGCTGATCAATGATCCTTACAGTGCAGATGCACGCCAAGCTCGAACACTTATGAGAATTGGCGAGATGGCGCGAGTAATGACTGTAATGAGGAGGTGACATCAGTAGTGTGTTGTATTATGAGAGGATTTGGGTCTGATGGGAGTCGTGCAACGGTAGTCCGTGCAGTTGCGGTGACAATGTAGTCTAAAAATCAGCAGACCCGGTTTCGAATTGCAGTCTGGCAAACATATTTAACTTGCCTCACTGATATAAATCAATACCCATAGGCAGCTAATGTCTTTAATTCCTTTGTGTCGAAAGCAATAGAGCTGCAGTCCTCTGTGACAATGGCCAGTGATGTGCATTACTGTTGTTGATATTTAGTCTTGTTAGTAGGCCTGGTGTACATAGCGTGATCACTGTGAAGGACATTGTGATGCAACGTACTCGTGTAAGACACGTTATCAACTGCAGGGAGAGTTTGAAAGAGGTCTCATTGTAGGCTTCCATTTAGTAGGCTGTTCGAATCGTGTAGTATCCAGATTTGTCGAGTATTCAGAAATGACAGTGGCTCGGAAACTGGAAATTTGTGGTAAGGTCTTATGGGACCAAACTGCTGAGGTCATCGATCCCTAAGCTAACGCACTACTTGAGCCAACTTAGACTAACTTACTCTATGGACAACACACAACCCATACCCGAGGGAGGACTCGAATCTCCGACGGGGGGAACTGCGCGGACCGTGACAAAGCGCCATGGACCGCGCGGCAACACCGTACGGCGACAGTGGACCGATTTGTTAATTTATTTATTTAGCTTATGGCTACATCACAAACAAATAATATTACAATTATCTCAAACTATAAACTGATATCCAGGCCACGAATATAGGCTATTGATCCCAGGAATTCTGTTGGATCGCCAGAGAAATCTCTCAGAGGACATTTTTTAATTACGTAACGAACAGTCAGCTTTTCAGCGCAACAATCACAACTTCGTGAAGTTATTTGCATCCACTCGAGAAAAGTGTCGACACAACGTCCAGTGTCTGTTCTTCATAGATTAGGAACCAACCAGATCTTTCGTGGCAATTCAAAGTCAGGTGGCTTGGTCGATATGCGTGGCAGCTTAAGTTATTCTGTTGTAGCATTACTCTGACGTATGTGTCTCCAGCATTCATCAGTATTAAAACCGTTTCCAGGTAACATTCTTGCGTTTCCCAGGGGTGGTTGACGAGAGCGAAGCCTACTTTTGTCCGGTGTTGTACTGCGTGGGAGCGCGAAAGGTAGGCATACTCACCGTGAAAGTTTCCGTCCACCTCACCTCACCACTGCAAGGGAGGATCGCCGTACAGTGCACTAAGCACATCGTAACCCTTTCACAGCTGCGCTGCCATCCGGGAACAAGTAATGGACGCCCTACAACACTCTGTTATACCACACCATTGGTCGTAGGTTAGCGGCAGCCACATTAGGGAATTACGGTACCATGCGTAGGCCGCCGCTAACACCACAACACAAGCGGCTGCTTTAGGAGTGGTGATACGTCCAGGAAACATGGTCTGCTGATGAATGGCGTCGAATGGTGTTCAGCAATGAATCGCGGTGGCATCTTGGGGAAAAGTTCCACTCTTCCGATGTTTCGGAGAGACACAGCGGTATTACTCATAGCGCCATGATGTGGGAAGGGATCGGCTGTGACTTGATGTCACGGCTGGTAGTAAATGATGATACAGTGGTACATCCTGCGTCCTCATGTGTTAACTCTCATGGGTCAGTGCGGCGGTGCCATATTTCTACAGCACAATGCTGGCCCACACATGGCACGTGTCACTATGAACTGTCTACATGCTTTTGAGGTACTTTCGTGGCCAGCAAAATCTCCATCCCTGTCCCTGGTAGAACATGTGTGGGACCAGCTCTGACGTCAACTGCGTCCCAGTGACGAGATCCAGCATATCAAGGACCAGTTACACCACTTGTAGGCCGCCTGCCTCATGAGGATACGAGGGCTGAATGACAGTCTTCCTAACCGGGTCTGCAAATTCATCGGGGCCAGAGGGGTGCAACGTCATACTGATAAGTGGATTCATACTGCTAAATTCTTTAAAAATTCCTCTCGATTTTGCAATCACTGAAATAGCATCACACATCCTCTCAATCCGTGAAATTTCATTTCGTTTCTTTTTCTGTCAGGCAGAGTACATCGTGGACAGCGGCGGCCCTATTATCTAGAGGTACACCAGACAGTACATATGATTCTGAGGCTGTCTTCCCACTAAGAACTACGTCCTGAATTGTGTTTGCTAGAAATACTTTAGTACAATGGCATATCATATTGGATATTCCGTACACACGGGATTTGTTTACTGGGAGCTGTATCGAAGGGTTTATGGAAGTCCTGAAACACAGTGTGAACCTGATATCCGCTGTCTGTTCCTTATGGATTATAAGAATGAACAGAGCAAACTGTAGACTTAATCGTCAGGGAATCTGTGAACCCAATGGTGGCCCCTGTAGGTTTAAGACTTAAAAAATCTGTTGGTGGGGATCAGCCAAGTCTAAAACGCACCACACGAGTCGCCAGCCACATATATGTTTATAGTATTACAGGGAATTTTTACTCTAGGTGAGGTAGAGAAGTAAACACTAGAATACTGCGTCGACAAGCTACAAGACTGTTTTCACTGTTGTACCGGTGTCTATATGCCACAATCTCATAATCCCTACTAAAGGTATACAATGGTCCCAGCAGGCCAACAGTATTGCCGCAAACAATTCCTCAAATACCGGTTCTCTAAATTTACATAATAGGATACTGCGACGATAACGTCGCTTTTCTTCCAGAGAACTTACTTAACCTACCTGAGCATTTCTGCTACACTGTTACGATTCTAGCTGCACATGCCTAAGTTTGTGCTATGTCTGCTATCATACCAAGTTGACAAGGACTCCAAATGCTCGAAAAATCGTATGGCATTTGGAGACAGTAGCGCCTTCTTTCCGCAGAATTGCACTTTCTCAGAATCCTTCCACCAATTCTAGTTCTTTCATTTTACGTGTTCGACACACTTCTCTGCATTGTTGTTGTGATCTTCACTCCGAAGACTGGTATGATGCAGCTGTCCCTGCAACTCTTTCTTGTGCAAGCCTCTTCGTCTCCAAATAAATACTGCAACCTGCATCCTTCTGAATATGCTTACTTTCTACGATTCCCTCCCCCCCCCCCCCCCCAGACACCCACACATACACACTTCCCTCCAACACTAAATTGGTGATCCTTTGATGTCTCAGAAAGTGTCCTATCAACAGATCCCTTCTTTTGGTCACGTTGTGCCACAAAATTCTTGTTTCCCCAGTTCTATTCAGTACGTCCTCATTAGTTACGTGATCGACCCATCTAATCTGCAGCGTTCTTCTGTAGCAATACATTTCGAAAGCTTCTATTCTCTTTTAGTCTAACCTGTTCATCGTCCATGTTTCACTTCCATACTTGACTACACTCCACACAAACACCTTCAGAAAGCTGGCCGAGGTGGCCGAGCGGTTCTAGGCGCTACAGTCTAGAACCGCGTGACCACTACGGTCGCACGTTCGAATCCTGCCTTGGGCATGGATGTGTGTGATGTCCTTAGGTTAGTTAGATTTAAGTAGTTCTAAGTTCCAGGGGACTGATGACCTCAGAAGTTAAGTCCCATAGTGCTCAGAGCCATTAGAACCAACCTTCAGAAAAGACTTCCTAACAGTTAAATCTATATTCGATATTAACAAATTTCTCTTCATCAGAAATGCTTTTCTTGCCGTTGCCAGTTACAGTTTATATTTTCCCTCCTTGAGCCATAATCAGTTACTTTGCTGCCAAAATAAACACATCAAAAAAGTTTTGCCTCACCTCGGTTCCGAGAGTTCCGGAACCTGTACAGAAAATTGGAATAGAGATCAACATAAACATCACTTCCGTCCTTTTTATTGCTCATAAAAACCACACATTGCATGTTGTACCACCATACAGCGAGACCTTCACATATACCGGTCCAGATTGCTGTACACACCGGTACCTCTAATACCCAGTAGCACATTCGCATGCGTTGATACATGCCTGTATTAGTCGTGGCAAACTATCCACAAGTTCATCAAGGCACTGTTGGTCCAGATTGTCCCACTCCTCTACGGCGATTCGGCGTGGATCCCTCAGAGTAGCTGGTGGATCACGACGTCCATAAACACCCCTTTTCAATCTATCCCAGGCATGTTCGATAAAGTGCATGTCTGGAGAACATGCTGACCATTCTAGTCGAGCGATGTCGTTACCCTGAAGGAAGTCATTCACAAGATGTACACGATGGGGGCGCGAATTGTCGTCCATGAAGACGAATGCCTCGTCAGTATGCTGCCGATATGGTTGTACTATCAGTTGGAGAATGGCATTCACCTATCGTACAGCCGTTATGGCATCTTCCATGGCCACCAGCGGCGTACATCGGCCCCACATAATGCCACCCCAAAACAGCAGGGAACCTCCACTTTGCTGCTCTCGCTGGACAGTGTGTCTAAGGCGTTTAGTCTAATCGGGTTTCCTCCAAACACGTCTCGACAATTGTCTGGTTGAAGGCATATGTGACACTCATCGGTGAAGAGAACGTGATTCCAATCCTGAGCGGTCTATTCGGCATGTTGTTGGGCCCATCTGTGGCGCGCTGCTGTGGTTGCAAAGATGGACCTCGCCATGGACGTCGGCAGTGAAGTTGCGCATCATGCAGCCTACTGCGCACAGCTTGCGTCGTAACACGATGTCCTGTGGCTGCACAAAAAGCATTATTCAACATGGTGGTTTTGCTGTCAAGGTTCCTCCGAGCCATAATCCGTAGGTAGCGGTCGTCTACTGGATTAGTGGCCTGAGCGATGCATGTCATCGATAGTTCCTGTCTCTCTGTATCTCCTCCATGTCCGAACAACATCGCTTTGGTTCACTCCGAGACGCCTGGACACTTCCCTTGTTGAGAGCCCTTCCTGGCACAAAGTAACAATGCGAACGCGATCAAACCGCGGTGTTGACCGTGTAAGTAATGGTTGAACTACAGTCCCTTGTTGAGAGCCCTTCCTGGCACAAAGTAACAATGCGAACGCGATCAAACCGCGGTGTTGACCGTGTAAGTAATGGTTGAACTACAGTCATTCCTGGTGGAATGACTGGAACTAATAGGCTGCGGACCCCCTCCGTCTAATAGGCGCTGCTCATGCATGGTTGTTTACATCTTTGGGTGGGTTTAGTGACATCTCTGAACAGTCAAAGGGACTGTGTCTGCGATACAATATCCACAATCAACGTATATCTTCAGGAGTTCTGGGAACCGTGTGATGCCAAACCTTTTTTTGATGTGTGTAGCGAAACTCACCTACTGCTTTAAGTGTCTAATTTCCTAATCGAATCGCTTTAGCATCCCCTGATTTAATTCGACTATATTCTACTATCCTTCTTTTGCTTTTGTTGGTGTTCATCTTAACTCCACCTTTCAAGACACTAACCATTCGTTTCAACTGCTCTTCCAAGTCCTTTGCCGTCTCTGACAAAATTACAATGTCATCGGCAAACCTTAAGTTTTTATTGCTTCTCCCTGAACTTTAACTCCTACTCCAAGTTTTATTTGGTTTCTTTCAGTGCTTGCTCAGTGTACAGATTGAACAATATCTGGGATAGGCCATAACCCAGTATCACTCCCTTCTCAATCACTGTTTCCCTTTTGTACCCATTTATACTCTTATAACTGTGTCTAGTTTCTGTACAAGTAGTAAATCGCCTTTCGCCCCCTGTATTTTACCCTGTTACCTTCAGAATTTCAAAGAGAGTGTTCCACTCCACACTGTCAAAAGCTTTCTGTAAGTCTACAAATGCCTTAACCTATCTTCTAAGATGAGTCGTAGAGTCAGCACTGCCTCGTTTGTTCCTACATTTCTCCGGAATCCAAGGGGATCTTCCCCGAGGTCGGCTTGCAACAGTTTTCTATTCTTCTGTAATGAATTCGTTTTAGTATTTTGCAACCATGACTTATTAAACCGATAGTTTGGTATTTTCACACTTGTCTGCAGCTGCTTTCTTTGGAATTGGAATTACTTCATCCTTCTTTAAGTCTGTGGGTATTTCGCCTGTCTCATACATTTTGCACTCCAGAAGGAAGAGGTTTGCCATGGCTGTTTATCCCAAGGCTATTCGTAATTCTGACGGAATATCGTCTACCACAGGGCCTTGTTTCGACTAATATCTTTCAGAGCTCTGTCAAATTCTTCTAGCAGTATCATATCTCCCATGTCATATTGATCTACGTCCACATCCCCTATTTGGCTTAAAGTTCATCTACCTTGTATAGATCCTCTATATACTTCTTCCATATTTCAGCTTTCCCTTGTTTGCTTAGGACTGGTTTTCCATCTAAGCTCTTGATAGCCAAACAGTTGCTTCTCTTTTCTCGCAAAGACCTCTTTAATTTTCCCGTAGGTAGTATCTATCTTTCCCCTAGTGAAATATGCTTCTAAATACTTACAGTTGTCTTCTATCCATTCCCGCTTAGCTATTTTGCACTTCCTGTCGGTCTCATTTTTTAAGCATTTGTATTCCATTTCGCCTGCTTAATTTGATACATTTTTAAATTATCTCCTTTCATCTGTTAAATTCATATCTCTTGTGTTATCCAAGGATTTCTACTAGGCCTTGTGTTTTTTACTTATTTGATCCTCTTCTGCGTTCACTATTTCATCTCGTAAAGCTACCCGTTCGTCTTCTACAGTATTCCTTTCCCCTGTTCTAGTCAGCTGTTGCCTAAAGCTTATTCTGAAACTCTCAATAACTTCTAGTTCTCTGGTTTCTACTTACCCAAATCCCATCCCCTTAATTTCGTACCTTTTTCCAATTTCTTCAGTTTCAATCTACAGCTCATATTCATTGAATTCTGGGTGGAGTCCACATGTAACCCTGGAAATATTTTACAGTTTAAAATCTGGTTCAGAATCTAACCATTATACAAGGTGGTCCATTGATCGTGACCGGGCCAAATATCTCACGAAATAAGCGTCAAACGAAAAAACTACAAAGAACAAAACTTGTCTAGCTTGAAGGGCGAAACCAGATGGCGCTATGGTTGACCCGCTAGATGGCACTGCCATAGGTCAAAAGGATATCAACTACGTTTTTTTAAATAGGAACCCCAATTTTTTATTACATATTCGTGTAGTATGTAAAGAAATATGAATGTTTTAGTTGGACCACTTCTTTCGCTTTGTGATAGATGGCGCTGTAATAGTCACAAACATATGGCTTACAATTTTAGACGAACAGTTGGTAACAGGTAGGTTTTTTAAATTAAAATACAGAACGTAGGTACGTTTGAACATTTTATATCGGTTGTTCCAGTGTTCAAAAATGGTTCAAATGGCTCTGAGCACTATGGGACTCAACTGCTGTGGTCATAAGTCCCCTAGAACTTAGAACTACTTAAACCTAACTAACCTAAGGACAGCACACAACACCCAGCCATCACGAGGCAGAGAAAATCCCTGACCCCGCCGGGAATCGAACCCGGGAACCCGGGCGTGGGAAGCGAGAACGCTACCGCACGACCACGAGATGCGGGCTGTTCCAGTGTGATACATGTACCTTTATGAACTTATCATTTCTGAGAACGCATGCTGTTACAGCGTGATTACCTGTAAATACCACATTAATGCAATAAATGCTCAAAATGATGTCCGTCAACCTCAATGCATTTGGCAATACGTGTAACGACATTCCTCCCAAGAGCGAGTAGTTCGCCTTCCGTGATGTTCGCACATGCATTGACAATGCGCTGACGCATGTTGTCAGGCGTAGTCGGTGGATCACGATAGCAAATATCCTTCAACTTTCCCCAAAGAAAGAAATCAATCCACCTGTCATGAAACATGCTATTCAATACTGCTTCAACTGCACGCGAGCTATGTGCCGGACATCCATCATGTTGGAAGTACATCGCCATTCTGTCATGCAGTGAAACATCTTGTAGTAACATCGGTAGAATATTACGAAGTAATCAGCATACATTGCACCATTTAGATTGCCATCTATAAAATGGGTGCCAATTATCCTTCCTCCCATAATGCCGCACCATACATTAACCCGTCAAGGTCGCTAGTGTTCCACTTGTCGCAGCCATCGTAGAGTTTCCGTTGCCCAATAGTGCATATTATGCCGGTTTACGTTACCGCTGTTGGTGAATGACGCTTCGTCGCTAAATAGAATGCGTGCAAAAAATCTGTCATCGTCCCGTAATTTCTCTTGTGCCCAGTGGCAGAACTGTACACGACGTTCAAAGTCGTCGCCATGCAATTCCTGGTGCATAGAAATATGGTACGGGTGCAATCGATGTTGATGCAGCATTCTCAACTCCGACGTTTTTGAGATTCCCGATCCTCGCGCAATTTGTCTGCTACTGATGTGCGGATTAGCCGCGACAGCAGCTGAAACACCTACTTGGGCATCATCATTTGTTGCAGGTCGTGGTTGACGTTTCACATGTGGCTGAACACCTCCTGTTTCCTTAAATAACGTAACTATCCGGCGAACGGTCCGGACACTTAGATGATGTCGTCCATGATACCGAGCAGCATACATAGCACACGCCCGTTGGGCATTTTGATCACAATAGCCATACATCAAGACGATATCGACCTTTTCCGCAATTGGTAAACGGTTCATTTTAACAAGGGTAATGTATCACGAAGCAAATACCGTCCGCACTGGCGGAATGTTACGTGATACCACGTACTTACCATATACGTTTGTGACTATTACAGCGCCATCTATCACAAAGCGAAAAAAGTAGTCCAGCTAAAACATTCATATTTCTTTACGTACTACACGAATATGTAATAAAAAATGGGGGTTCCTACTTAAAAAAACGCGGTTGATATCCGTTTGACCTATGCCGGCACCATCTAGCGGGCCAACCATAGCGCCATCTGGTTTCCCCCTTCAAGCTAGACGAGTTTCGTTCTTTGTAGTTTTTTCGTTTGATGCTTATTTCGTGAGATATTTGGCCCACCCACTATGAATGGACCACCCTGTATAATCAGTCTGAAACCTTCCAGTGTCTCCAGGTCTCTTCCACGTATACAACGTTCTTTTATGATTCTTAAACCAAGTGTTAGCGATGATAAAAGTATGCTCCGTGCCAAATTCTTTCATTCCTTCCGCCCCCCCCCCCCCCCCCCCGCCCCCTGCTTCTTTTCCTTCTCTTCCTTTTCCTACTATCGAATTCCAGCCTCCCATCACAATTAAATTTTCATTTCCTTTAATTATCTGAATAATTTCTTCTATCTCATCATACATTTCTTCAAGCTCTTCATCATCTGCGGAGCTACCTGGCATATGAACTTGTACTACTGCGTTAGGCGTGGACTTCGTGTCTCTTCTCGCTACGATAATGCCTTTACCATGCTGTTCATAACAGTTAACCCGTATTTCTAGTGTCTAATTAATTATTAAGTCCACTCCTGCGTTACCCCTATTTGCCTTTGTATTTATAGCTCCGTATTCAGCTGACCATAAGTCCTGTTGCTCCTGCCACCGAACTTCACTAATTCCCACTGTATCTAACTTCAATCTATCCAATTGCCTTTTTACATTGTCTAACGAACCTGCTCGATTAATGAATCTAACATTCCACGCTCCGATCCGTAGATTGCCAGTTTTGTTTCTCTTGATGACTACATCCTTCTGAGTACTCCGCGCCCGAAGAGCCGAATGGGGTACAATTTTACTTCCGTAGTATTTTACTCAAGTAACACCATTATCATTTAGCCATACAGTAGAACTGCGTGCCCTCGGGAAAAATTACAGCTGTAGTTTCCCCTTGCTTTCAGTTATTGGCAGTACTAGCCCAGCAAGGCCCGTTTGATTCATGCTACAAGGCCAGCTCAGTCAGTCATTCTGACTGTCGTCCCCGCAACTACTGAAAAGGCTGCAGCCCCTCTTCTGGAACCACACGTTTGTCTGGCTTCTCAACAGGTACCCATCCGTTGTGGTTGCACCTACGGTAAGGCTATGAGTATTGCTGAGCCACGCAAGCCACCCCACCGACGGCAAGGTCCATGGGTCATGAGGGTTCCCTAGATACACTATGAGACGTGCTCCAGCCCTTTAATCATGTACTACAGATTCTTTCCCTTTGTCAGGAATTAATTTTCATTTCTCGAGATTTATGGAGAGCTGTCACTCATTACGCGACGTTGAAATCTCGTCCCAGTTTTACTGCATTCCTTACAGTCCTGTAGACAACAGAATCAGCAGTGACCTTCCTGACGCTGATCATGACCATGACTAATAAATCTTTTATGCATATAATAACATCAGAGATCCTGTTACACTTTCTTGGAGAGCGCCTAATGTTATTTTTATTTGTTCTGAACATTTGCCGCCCCGTGAAACAACTGGTTTCTGTTAGTCTAACATTCATGGAGCCAATAGAATATCTACGAAATTCCGGACGATCGTATGTTCGTTACCGGGCAACGATATGACACGCTGTTGAACGCCTGTCGGAGATCTAGGAAGACGGAATACACTTGTTCACCTGCATCTACTATTTTCAACATATTGTGTATGAATAAAGAAAGCTGTGATTTATATGAGTAGTTTTCGTCCTTGAATCCAGGTAGATTTTACGCACCGTTCTCCAGTAAGGAAACAATCAAATTTCACTTCCAGCACGTGAGATGGCTGTACTATCTGTAAAAGAAGCTGTTCGCTACAACGTTTATCAACTGAAGACTGACATAGGGTATGGGGAACCTCTTATCCGTTCAGCGTATATTTATTTCGAACTTTTAGTACTGTGTAATATGTCGTTAATGTCACCACAAGGAAATGAAGCGCGTTTGTTTCAATATGTCATATTCTGCTTGATATTTCTAGTGATGTTACTTACTCTTCGTTAGAAACTGATTTCATTCCCTAAAAGAAAACTGTGTTTGTGGATATGTACTATGTAGTTTATGGAAGGTTTTTTTCTACCAACATTTGAAAACATTACTGTTTTATATTTTCAACTCCTTGAAGCTTTACGACGTATGTAGGAGTCAAGACATTAACCTACTTCTGATGCACATTGAGAAGTAACAACGAGAAACTGTGTTGTTCCGCTTTGTGAGAGGCAGACATAAAATTCTTGTGGACTAGTCACTTTAGTAGTTAATGCAGTTCTCAATAAAGTAATTTGCGGTTGTCTTTTGATTTATTTGGTCTTCTTTGTTTCAATGTCGTGTCTAACATTACGGAAATAACTGTATCTCATGCCTGAAGAACATTGCTTTCTATTAATCTGACATTAGAGCACAAGTCAGTTGCCTAAAATGGAAGTTATACGTAAATAACTCTAACAACATGCAGTCACTGACGTACTAATAATAAATGTCGTTATTTATTCAAATTATCAACCAGCTCGAAATGACGCACACAGCGTCTGAAAGCAATTCGACGATTAATTCGAGTATCTATAATAGATTTGGACGTGTTACCTTCGCCTTATGACTATTGTTGTGTTAACAGAACTGTAATGCAATTTACTAATTCCAAAACTGTGTCTGAAATTTATGGATTTATTTCAGTTAGCTATATCAGCTTCGCATTAGAAAATTAAGTGAGTATTGTGTGCTCAACGGGAAAAGCTTTACAAGCAGCCTGGAATCTGGCGTTATCGATGCTTTAGCCTGCGTTGCAATGATTCTCAGGCGAGGGATGGCGCGGTGTATGTAACCGCGTTTCGTGAACTTTCTGATGCAGATTATTGATTACAAACCGCAGTGTTACCAGGGGCAGCAAAACTTCGCAGAATCAACAACATGTCCTCCCTGATTCCGGCTCAGGCGCGATGAGCGATGCTGCCCCTGCAGCCGCAAACAGCAAGATTACTTAAAACTTTTGCAACATACTAATTACTTGACTGCAGACTGCGAAGTGCAGTATTTTCCCTCAGGTACGTTTCTGAAAGCTTAGTCCACCTCGTAAAGGCCGGATTACACAGCTGGCAGTATTACGTGCTGCCCACCGTACACTTGCTCTCACGGCGCTGACGCACATACGCACAGTCTCCTTAACCGGGTATATACCAAAAATACGTTTCCGGATTAAAATAAATAGCTAGTGAGTAGTTTTAAATATCCTGTTACGCAATTCATAATTAATCCGTGCTACCTTTTGAACAAAGCCTAAGTAACTCGTTCAGTATAACTCTGCATGTTGCTTCACTTATAAGTGTTTTTGCTTCCTTCCGAATCATTTCAGGCATGCTGTTGGTAAAAGAAAAGAAAATGGTAGCACAATGATTAAAATTGGTTTCTAAGTTTCCACAAGAAAAGGGTACGCCATTACCTGTATGAAATAAAAGACACTATTATAAATTTATGTTTACATGAAAATACATGTTATTACTAATTGCACAATTACCTAATAATTAATCCCATGGTCGCCATTATCGATTACAGCTTGGCGCTATTTTCGCATGCTTTTCACGAGATTTTCTGTACATTTACTGGGTAACGATCTTCATATCGTCCTGATTTTGTTTGATAGCTGCTTCAAAGTACATCCTGGCTTTTCTTTAAGCTTCATCTTAATATACGACCAAATATTTTCGATCAGCTTTTCATCCAGTGGACAACCCACTGTCTTGTTTCAACATTGTACAGAGACGACTGCGATATTTCGGATCATTATCCTCTTGAAGCACCCAGTTTGCCTCGTTCGAACCGAATAGCTTCTTAATGGACCTCAGAAGGCATTTTTGATAGATATTGAACATTTTTTCAGCACTCACTTTTTGCACTCATTTTAAACTGCAACAGACATTCAACTCTCACACTGTTTATTTGTACACTGTGCAAAAGCGTATTGACTACAGATTCGAGATCACTACCAGAGATGTCGCTGTGGACGTTACATTTAAAATCACGGCGTACACTTTATTGCAGAACTGGCTGTATTTCCACACGCCGATTTTTCCATCAGAGACGTAGACAAAACACGCCCTCAGTACATTATTTGGGCTGAATATCACGTGATATTAATAAATCTGCAGGCACTTCATTAGAATTTTAAAGAACGATCTGTACGTCTCACGTGATGGACAGGAGATAGAATTTTTGTTTTTATTTCTTCGTCCTGTCATTAGTAATATATTTTTGTTTTTATTTCTTGTTCCTGTCATTAGTAATATAATTCGTTAGCGACTTAAAACTCAGCTTATGTGGAAGAACTTCAAACAACAATTTCTTTTAATCTCGGAGTACTTTGATTTCAGAACTATGTGATTTAATATTCAACAAATTTGCGAAGCGTTTGATTCTGTACATTGAAACTCTGTTCACATTCAAATTTCGTATGAATAGGCAGACAAACCTCCAATGCTTTTTTAACAGGAGTGTCTTGAAAGTAGTAATTTTTTGTTTTTAATTTGAAACAAAAACTTTAATTCTACCCTCTTATGCAATAACACGTAAGATTACACATACATTACGTTATATGGTTCAATTTGTCAGCGTGCGATGATTCACACAGCACTGTGGAAAGATCGACATGTAATGGCGTCCATATTCCCGTAATGACGTAATATCGCACAGTTACCTTTTTTATGCGCTGCGGATGCTAGTGCAGTGACTATACCCGTAGATGTGTACACGTTTTTCGTACGACATATAGAACCTCACAGCTATGATTGTATTGTATTACGGAATATGCAACGCCATTATATGTTAATCTTCCAACGATGCAGTGTGGATTATGACATGGTAACAATTGGAGGCCTGTAACTTAAAATTTTCGTGTGGTGTTCCCTAAGGAGGAGAAGTTACTAAATCACCAATGAAATAAATTAAAGCCGGCCGAAGTGGCCGTGCGGTTAAAGGCGCTGCAGTCTGGAACCGCAGGACCGCTACGGTCGCAGGTTCGAATCCTGCCTCGGGCATGGATGTTTGTGATGTCCTTAGGTTAGTTAGGTTTAACTAGTTCTAAGTTCTAGGGGACTAATGACCTCAGCAGTTGAGTCCCATAGTGCTCAGAGCCATTTTTGAAATAAATTAAAATTACTTCTTTCAAGAAATTTAAAGCAACTATGGACCCAAACATAAAAAATACTACCAGACAAAGCCTGTGAAAACGTACTTTAAGATCGAATTCTTCATGGGACGTTTGTTAAACGTTAATAACAGGTCTTTGGGGTATCTTTCAGTCTTGTACAGGCCATTTTGCTATAGTCCAGCTGTTGAAGCGAAGTGGGTAGCCGTGTGATGATTCACAACTATTGTAATACCATATCATATCAAGACATTATACACAAGAAATTCGTGTATATTGATGACTTCACAATAAATTCTGCACAAATAACAAGGGGGGGCCACGATGTTGGGATCACGGATGAGCTTCAAACTTCGTACACCTTTGGTAGGCCATTAAATCAACATCATTTGAAAGTAGTAAGGTGCACTAATCTGGCAATTCCGAGAAAATCGCAAGAGTTTTACGCGTCTATTATGTAAATCAGGTATCTGTGAAATGGAGCCAGCTGAAAGAATTCATTGAGTCATGTGGTTAACGTTCGCTTATGGCTAGTGGGTTGTAGACGAGGCGGCTGTTCGAAGCCCCTCTCCCTCAACTCTTATTTTTTATCGCTCGTCCCATTATTTTATAGTTAATATACTGAAAAAATATACATTTTCATGAAGTTGTAGTGAATCTCATATGTTATTTGAATATTTACAATTTGTAATTAAATTTTCATGGACGAGGGACAGGCTTGAAAAGCCCCAGTCAAACCTCGGTAAATAATGATGTGAATACCGTTATCCACAATCAGTAATGTAGTAAGTCACAGAGTGCTAGACCAAAAGATTAATGTAGAATTACTTGTCGGATGTGCTCTCGACATCACTCGTTGCAGGATGTTATTTGTCTTACAAACAAGGAAAACATAAATTTAAACTTCATGCAAATACACGTGTTTTTTTCGTTATATTACCTCTCGAATGCCATATAAATTAAACAATGAGACCAGAGATGGAAAGAAATAGATTAAAGAGTGAGTATGTGGGCATTCGAACCGTCGCTTCGTCCACGACCCTCATACTCTGCGCGAACGCTAACCACATGATTCCTTAAGACCACGCCCTTTGCACAGATAAATGATTTACATGATACCCGCGTAAAACTCTTTCGACATTCTCGGAATTGCCAGAGTATTGCCCCTACTACTTCCACATTATGTTGTTTTACTGGCCTACTAAAGGCGTACAAAGTGTGATGTAAATCCGTGATCCCAATGTCGTGGCCTCCCCTTGTAAGTTGGCAAGGACAGTACATGTGGCGCTGGACTTCAGATATGCTACATTTCAAACATAATACCTACTCCAGTATGCTGGGGATCAGACTGACACATGATATTTTATGGAAGACAAAACCAGGTTTCATTTACATAACGCCATCTTTGGGTCACAACCAAATCTGTTCACGGTGTTGACGCATCTAAGAACAACAGAAAGATTCAGCAATACGAAAGAAAGCACCAGTATTCAATAAAATATAATTCATTTAAAAAATTCAAACACTTTTTTCTAAAAATTACCAAGCAGAAAGATATATTTGGGGTCATTAGTAACTGATAAAGGGAAATTTTAGGAAAAAGTGAGCATTTATTAATTTTAGATGGGAATGTATCTGTGAGATTAAGACAAATTAGAATGAAGTCCACAACATCCCAAAGTAATGAACTTAAATTGAGGAGAGCATAACATCAACAAGACATATGACATAGAAACACAGACGAAGAATGCGACTTTTCACAAAAGATTTCATTTATTTCCGATATAATTACTGCATATAGAAAAGCAGTGTGGGAGCACATATCTGGGGACAGGAGAAAATCGTTTTATTTTACACCCATTTTCGGTGTTGTAAGAAAATGAAACGCCTATAGCTGTCCTTCAGCATCAACTAAGGCCTGAAGATGGTGAATTGAAGCGCCGAAACTGGTAGCCATACAGTAAATAACAATATAAGAACGGCTGTAGGCGTTCCATTTTATAACGATAGTGAACGGCCGTGGCCCGCCAGGCTTCCAGTGAAAAGGATGAACACAAAAAAAGATCGTTGTTATTTTTTTGCCAGTGTTATTTCCATTTCCTGCCACTTTTCGTGTTATTTCCTAATAATTTAAATCTTACTTTTTCCAGTTTTTGTTTACTTCCCTATTTTTGCCTTATTTCGCTGTTTTTCATTGTTATCTTGGAAATGAAATTGTACCAATCAATTAAGTTACATTACATTTAGTGGTATCGCATTTACTTATAATACTGAAAAAAAATCATCCACATTAAAGTCATGAAAGTTAACCAATTAAAGTAAAATAATTCTGCTACCATACACTGTTGGAAGTTTTTCAAATGAAAGCAATGTCATAACTACAGCCAGCCGGAGTGACCGAGCGGTTCTAGGCGCTACAATCTGGAACCGCGCGACCGCTACGGTCGCAGGTTCGAATCCTGCCGCGGGCATGGATATGTGGGATGTCCTTAGGTTAGTTAGGTTTAAGTAGTTTTAAGTTCTAGGGGACTAATGACCTCAGCAGTTAAGTCCGGTAGTGCTCAGAGCCATTTGAACCATAACTGCAAAGTTCAGTTTTGGGACATTACACTGTCCATCTGTCAGCACTTAATTCTAGTGCTAAAATAACATCTCAGACATCTAGATTAGCTGATGGAAGACAAACTACCATCAAAACAGCACGAGACATTCGACGATATCGACATTTTCATTTGTCATGGAAATGAGCTTTTCCACAAGGTTATGAAAGGATTTTATATCAATTCAAAATATCCCTTCTGGATATCCATACCTGTCATTCTAGGTACACATAAAACTCTTTACCATGTCAACATTAACGCATCATTATCTTCCTATGCTTCAACCAAGAACGTAGGGCTATAAACACAGACTTACATGGATCTGTGGCCACCAGAGTTTTTAGCCTCGTTTGGAGATTCAGTCAAGTGAGTTTCGTTGTTTCCTTCATCTCTGCCCGAAGTACTCGCTCTTTTATATTTTTTCAAAATCTTGCTGGTTTCATCGCGAAAATTACATTTATCACAATAATACAAGTAGCAGTAGTTACTTATAATAATGAACTACTGCCCACGTATCAACTACATTTTCTCCGAGAGAGAGTAAAATGTGAAACTTCGGGAATTTCGTAATAACCATCGAATTCACGTTATGTTGCTGCAACTATCTGATTTCGATTTTTTTTTTTCACATTATCGTTTGTGTAACATTTTCCTGTCTCTACACATACCTATTAGAAGAAACTTGTCTCACTAAGAAATACGTGCAGTGAATGTCCATGAGGAAGATGCAGAAAACACTGTTTGGAGCAAATACAGCCATGTGATGACCAACAAATCGATGAAGACATCAGAGTTCGACAATCCGAGAAATCGTGCAGAAACCCAATTATGCTACCGAAACGATGTTACCACAATTGCATTGAAACATCTTTAATATCCTGTCCCATATTATATTCAAAAGTTTCTGATAATGTGCTTGCTATATTCAAGAGAATTTTTGTGTGTATGTGTGTGTGTGTGTGTGTGTGAGAGAGAGAGAGAGAGAGAAAGAGAGAGAGAGATAGAGATTAAAAGGTACTAGACCAATTTTAGGGTCGTGTCAGTCGAAATTTTATTTATTCAAGACACCACTTTACGTGATATACTTTTCCAAATTGATGATGTACTGTTACATAAAATATGTTCTTTTCTTAATTCCTTTATACTTAATTGGCTCTCAAATGAATAACCATTTTAATCATAAAGGATTTTATGACAAAAATGTGTATGACGAAACCTATCGACTGCGTCCTAAAAATGAGACAATTAGCACGTTTCAACCTAACCTGGCCATTGTTAGATAATGTTCCTGGGTGCATTACGTGTTACCACCTCTCGACTCATGACGGTACGTCCAGCCCTGTCGAACATGATCGTTTTGGTGGTCCAGGTGATATGGTGTGGGGAGGCATAATGTTGCATGTGTGTACACGCTACACTCTCTGGCCAAAGTTATTGTGACACTATACTGTTTCCCTTTATGCGTCTTTTTTGGGGGTGCATTCGGCCCTGACCTCATTTTTATAACTCCGTACCTCAGTTGGTAAGAGTGGAACCCTTACTGGTTCAGTATGTCGTCTGTCTGTCTGTCGGTTTGTCTCTCTCTATCTCTAACTCACGCTCTCTCTCTTTGTATGTCTGTTAAGACCCCTTGTTCTCCGTGACGGGTATAGGTATCCAGTCGAAATTTATGCCAGTACTACAGTCCTTAAGGTGTAAATAATTTAAGCCCATGAGTCAATGCAGTCAAAAGATACAGCCGCTTATGTCCCATATTTTGGTACGCGCAAATTCACTCACGAAACCTATAGATGAAGTCTCTACATACATAACTAAATTTGTACGAAATCCTCGGCGCGCGAGTGCTACTCGCATTTCTCCGGTTTTTGTGGATGACGATACGCTACATCATCGAACAGCGCAGATTGAGGAACTATTGGAACGAGAGTGTATTCAGTGAATTAACGGCCTGTTCTCCCAACTCAAATCCCGTCGAGCACGTGCGGAGAGAGGTAATGCAGCACGTCCAAACGCACCAACGACTGTCCAGCAGCTGTCAGCCGCGCTGGTGGAGGAATTCAGCGCCCGACCACAAGACCTCCATGGCAACCTTGTGGCCAGCATGGGACTACCTTGCAGAGCATTCGAGGCCGTCCGTGACGATCACACACCCTAAGAAACATGTTCCATCTTTTTCAATGTCAACTGGACCATCATGAATCACAGTTACTTAAGTGTAATTACTGCTTTGATTAAAAATGTCTGTTCTATCCGTCTAAGTGTCTGTTTTTTCAGTTACTGTCTGTACTTTACTGCAGCAGTTCTTTCTATGTATGTTCCAAGTTTCATCGAGCTGTGTTACTTTCGTTCTTAAGTTTAGCACACCAGTGTATATTGGTGGACAACTATGGGAAGCTAAGGTGCCACGTTTGATGTGTAGTACTAAAAGATACCGTTTCGATGAAACAGCGCGATTGAAATTCGTTAAAAAATTACTCATACTGGGTACGTCTTTGTTAGGAAAATGTCAGACTGTCGTAAAGTCCCCGTCTTTCCCCACCCAAAATGATTTGTAGACTACCGTATCCTAATATATACATTTCAAGCAGCTATTCTACATAATCTGACCCTGAGAAATGGCATCCTTTAAAAAGCTACAAAATAATTTACTTTTGGGCGAGTCTTCGGCAACAGTTCACTTTATAGGCGACTATTGAGTTTTTCTGTGAAAAAGCTACCTCAAAAATCATATAAAACAGTTTCTGGGTGTAAAAGTATAATTTTTAGATGTAGAGAAACTTAAGTAGCCTCGTTAGTAGGATATGGTATACTTCTAGAACGAAACCTGCAGTATTCTTTCTGACAAAAGAATACCTACTGTGGTAGTTAGGGGTATTCTAAACAAAAACATCAAATGTAAGGCACATCTCTACAGCTGCTACTGAAGTGAAGAATTATATGAAGAGATTATGTGCCACAATTGTTTGTGTGGTGTAAATATGCATCGTCCGAGATTTGCGCAAGGAGGAAAAAGATGTGGAACTACATTCATTAAAACAAATCACAGGAGTCGATGACGTGCTGTTGACGAATATTATCTGTCTTTTGTTCCTTCTATGTACCTTCTATCTTTATATCTGCACGTACATAAAGTCCCCAGCCATGGTTCGTACCTTTTTGTTCAGGCTAGTAGCAGCAACAACTGTACCGATGTACCGATTTCCAGTGTAAGTTTATGCAGAGAATTTATAAATTTTTTGTGAATACTGGCTGAACTATGGTGAATTTAAGTCCCTCGCTATTGTGAAAACGATGCATTTCTCATCTAGCCGTGAGTGACTCAAATCCTAATAATCATACATACATTTACGTTTCCCTCTGCTTTTTTCTGCCTGTATGTGATGGGTAATCTCATGCACTGGTGTAGAGGTTTTGATATGGTTTTCACTAAGAGACAGACTGATTCATGAGGAAGGTTGGTGGGAACAGGAGATATGCATGAGGTTGTACAACTGCAGCGCCTGGCTGCTCCGAGCTACCGCTGCCATGAGGCCGGTGAAAACTACTGTTGATATCCTAAATGACTTACAGTGCAGAATGTATCAGATATTAAGCTGACAAGAACAGGTTTCTTGACACAGAGTTAATGTTTAGCGAGTGTGAAGGGAATATGGAGAAGGTCGCACAGAAAATGTATGTCACGTTGGACTGAAGCTGGAGGCAGGTGGCTAACAATTAACCATAGATTACGTCAAACTACTCTGATTCCAGGTGGATCACGCCATGCTGCTGATGCTATTGAGCGGCTGAGAAATGGTAATAGCTGATACAGAACTGGCACAGTCCATAAGCATTTGCACAAGAACTAGTAGCAGAATGAAAGAAAAGTGATATAACTAAAAATGTTTCTTTATTTCTCTATATTATCGCAATAGACAGAAGATTGGCCACCCTCTTAAAGTAGCACACTGGTAGCTTGGAGTGTTGTAGACAGTGTAGACCAGGGGTGGGTAAGATTTGGGCTCGCGGGCCGTCCACAGGCGTGAGTGCCAAAGCGCTCAACTTGGCTGGCATATTTCCCACACTGCCACGTCACGCTGTCAGAGCGTGAGGAGGGAAAAGAGGGGAAACTGCACCACGTTTAAATGGCAGTGTAGTCGCACTGCATACTACTTGGTTTTGTTTTTCACATTTTTCGACACCATAGATCACAAAGAAAACAAATTTTCAGTGTTATTTAATTATTTTCGCCACGCTGTCATTAAACGGGCATATGCAGACCATTTCACAGAGTTTTGCTCTCAAGTTGCCACTTAATCGTGACTTATTTAGTTTCACTCCCGAGGAAAGGTCTTTCACACAGATATGTCGACGGAAAGATTGGGGCCCTCTTGAAGCCTGATTATGGAAACTTAGGAACTCCACCTGAGGCAAGCAATCTAGATATCCTGGACTTTTTAGCGTAAAATGTTTTGTCATTAAAACTGGAATTACCATGCATGTCAGTCAGTTACGTCTGCACATGTACAGCGGTGCTTTCAACTGAAATGGCAAACGGCCCCGAAAACAGCTCCGAAACAGGTGTAAGATTGGCAGTGTACTCAAAATACACTGGTGTCCAAAATTAAAGTAACAAACGGAATCTTTGCAAGGTTGTATTTATTTTGCCACAAAACAGTGTAAATAGGTGATAGATAGTAAAGCAGAAACGATGTAAAGAACGTAGAACGTAAACAACTGCAAACATTCATAACGATAGACAAAAATGTTCGTCATATTTTTTTTTCAACTTGAAGGATTTGCACACACGTGCCAACTGTGACATTCGTTTACTTTACAATCTTCGTTGGTAATCCTCGGTATCGATGTACTGCGTTGTTATACTGGCTGAAAAATGGAGGGGAGAGGGGTGGAAGTTCAATACTGACTACTGTAAATGATGTAGCCGACAGGTGCACATTTGTGTTTCACAGTTCTTTACTTTCACCGTTTACAACCCACCAATATTACACTGTTAATATGGCCAGTCCACTATTGGTAAACATTCGATAAGCCTCATTAATAGTTTGCAGGCAAACATCAGCATACTGCTACAATAGTTTACTGTTGTTTATGCAAGAGCAGTAAAACCCTAACCACACAGTTCACAGTCTTTCAAATAAATTGCACAGACACTGTCATTGTTTTAACACATTGCCTGTTGGTGTTTCACTTATTTCACGGTTAAGTTGATGAAATGTTGTTGACCTAACCAATACAGGTTCCTCGTCTGCTAATCAGCCGTGGATTGACTGACTGACTCTGCACCAAAAATTAGGCCTTTATATATCATGACAACAACAGGTGCTGAAACTATACATTGTTCGATGTTTAAGTTACAGAAATTACAATTAAGACATAACTCATTAAATTAAATGAATATATCGAAAAGTTCCTTCTTTTTAACGGTTTCTTCTACTACGAGGGTTAGACCGAATTATTTGTTTAAGTGATGAAATTAACAGACATAGTTATACAAACAATACAATTGATGAACCTGGTAATTACTTTGGAATTAATGAAGGGCTGGCTTTGCTAATATATTTTCGAATACAGCCAAATAAATACTTAAAGAATACCAGTGATTCGTCTTCCAAATGTTTGTAATTATTGTAGAATTTATATTTGTTTATAAGTCAACAATAGAATTTAAGTCACGAAACAATTACTGATTTTATCTTATAACAAAAGATTTAACTTGGAATAGGCAAAATAAATTAGGAAATTGAAGACATACACAAAACTAAGCACAAAATTAGATCTGGTGCCATGTTCTTTAAAACTGAGGACCAACCTTTGTCTTTTATGAAAATGCATATTACACTCTCGTATGTTAATGGTAATTAGTCAAAAATGAAAAAGCGAATTTAAGGAGGCAGATGGCAAAAAAAGAGAGGAAGTAAAAAGATCCCAGCTTCCTTCGTCACACCAACAACTGGTTAATGTGCTTACTATGGGATGTGACCACATCTGGCAGCAGTACAGACCTGACCACGACGGGGAATGCTTTGACTAATGTTATCCATCTCACTCTGAGGTAATAACGCCCATTCTTCCTGCAGAGCTGCCCGCAAGTCTTGGAGAATGGTTGGTGGATGCTGACTTGGTGCAACCCGTCTCACTGGTGCAACCCAGACATTCTCTATGGGATTCAAATCGAGAGAGCTAGCAGACCACACCATGCGTACCATATCTTCTCTGTTTCTAAGAAAACATCAACCACTTGTGCTCTAAATGGTCGAGCACTATCCCCGACAACCACGTAGCAACCGCACATGAGTTCCCAATATCTCCTCACGATACCTAACAGCAGTTAAACCTTGCAAATTCATCCATACAATTTCGTGAACAAGTGTGCGGCTGCTCAAAATAATCCCTGCGCACACCATAAGGGATCCTCCTCGATACCGATGTTTTCCCGGAATTTGGATCCCGAAATCGTGTTCCAACTTCCCTCCAGATGCGAATCCATCGAGAATCACTCTCCAGACCAAATCGGGGCCCACCTGTGAAAATAAGATTGACCCACTGTTCGACCGTCCGTTTGGCATGTTGCCGACTCCACTCTAGACGTTCCCTTTTGTGAAGGCCTGTTAGAGGTACACATATAGCATATCTACGACAATAAAGGCCGCTCTGCCGAAGCTTTCAGTACACAGTTTGCCTCGATACAACACGTCCAGTGAATGCTGCGAGGCCAGATGCCAGTTGCCGTGCAGTTGTCGTGCAGTTCTACTCTTACACTTACAGCCAAATAACGGTCCTCTCTTTCTGATATCACACGTGGTGGGTCCTGAACTGGTCTCCGAGGTACGGTTTATGTCTCTATAAAATGTCGCCACGTCCGAGACACAACAGAACGATTCACATTGAGCCATGGGGTCACATCAGTCTGTGACTGTCCTGCTTCCAGTCTTCCTACGGCCCTCCATCGCAGACAGTCTGGCAGTGCAATACTGCACCGTTTGTGACTGTGCACACAACGATTACGGATGTAGGACTCCCCGGCAAACACTACCTCATTCGATAGGTGGCCTGACATCATCGTCGGCGTGGTTGTCCGTTGACTGGAATGCCATCTTCCGTGCGGAACACGATCGTACAGACATCTGTTGACAGTTTGTATGATTATGTGATTAATTAGATGAATGACGGGGGAATAGCGGTTTGTTACTTTAATTTTGGGCACCACTGTGTTTACAAAACTATCCTTGTAATTCTTTCAAGGTCACAATAAATTCTTCAAACCTCACGTTTTCTTTATCCCCTGTGAGCTTAGGAACTGCCTTTGTCATAATGTGTCCATTCTACAACCCGATTTTCTTTTTAAATGCATCACCATCAAATCAGAAAGAAGTTACCTTGCACTATGGGCAGCGTGCAGTCAAGTCCATTTAAAATGTGAATTCTGCACTCCATTCCGGAGGCTCTACTTTACGTTCCTGCACTCCTTTTTTCTTCATAAATTCTATAGCGAGTTTTAGATCGAAAATTCGTTTCAGACATGCGCCAGACTTCACCAATGTACTTTGAAGTAATATATACTCTTTGTTCAGTTCCGCTGAAAACTGTGGCGACTTTGGAAATTTTAATATTCGTACCTTCAGTTTCTTCACAGGCTCCAGGTCTGCAAATTCAGCACAGAGTGCTTTTTGATGTACAGAACAACGAATCTCGTCTGTCGATTGTTGTGTTTCTGCTCTTTAATTGTCAACTAAACCTTTAAATTCTTTCTGCATAGTATTGTAATTTAGTTTCATAGCAGATATGCATTACCTGTTGCTTATGCGAAATGAGAATTATCAACTCTCTCTTCTGTCGTCCCCATTAATTTAAAGAATTCCGACGACAGATCTCTAGGACTGCCTCTTTTTGTGCAAACGGCCACCGGACCTGTGAACGTCGTTCATATCACAAACAAACAGCGAAGGCTGAACAGAGCTGACAGCACGATTCTGTCGAACTCAGAGAGCTGAAAACTGCCGCACCGGAATACTAAATGAAATATCGTGCTGTACCAACTACTTCAGTGAAGTACGGAGCAAAGCCAAGTGGCAGGCCGAGCGATGGTCGGCCCGCGGCCTGCACACGCTGCACGAGTGAAGCTTGGCACGCCATGGTCGGCCCTGGTGTAGAAATAGTATCAGGAGCCTCCACTGGTGACTTAAGCCATGGCAGTCTGCTGATCTTTTCTTGTGTGTCAGTTGTATGGAGCCAGCTTAGTTGCAATGGGTCGCCATGGAGACATGACGGATTGGGAGAAAGGAGCTATATTGTTTGTACCTTCAAATCTTCAATCAACGAATGTAGTTTCCCGATGTTGGTGTGTCAACACAGACTGTCCAACCTATCTACAAGGAATTTTGTACCACTCGTAGTCATGTAAGAGGAAGAAGAACAGTGGTTGCAAAAAAATCCTAACCAACAGGGATCAGGGATGACTGTCACGCCTTGTCAATGACCCTCAGTTTCAAAACTGATAGAAATTGCAGCTGTTAGTTAATGAAGATCCATGTCAACCAATATCCAAGTTAACATTGTGAAGGGAACTCCGTGCAACGAACAAATGGAGTCTGATTCCTCGCAGTAGGTCATTGCCCATAGCAGCACGTACTGCTGCAATTCTTCAGTGGGGTAAACAACACAGAAACTGGACAGTAGCTGGCAGGAGGCATGTGGTGTAGAGTAATGAATCTCGATTTTACTCCTTTTCAAAGCATTCAAGGCGTCGAGTGTACCAACAGCCTTTTAATCTGTAGTGCGTGGAGGTCTTAGTTCAGGCTGGAGGTGGATGTGTGATGTTTTGGGAGTGTTTGTAGTACCATGACTTGGTCCCAGTCATTCAGGTCACTGAGAACATGAACCAGCATGTATATTTCAACGTTTTCGTGAGGAAGTGTTGTCCTCTGTTCTACACCTCCATTAGTAATGTCTTGTGGACACTTCCAGTATGATATCAGCCGTGTTGCGAGCGCTATATGCAAATAATCAGGCTCCCTACATCTCGACTGGCCCACTAAATGACCTAATCCTAATCTCAAAACAGATATCCATGAGTATCATGAACAGTGGATGAAATGCAGCGATCAACATACCCGTAATTTGATAGCTCTAAAGGGTCCAATCATAACTGGGTGGCTTCAGCTAGGTATTGCACACCTCTCTTCGTCACTGAATTGCAGCCATTATCTAGACCAGAGATGGTGCTGCACGTTATTGGCACAATGACTCGTGGGGGTGACTAATTTTTTGTTTATTGTCCTAATATTCCTTGACTTTTCATGGTTTTTACAAGGACAAAATCGCCCTCCCTATATTTAATTCGTTTGCGCCCTGTGCCATACCTCCACTTCCAATCTCTAGCCTATTCCAACTTTTCTTTTACTTGCACCTCTCAATCATGAACTGTAATTACCTTCCTAGCCAGTAACTCCACAAACTCAGAGACCTGATTAGCTGCTTCTTATTGAACATCACCACTAATGATTTGAACCCATCAAACAGCTTGTCATTCTGTTCGTTACACTTTCTAACATAGTACAGTATTCTGCCTAAGTATTGTGCTTGTGGCTGCAATATGACCCGAACAGTGTTTTCAGCTCTCGGATATTGCTTTCTGTGAGGTAGTTACTAGAAGACATAGTGAGGTCCTGAGATGTTTGATACTCGTACACTGCACTGTGAAGTCCCCAGCATCTTAGAAATGAACAGAAACCTATTACCTGATGATGGTGTACATAGTTTTACAACTTTCAGGAAATATGCTAGTTTCTCATCAGTTACTGCATTAGAATTCTTTTAGTCGCTCTCTTAACCCTAATAGTCTCACTGCATTAGAAGGAAAAGGTCTACTACTAGCAGAACATATGTAAGCCTTTTACTGGCAGTGGTCCAGAAAGGTATGACTAACAGCTCAATAATTTTGCTTGATAGGATGCTCTGCATCTCCCCTTGCCTGGTATTTGGGTTGTATTTCACTTTATGTCATCAGTCACTTACATTGAGCTGTTTCCCCAACTTTCCTGTCTATGACGAGGTGGTACCCAAAAGAAACTGAACGTATTTTTGTGAACTTATTTATTTACATTTTAAGTCCAAACTTTCGATCCCCTTCAAATCACTCACAACTAGCGCTAATACACTTGTGTTATCTTTTATTCCATTTTTCAAAACATTGTTTAAATTCATCTTTTGTGATGCTTGACAGGGCCTCTGCCGTTTTTTTCTTCGCATAAGGAACATCAGCAAAATGCTTTTCTTTCTTGCGTCTTTTAATTCTGGGGAAAAAAAAATAGGCGCTTGGGGCAAGGTCGGGTGAGTATCAGCGGGAGGGGGATGAGGAACAGGGGCCATATCATTTTTGGTCAAGAAAATTCGTACAGTCGGGGCTGTAAAAGCAGGGGCATTGACATGATGGACAAATACATTCACCTGGCTTAGTTTCTCTGCGCATTGCTGCACAGTCCTTTGAAAACTTCCAAATAGAAAGCCTGGTTAACTACCTGACCCTGCGGAATAAATTCTGAATGGACGACTCTTCTCACGTCGAAAAAAGCAAATAAGTATTATTTTAATGTTTGATTTCACCTGACAAGCTGTCTTGAGATGAGACGAACTTGAAGTCTTCCACTAGCCCGATTGTTGCTTTGATTCAGGACCGTAAGCATAGGACCATATTTCATCACATGTGATAATTTTAGAAAGAAATTTTGGGTCATTTCGAGACTTTTCTTTCAAAGCACAGCATGCTTCCACAAGACATTCTCTTTATTCAGTAGTCAGCAGTCGTAGCACGAATTTGGCAGCCACCCTTTTCATTCCCAGTTTTTCTGCCACAATTCGCTGCACAGAACACAAAGTCACTCCCGATAGCTCCACAATTTTTTCAGTGGTCCATCGTTGATAACTACAGGAGTGTTCGCCTACCAGAACGATGTATATCATCAATATTGGTATTTCAACATTTTTGAAACTGGAGAACCACCCCACAACATCGTCCTTGTACATAGTTTTTAACATTTCAAGAGTTTCTGTTCTACTTTTTCCGAGTGAAAAGCAGAATTTCACCGCCGCAAGCTTCTCACGAAAGTCAGCCATTACAAAAACAACCACACAAAACAGTTTTCACTATGAACGCTGCCGAAACCCGTCACGACCTTCTTCAGCGATGGCACTCGGATTACTGACCCTGGAATGTTCGCTCAATGTGCTCCTAGCGGCAAAACACGAAACTAAAAAATATGCGGCCAGAAAAAAATTAGTTCTGTTTCTGTTGAGTACCGTCTCGTATTAAACAGCACCTTTTATTTAATATTTCCTTTATAATACCTTGAAAGCTTATCCTTAGTCCTTTAAGCTCTTATTATAAAATTTGAACTGATCAGTGGTCTGTACGATAATATCTTTACAGAGTTTCAGAGTTTACTTTTCCTCACCCACATCTTTCATATTCATGACTCCAAACTGGTTATTTCTGTCATCTTCCTTAATGTTTTCCTCGTATTCAACAAGCAGATGGGGTAGATCGTCTTGTACCACATTATCAGTGCCCCTGAGATATTCTATTTTCTACTGAAATTGCTGCACGAACAGAATACACTGAGTGATCCTGCCATTCAGCAATTTGCAGTCCTGCAGGTAGCTTAAGGCTTTTTGCACATGCGGTGTATGGTTTCACACCCTTTCAGGTATATACGAATTTAATTAAATCGCATATGTCTGCCAATACTTCTTTTCCAAAAATACATTTAGTTCTCTCACATTTAGACATCACCCCACCAGCAAACGCCACAATCCACTATTCGAGTATTCTCCAGCTATTTTCATTTGGAAAAGAGCAGCTATCTCCCAAAGCCTCAGCTTTCTGTCGTCAGACAGAATATAAATACCGTGCCTGGATTATAAAGCAGTTTCTTCTCTTTCTTTCGAATAACCCATCTGGAGGGTACGATGAATCAACTTTGGCTACTCTTCATTTTATTAGATTTCCGTAGTTTCCAAATTTCCTTCATCCTTTTAGAGTGTTGTTCCCTTTCTTCTTGAGTCCACTTTCGTCCAGTTGTTTGCCTTCTCTCCTGAAATTCTGCCTTTTGAACTGCCTTTCTGAAATGTGTTCTGTTTTCTATTGTGTCTATTGTAATTCTAGCATTTTCCATGTCCTTTCCAGTCCCTGTGAACCATGTGGTCTTGGTTCAAATGGTTCAAATGGCCCTGGGACTTAACTTCTGAGGTCATCAGTCCCCTAGAACTTAGAACTAATTAAACCTAACTAACCTAAGGACATCACACACTTCCATGCCCGAGGCAGGATTCGAACCTGCGACGTAGCGGTTGCGCGGTTCCAAACAGCAGCGCCTAGAACCGCTCGGCCACCCCGGCCGGCCATGCAGTCTTGGATTTGTAGCTATTGAGTAATGTGAATATCCGCTTGGTTAGTCTGTTGTTATCCATTCTGAATATATGTCCAAAAAACTGTAGTCTTCTCTTCCTCACTACATCAGTTAATTTTTCAGTTTTCAAGTATAGCTCTCTGTTTGGTCTTAACCTGTATTCAGCATTATCGTTTCTTTTAGCTGCTAGTATTTTCCTTAAAATTCTTCTTTCGACCTTCTCTAGTTTCTCAAGATCTCCACTTCTTGTTAGTTTAAGTATTTCTGCCACATACAGAGATTCAGGTCTGACCACTGTTTGGTAATGTCTTAATTTCGCATTCCAGGACAAGGTTTTTTTGTTATAAATGTTTCTGGTCATATGAAACAATCTTTCCATTTTGTGCACTCTAGTTTTTATAGCTGTCTTTTCTTTTGCATTGTACGTAATCCACTCTCCTAGGTATTTAAAGGAATGTGTTTTGTGTGTTCTATTGTTGTTAACTGCAATGTTTTGAGCATCACAGATGTTTGTCATGAACATTGTTTTTTAGAAGGATAATTGTAGTCCTACTTTGGCTGCTAGTTTTTGCAGTTCTCTTACTTTCTTCTTGGGAATTATCTAGCGAATCTGTCATCAATGCCATGTCATCTGCGAAGGCTAAACAGTCGACGGTGATCTTGCTTGGATTTCTTCCGAGTTGAATCCCTTCAGTATTGATGGCCTTCCTTCATTTTCGAACTACCTTCCTAAAACACAATTGAAAAGCAGAGGTGACAAACCATCTCCCTGTCGAACACCTAACTTTATTTCAAACGATTTTGAGAGCTCTCCCCTAAATTTCACTTTCGCTTTTGTATTTGTCAAAGTTGCTTTAATTATTTCAGATGGTTTAGTATCGAGTCCCAATTCTTTTAAGATATCAAGCAGTGTATTTCTGCCAGTTGAATCATAGGCTTTTTTTAAGTCCACAAAAGTAATTACATGTTTTAAGTTCCTGATTTTCCTCATTTCTGTTAAGTTCTTTTAGTTTAAAATTTGTTCTGCACATGACCTTCCCTTCCTGAATCCAGCCTGCTACCCCCCTAGCTGTTTGTCAAGTATTTCTTGCGCTCTTTTTAAAAGCGCCTTAGACAAGATCTTATAGCTCACGGGCAAGAGGGAGATTCCCCTATAATTGCTAGGGTCTGTCCATTCCGGTGGTAAGCTGTGTGTTGTCCAGATTTCTTTGAGTATTTCTGATAGACATTGTATCATGTTGTCACTAGAGTACTTCCATAGTTCAGCAACTATATTATCCACTCCAGGTACTTTATTATTTTTAAGGTCTTTTATGATTTCTTTTATTTCTTTTGTGGTTGCCGGTTTTGAGTGCGGTGGTGTTGGGTTTACAATATCGAAATTAAATTTATCTTCCGGTGGTTATGTAGTTCTTCAAAGTATTCGGCAAGTATTCCACAGTTCTCTATTCTACTGTATGCAGTTTTCTGCGTTTTTGGGTCCGTGAAAAATAGACTAGGTGGAGTGTATTTCTTTAAGTTACTTTTGAAAGTTTTGTAAAAGTCCCTAGCATTGTTCTGTTTGAAGTTGGAGTCTATTGATGGTAGTTAGTCTTTCATGCATTGTACTTTGTGTCTTTGGATCCGGGCTCCTTTTAGGGAGTTCCTATTTTTATCACTTTCATTTGCATTCCATATGTTCCAAGCTGATTGTCTTGTTAGGATTAGTTCGTCACACTCATTCCATCAGGCATGTTTCCATTTTTTGGTAAGGAGAATGGTTTCTTCTGCAGTCTGTACTATGTCTTTTTGAAGTTGTTCCCATGTTTTAGGTGTTCTCTTTTTCAAAAGTGTCCTGAAATTATCTTCTTTAGTTAATTTTTGAGTGTCAAACTTTTTAGGTTGATGCTGGCTCTTTCTTTTATATATTGGCCTGATTTTGAATTTAACGATAGATAGATAGTGATGTGAATCTAAACCTGCACTCTTAGCAACTTTTACACTGAGTATCTCTGATGTAGACAGTCTGCTTATAGCAACATGGTCAAGTTGTTTCTCCCCACAGACTGGATTCGGGGACACCCATATAGTTCGTTTCCTAGGGAGTTTTTTGAAAAATGTAGACTTTAGAACTATATCATGTTCTCTACATAAACTAATAAGTCTTTCTCCATTTGCATTGGTTCTTCTATGCGTTGAGAATTTGCCTACTATAGATCGGTGATGACGTTCTTTGCCGATTTGAGCATTAAAGTCTCCCAGCAATGTTATTGTGTTTCTGGATGAAATCTGGTCTAAGGTGTTTGACAGTTCCTGCCATAAAAAACTCTGTTTGTTCTTTTTGTGTTCTGTTTTTCTCATTTGTTGGTGCATGTGTATTTACAATGGTATACAGTTTTTTTACTGATTTGAAGATTAAAGTTGAAAGTCTTTAATTGACAGATTTAAATTCTACTATCGGGTTTAATATATTTTGGTTTACAACGAATCCTGTTCCAAATTGGGGTACATTCTTCATAACTCTTTTTCCCGGTTTCCCTTTGAAGATTCTGAATCCCTCTGATTCAAATGAATGTTCATCAGTATATCTTGTTTCTTGGAGTGCTGATATTATATTTTTCTGTTCTATAAAATTTATTAACGTTTTCAATTTTCCTGTTTTTAGATTTGAGTTTACGTCGGAAGTTGCCAAATTGTTTCTATTTTTGTGTCTAATTTTATTTGCTGGTTGCTTAAGGCAGGTTTCAGGATGCTCCGACTCATCCTTCGCACATTGCTGTAGGCCCCCAGAATCCGAATGCCTACTTTTAATTTCGTTAGAAATTGGAGATTGGTTACTTTGTGGGGTAAAATCTCTTACAAGGTGCGTATCCACTGTTGATTGTTTGTTAGGTTAGGGGAACAAGTCCGCCGGCCGCTGTGGCCGAGCGGTTCTAGGCGCTTCAGTCCGAAACCGCACTGCTGCTACGGTCGCAGGTTCGAATCCTGCCTCGGGCATGGATCTGTGTGATGTGCTTAGGTTAGTCAGGTTTAAGTAATTCTAAGTCAAGGGGACTGATGACCGCAGATGTTAAGTCCCATAGTGCTTAGAGCCATCTCAACCATCGGAACAAGTCCCCTACGGATTCTACTCACGGTTGTTAGCTCCGAGGAACGGTTTTCAGCCGCACTACTGGTGGACAGACGCTGACCACTTAGCCGCTTGTTTCAAGACAGATGCCAAGTGGATTTCTTTCTTTGGTTGCCTCTTCCGCTAGTTCCGCCGTACCGAGAACTATTCCCTCCGCCTTCACTACCACTGAGGTCTTCATTGTAGTCCTAGCAAGGTGCCCTTACGAGGTATTATCACCCTGGCCAGGTGTAACCTTGGTTTTTTAACGAGGTAATTACTCCTCCCCCTCCTCCTTCCTCACCTCCTGTGTGGTGAGGCCACGGGCTTGCGACCGGCGCAGCGGAGTTATAAAGCAATTTACTGGTACATAAACTGCTTTTATCGCTTCAGAGTCTCTATAACATTCAGGTGCCCACATGCACAACACAGTTTTCTTTAAAAGCCTCGAAATGTCACGTGAATTTAGGCTTTGGTTGTTCACAAGCTTTCTATAAAGACTGCACATTCAAATGAAGGACTTTAGCTACTTCATATTCTTTGGTTTTAGACACTCGGATATCAGTTTTATTTTCTCATCAAATGACAATAATCCTTTTAATGATGGTATATGCCCCAGAAGAATTAAGATGGCTTTTGCTGATTCCAAGAGTTAAGTGTTATCCTCATTCACGCCAAGATGTGAACAAATCCTACAATAAATTATAGGGCTCCTGCTAAGTATTTTTGTTTAACAATGATATAGTCAATCCTTCTTATGTGTTCACTTCCAAGCACAAAATGTAATGCCATTATGAAGATGGTAACTTAAGTGCATAGTCCGAAAGGTACTAGTATGTACTAGTATACTCTACCTTCAAACAGCGAAGCAGTGTATTTTTTGCTTCCTTGTGCCGAAGACGCCGACTGGAACCCAGCTGTGAGACTCATGCTCAACATTAATCTCATTTTACTGTAGCATTGTACCGGCTTGTGTATGCTTTAGGATGGTCAGTCTCATTAATTACGATTTTATTTAAATCATTACCACTGAGCACTTTTCTGACTCGTCTGTTCTTTTTCTTCAGAACAACAATGGGATTGCGGTATACGTTTCCAAAAAGCTCAATAACCTCTCAATCCAGCTAGAGCTCTACTCTAATAGCACTATTATTAATTCTTTGGTTCAAATGGTTCTGAGCACTATGGGACTCAACTGCTGAGGTCATTAGTCCCCTAGAACTTAGAACTAGTTAAACCTAACTAACCTAAGGACATCACAAACATCCATGCCCGAGGTAGGATTCGAACCTGCGACCGTAGCGGTCTTGCGGTTCCAGGCTGCAGCGCCTTTAACCGCACGGCCACTTCGGCCGGCGTTAATTCTTTCTACTTTTCATTATTATTATAAAAGTTCATGTTATTGTCGTCGTTTTCTCACATACAGCAACTAACATATGCTGGTTTAGTGTTCTCAAAGTTTATGTGGTTTCCTTAGCCGACTTACATCTCTCCTTCCTTTTGGTTTATAGTTCAGAATTTTCCTAGGTAATCGTTTGTCTATCGCTCTGTTCATATCTTGTTTCAAACTATGTTTGTATTCGGTCATTTCCTCACTGATAGTAATCACATTCAATTCATTACAGTTTTCATTTTTATTTAAATTTCTTTCTGTTCAGCCGACCAATCTTCTTTAGAATCTGATGCCTGCTGCTTGTGTTTCTACATTAATTTTGTCTTTCTTTACCCAGTTCTCGGTTCCATATAAAATAATGATATTACCATAGCTTTTATAACGCTACAGTAATATCATTACTTTTATGTCGTTTTCATTTTCGTATTTTCTTCTCTTTCCTTGGTTTGTAGCTAATCATTATGTTTGTTTTTCCACATAGTGCATGAAATTTGCCCAATATTTCATCTATATCATAATCACAATCATACTGTAGCCCAGAATGTTAAGATTTTATACCTGTTCAGTTATCATAAACACTGATGAGCCAAAACATTACTGTCACCTGCTGAAGAGGTAACACCAGTGTAACAGCCTAAAATTTTTTTTCTTTGTCAATTTTTTCTTTGTGGAATGTTAGGTGATAGAGAATCAATACTTGAGGTAGTTGTTGAGCATATATTAAAGAATATTACAAAATATTTTTGTCGGAAAATATTACAGAATGGAGACAATGCGGCAATTCTGCCGAGGCATGTTGAATTTGAGACGATATACGGCAAGCACTGTAACTGATGCCAATTTGATCTGGAAAAAAGAAAAAAATCTGAGTAAACTACATGAGTTTAGCTATTGAACCACGTAAAGGATTTTTTGAAATATTGATTTTTGTGTAATTGGCTAGTTTTTGAATAAATTCGTTCAGGTTCCCCCAAAAAAGGAGTATCATTTGTTAATAAATATTGTTTAAGTTAACTAATAGAAAAGCCCCTACGTGGTTCCCTTTGAAATGTTATTTCATCGTTTTGGAAAAATTTTCAAATAAAAAGATTGAAAATTTTTCGAGTTATGCTGCCTGCCATTTTTAAAAATGAATTTCAAATTTTAAAATTTTTTTATAGACGAGCAGAAAAAATTCTGCCTTTAGAAAATTCTTACCATTAATCTGCTATCCCAGGACTGGCCTGTCATACTTTTGTCGTTGCGATCGAAATCATATCTGTAAGGTGTCAGGCAAATCCAACACCTTCCATGAAAACCCTGACATGATAAGCAAATCCAGTAGTATGTCACATAGCTCCGAATAAATCGTGACATTAAATTAACCAAAGTAATTCGAGTAACGAGTGAGCAAATGGAATACCACAGACTAACACAAGAATGCCTAAATGCATGTCATACCTTCCCACCGTGAGACAGACGCAGTTCCGAGGGGAGAAACGAGAACAGAAGCCGAGAGCGGAACCGTGTTAAGCGAGAAGGCCCTACGATAAGGGACGGACACCCACGTCGTCAGCTAACCGCTACGACCACACCACCCGCAAGTTTTTAGCGTGAGACTTTTTCGCGTCTCTGTTACGTTAGGACCACCCCCCAGCCCATGTAAAAAGCTAGAGCCCTCCAGAAGAACAGTATAGATCTTACGATAACACAAAAAGGGCCACACCCCAGCCGGAAGTTTTAGCGTGAGACTTTTTCGCGTCTCTGTTACGTTAGGACCACCCCCCAGCCCATGTTAAAAGATAGAGTCCTCCCCACCCGCATGTTTTAGCGTGAGACTTTTCGCGTCTCTGTTACGTTAGGACCACCCCCCAGCCCATGTTAAAAGATAGAGCCCTCCAGAAGAACAGTATAGATCTTACGATAACCCTAAAAGGACCACACCAGCTGCAAGTTTTAGCGTGAGACTTTTTCGCGTCTCTGTTACGTTGCAAACTTTAAAAATCATTGCCCCACCACGAAAAGTATAACGTTTCTCATTGGATAGGCAGAATTTTTGTAGGCGGAGCTTAAGGTTAACATTGAGACACTGATTGGTCAGATGAAAACACAGCCAGATAGTTTTTTTTAAACCAACTTCGGTAAATTGTGGTAAGGAGAAGTTAGGGGAGTTACTTCCGAGACGGCGAGGTGAGCGGAGCTGTGCTGCCTGCCGCCCCCTGGCGAACACCGACAAGGTAATGAACGCTCGCAATGCTGCATTTTTGAGCGCATAAGGCTTCACTCAGAACTGCAGAAGTCTCATCTGTTACATCCCCTTTACGTAATACTAGTGTCGATCGTCAATTAAAGCTCATGGTGTTCACATTTGCCACTTGAAGTAAAAATCTGAAACTCGATGATTTTTCTGTTATATAGTTATTGAGAAGCCACATCAGCCACTGTAATTTACGACAAGTTAGATAAGTAATTAAAGATAATTGAGGGTCACTGTAGACCATTTTGATAGTTTTCTCTCTTGTGAAACTTAATTTAAACCTAGATTATAGATGTGATATAGGTCATCCTTCGATCCATTGTAGAACTTGGAAACCCACTCAGGGAATATTCGTTCACATTTTTGTTGAACGCAGTTGGTTTTTACCTTCCTGTATTAAAACATTTCTTTTTATCAATAGTGCAATTTATAAACGATGTTTTGTGAGTAGAATAAAATTTCCAATGGTAAACTTAACTGCTTTTTCGACGTTATTTTACCAGCTAACTAAAAATAGGAAAGCCTTGAACCCCTTCCACCAAATTTAGTTAGTATTAAGATTCCTTTACAGGGAGTGCAGTGGAGCTGACGCTGAAATCATTAAGTATTTGGTTATATCATCGCTAGTCTCACTGAACTCTTCTGAATTCTACATGTCATGTGTGGTCTGACGTCTCCTTACCAGCAACAGGTCCCAGGGTCAAACTAGTCAATTCCCTAAAAAACACGCTCAGACCGTCGTTGCGCGAAAGTGGTAGGGAGACACGATATAGAACAAACAGACACCACGCAGAATGTTTAGATATCCACTATTTTATCACAGAACGATTGAAATATTGGTCGTTACAATTCCATGAACGCAAAAAACTTTAGAGTTCCGTTTAGCCCTACACCAGGCACCTGAATTGGTGCCTTTGATTACTATCACATGATCTACGGAATTTCAGATAAATATTCTCCATAGCTTAAGATTAAAGGAACTGGAAGTCGTGCATTCCTTCCTCTATCTTGGGTCAACCATCTGCAGCACGTGAAGTTGCGAAGATGAGATAAGAAGACAGATCACGCTAGGGCGATTGGCTCACCAAGATCTTGCAGAGAAGAGCAATAACAAATAGCACAAAGATCCGGCTAGTTAAAACACTCGTGTTTTCTGTCTTCTTTTATGGTTGCGAAACATGGACACTCAATGCCAGAGACAAACGGGCCATTGATGTGTTTGAGCTTTGGAACTGGCGTAGGATACTACGCATAAAATGGACCGAAAGAAGAACAAATGTCTCCATAATTGAACAACTCGATATCTCCAGGTGCCTTTCTTCTCGAGTCACCGAAAAAATTCTCCAGTTCTTTGGCCATACTGTGAGAAGAGATGGAGAAAATCTACAGAAAATAATCTTGCAAGGAAAGATCGAAAGGACTAGACCAAGAGGAAGAGCGGCGAGCAGATGTATAGATCAAATCAAGAAAATCTCCGGTCTACCTCTACAGCAGGCAACCGTCCGGGATGGAGACGCTTGGTTCATGGGTTCACGACACTCAAGCAATGAGCACAACGAGTTATGAATGAATGAATGAAGAATGCGTACTGAACTGTGCACCCAGAAACTCTTGTGTCTGCACCGGCAATGCACACTGTCGTCAGATCTGCCACAGTTCGTCACCTATGTTCCCTTACAGAGCGGTCAAGCCTCTGACTTCCTCGTTCTTCGATGAGGCATCGGGGACCACCACCTTGTCACCCACTCGTTGTTCCACTGTCCTTCATTTACTTCTCATACATGCTCATAAGGGAGGCTCTTAATTTCACAATTTTTACTCTTTTTTCTGCTACTACCAGTTTAGTTCCATTGAAAAAAGAAAAGTTGTGTGTAATTTTGACTCACTAGGAAAAGGGGAAGGCCTGCTCCAAGGGCGCTATATTTGAAAGAAAATGAAAAAAAGGCATATACGTTTTACTAATTTTTTTACCTGAAAAAAATTGCCCGTAAGTATCTGATTGATCAATACCTGATTTACTCTCAATACATTTATTACTTGTAATACTGCCGTATTAATTTTAACACTATAATATGTAAGGACATTTTGTGAGGTAAATATGACGAGAAAGGTCTCATTCTCCTTTAAAAGTTATTATGTTTTTATTATGACTGTTTTTGTGGTGAAGAAACCTATAACGGTACATCGATTCACCCAGAAGAACATACAGTTACTCTTTCTCATTTTACTGTAAATTTCTGATTGTAGTCTTCCATTAGGTAACCAAATCTCTCAGCCATACCACTAACAACTTTCACTTGACGAAATCTTTACTTTCATGTCATACAATCAAAATTGGTGAAAAATACTCGTATTTTATTAGAAACTGTTTAATCTCATTATTGATAAAGTGTAGGATTTTATTGATTGCTACTTCAATCCTCGTAGTATTTTCTTTGCTGTTTCTACTTCACCATTCACTGCTTCTATTATTTCCTTCTTTGAGTGAGACGACTATTTAGGATTTAGGATGTCCTAAACCACAGAACAGGGGAAAGATATACATGATTTTTCAATTTTTGTGAAACCAGACCACGGACTACCTCATATTTATGAAGTTTTGATAGACTATTGAAGTCCAAATACGTACTTTGGCTTCAGAACTGGCACAGGATCATGCATCGACACTAAAATTGCCTTGATAGATGCCTCTTGGACCACATAAAATAGTTCACGAGATGGTGATACAAGAGAGATAACAATTAATTCTAAAACTTCAGTATAAGCCTATTTTACTCTTGAATTATGTCGAACAAAATTGAGAACTCGAGATATACTGTATTATTAATTTGATCCAAAGATTCCTTGACATTTCCAGGTTAAATTTAAGTTTGGAGTTTATTAACATTGATTTTAGATCAGACGTTCATATATGCAGTAGTACAGGGTGCACATAAAGTCCGGGGACACTTTCAATTATTTATTGCACAAGAACCAAACATTATACAGATATCATAGATATGTCATTTTCAAGACAAATCCTGACAGTTTTTTTCATGTATATTGCTATAGCCTAGTTTGGTAATTTGACGATAGTCAGTGCTAGTCGCAAACATGGCGGGTTCAGGTGCGGAGCGAGCTTTCTGTGTGTTGAGAGTTCGACAAAAACAGTAGTGCTACAGCTATTCAACGGATGTCATTCATTGAATTTTTTCTGTGGGGACACATTAAAGATCTGGTGTATGTACCGCCTCTACCACTTGATGTATCCGAGTTCCGGGAGAGAACACGGGAAGCGACTGCCACAGTCGACGATGCCATGCTGGGACGGGTATGGCAAGAATTCGATTACCGTATTGACGTCTGCCTGGTCACTCATCGTTCACATATCGAATGTTTTTTTATAAAAAAAAAGAAAAAACTTTCAGAGTTTCTCTTAAAAATGCAATATGTATGACATCTGTACAATGTTTAGTTCTTGTGCAATAAATAACTTAAATTGTTTCCGGACTTTATGTACACTCTGTATAGTCATATCTGTGTTTGTACCGCTCAGCGTTTCCTCAAAAATGCTTTCGACAGCGTTTCATGTATCTGGTGGGTGTAAGGTAATAATTTTCAAGCAAAAAAAAAAAAAAACACACCTCTAAATAGATGATATACCACGAATTACTGATTTAACGTAAGAATGTCAACTACCATCAGTTAGAGATCCTAGACAACTTTTTCCTGCTCTGTTCTGTAGTAATTTAATCCACCTGAATATTTCTAATATTACTCGAATTAATTCAGTGCTGAATTTTATTTTCAAATTCATTTATATGTAAAACTTTTGTTGTAAATACATAAATCGTTAAACATTTTTGGAAGCTAACTATCAGCAGCCCTCAAGTAACATATAAAAGGCATGATTTACCATCAGCTGCTTTTATTTTAAACACAAATATCGACCGGTTTCATTCATCTTCACGGATCAGGTTTAAAACATTTTAAGCCACGAAAAGTTTAAGGTGTGGCTTAAACTGTTTTGAACCTAATCCATGAAGATGGTCTGTGACCGAAAGCGATCGATATTTGGGTTTAAAATAATAACAGCTGATTTTATACACATAAATCATTGACTAGTTTTACTTCATAATCCCTTCGCGCTCTCGCCTCTTCACGGCTGCCCCTGTCCGGCCAGAAGCCAATCTTTCTGTGATAACTGGTGGTCGATTTCATATATAAATCTTGGCATTTCTTGCGACCATTGAGTTATCGAAAATTTGATACCATCTTCAAACTCCAAAGCATTTTTATGTGATAAGTCTTCAAGTTTTTGAAAGAAAAAAGGTTTCTTTCCGATTATTAACTATCGACGATCTTCCGGCAAATTTTTTGTACTTGCTTCCACTGTTGGTACAAAACTTGTAATTTTAATATACAGTTTTTCATGTTCTGTGTCGAAATTCATAATTTTTAGCAATGAGTAATAACTTAACACGCAGTTCGCAGAACTTTGGTGCAAGGTTTATTTACACACCAGAAAATTGTTCTATAAATAAATAATGAAAAAACATCCGAAAATCGTAAAGAAAAGTCCATTAATATATCTTTGACAGATGACAGTTTACTTCCAGTCATCTTACGTGAGTGATATGCGAGTAAATATGTTACCTCCCACAAAGGTTCACAGAAGGATACGTTATACTTGCTACGACTGCTACCAGCCGTCTCAAGTGAAAGACCATTGGCGGTTGTACGGGATGGGTGGAAAAAAATTCGATTGGGCTCGTTCCGCTCTCTTTCTACTTACGCTGTGTGATCAAAACTATCCGAACACCCACAAAAACATAGTTTTTCATATTAGGTGCATTGTGATGCCACCTACTGCTAGGTACTCCATATCAGCGACCTCAGTAGTCATTAGACATCGTGAGAGAGTAGAATGGCGCGCTCCGCGGAACTCATGGACTTCGTACGTGGCCAGGTGATTGGGTGTCACTTGTGCCATACGTCTTTACGCGAGAATTTCACACTACTAAACATCCCAAGGTCCAATATTTCCGATGTGATAGTGAAATGCAAACGTGAAGGGACACGTACAGCACAAAAGCGTACAGGCCGACCTCGTCTGTTGACTGACAGAAACCGCCGACAGTTGAAGAGGGTCGTAATGTGTAATAGGCCGACATCTATCCAGACCATCACACAGGATTTCCAAACTGCATCAGGATCCACTGCAAGTACTATGACAGATAGGTGGGAGATGAGAAAACTTGGATTTCATGGTCGAGCGGCTGCTCATAAGCCACACATCACGCCAGTAAACGCCAAACGACGCCTCACTTGGTGTGAGGAGCATAAACATTGGACGATTGAACGGTGGAAAACGTTGTGTGGAGTGACGAATCACGGTACACAATGTGGCGATCCGATGACAGGGTGTGGGTATGACGAATGCCCAGTGAAAGTCATCTGCCAGCGTGTGTAGTGCCAACAGTTGTGTTACGGCGTGGTCGTGTTTTTCATGGAGGGGGATCGCACCCTTGTTATTTTGCGTGGCACTGTCACAGCACAGGCCTACATTTATGTTTTAAGTACCTTCTTGCATACCACTGTTGAAGAGCAATTCGAGGATGGCGACTGCATCTTTCAACACGATCGAGCACTTGTTCATAATGCACGGCCTGTGGCGGAGTGGTTACACGACAATAACATCCCTGTAAATGACTGGCCTGCACAGAGTTCTGACCTGAATCCTACAGAACACGTTTGGGATGTTCTGGAACGTCGACTTCGTGCCAGGCCTCACCGACCGACATCGATACCTCTACGCAGTACAGCAGTCCGTGAAGAACTGGCTGCCACTCCCCAAGAAACCTTCCAGCACCTGATTGAACGTAAGCCTGATAGAGTGGAAGCTGTTATGAAGGCTAAGGATGGGGCAACATAATATTGAATTCCAACATTACCGACGGAGGGCGCCACAAAGTTGTAAGTCATTTTCAACTAGGTGTCCGGATACTTTTGATCACATTTTGTACCTTGGGGTCACTGACGCTTCACGTCTCTCGACCAATATTAACTGTAAAATAAGAAACCATAACATGCATCTTATGTAATAAGATTGTGTTTCATAACTATTTGGTTTAGCGAATCTAACGCTAGGTGCACGTCACTCTCAGTACCTTATTTTGCTGTACTATTGTCTGCAAATAAAAACGCACTTGGATTGGTTAAACTTAAATTTATCCGTTTTTTATGGAACTTAATGAGGTAAACGACCGTAGTATATATTTATGAAACGATTTTTACTGCTTCAGTCACTTCTTACTAGTATTTATTGGCACACCCTATTTTGGCAGCATGCTGCCATCGTTAGGTACATTACAAGTACAGGTACATCAGTCTGAAGCGTGATGAGGATTATATGTTGATTATCTCCATGAGTCTGTGTACCGAAGTTTCCAGCATAAGCCGGTCGGTTCTAAGCGCGTCAGTTTGGAACCGCGTGACCGCTGCGGTCGCAGGTTCGAATCCTGCCTCGGGCATGGATGTGTGTGATGTCCTTAGGTTAGTTAGGTTTAACTAGTTCTAAGTTCTAGGGGACTAATGACCTCAGCAGTTGAGTCCCATAGTGCTCAGAGCCATTTGAACCATACCTGTGTAGTTACTAGATTATTTTTTTAATTTCTTGCGTGTTCGGAGTGCTTACTTGGCACAACCTTTTATTTTTATTTTAATAGCAGCATAGCGTACAGTAACGCCGTTGTTATCGATCTTTATATCGACCCTCCTATCGTACAGGCTTTTGTTTGTCTCGCTTAGTATAGCTCAGTGTCGGATAGATGTTTAATAAACTCAAGTGGCAGACTCTGCAAGAGAGGCGCTCTGCATCGCGGTGTAGCTTGCTCGCCAGGTTTCGAGAGGGTGCGTTTCTGGATGAGGTATCGAATATATTGCTTCCCCCTACTTATACCTCCAGAGGAGATCACGAATGTAAAATTAGAGAGATTAGAGCGCGCACGGAGGCTTTCAGACAGTCGTTCTTCCCGCGAACCATACGCGACTGGAACAGGAAAGGGAGGTAATGACAGTGGCACGTAAAGTGCCCTCCGCCACACACCGTTGGGTGGCTTGCGGAGTATAAATGTAGATGTAGATGTAGATGTAGACCGTCAGAGACAGAGCACCTCGTGTTCCTCCTGCTAATAAGGCGAGTACACCGTTCGTTTGTTGTATATTTTTACGAGCTTCAAACAAGAGCGACTGCAGTAATGGATAGGAACTGTGATTGCTGTGTACAGATGCAAGCTGAGTTGGCGACCCTTCGCTCACAGTTCCAGGCTGCGTTGGCTTCCGTCATACAACTTGAGGCTGCTGCCAAGGGTCATTACTTTGGGGGCCGGGCGCGGGGATGCGAGAACGTTGAGCACGTCCCACGTGTCCCCCGATCGCTCCACTGCTATGACCGCCTTAGATACTGGCTGCACTGAGGTTGACCCCTCACCCGTGGTCAAATGGGAGATCATTCCAAAGTCTGGAAGGCAGCGAAAAACTTTCCGAGGGGCCGATCGTAGGGCCTCCCCGGTACGTTTGACGAACAGGTTTCGTGCGTTATCTGTGGCTGACGATGCCTCTAAGCCAGACGCAGTCGTTCACCCTGTTCGAGAGGAAGCTTCTCGGCCTGCAAGGTCTGGGCATTCGCAGAGGGTGGGTTTTTTGGTAGTTGGGAGCTCCAACGTTAGGCACGTAATGGGGCCCCTTATGAACATGGCTGCCAACCAGGGGAAGGAAGCCAGTGTGCACTCCGTGTGCATACCGGGGAGAGTCATTCCGGATGTGGAAAGGGTGCTTCCGGATGCCATGAAGAGTACAGGATGCAGCCAACTGCAGGTGGTGGCTTATGTCGGTACCAATGACGTAAGTCGCTTTGGATCGGAGGAGATTCTCTCTGGTTTTGGGCGGCTAGCATCGTCGATAGGCAGGACTGTTGTCCTGTAGTGCAGAGCCGAGTGGAGGGTCTGAATCAGAGGCTCAGGCGGTTCTGTGACCGTGTAGGCTGCAGATTCCTTGACTTGCGCCATCCGGTGGTGGGTTTCCGGGTTCCGTTACATAGGTCACTACACACAGGAGGCGGCTACACGGGTAGCGGGGCTGTGTGGATGGGACTGGGCGACTTCTAAGGTTAGAGGGTCTCAGGGAATCACAGAAAGGGTGTCCGTCTAAAAGAGGGCAGGTAAAACACAGTAAGGTAGTTGTAGAAACGGTCGGTATTGTAGTTGTAAATTGTCGTAGCTGTGTTGGAAGGAACCAGAGCTCCAAGCCCTAATAAAAAACACTGAAGCTCAACGGTGAAGTCACTGATGACAGTGCCACTAAAGCAGAATTATTAAACACGATTTTCCGAAACTCCTTCACCAAAGAAGACGAAGTAAATATTTCTGAATTCCAATCAATAACAACTGCCAAGATGAGAAACATAGAAGTAGATATCCTCAGTGTAACAAAGCAGCTTAAGTCACTTAATAAAGGCAAGGCCTCCGGTCCAGATTGTACTCCAGTCAGGTTCTTCTCAGAGTACGCTGATACAATAGCTCCATTTTTAACAGTTACACACAACCACTCGCTCACAGAAAGATCCGTACCTAAAGACTGGAAAATTGCTCAGGTCACACCAATGCCCAAAAATGGAAGTAGGAGGAATCCGCATGAATTGTAGGCCCATATCACTAACGTCTATATGCAGTAGGATTTTGGAACATATACTGTATTCGATCATTATGAAGTGCCCCGAAGAAAGCGATTTATTAACACACAGTCAGCATGGATTCAGAAAATATCGTTCTTGTGAAACACAACTAGCTCTTCACATCGACAGGGGATGTCAAATTGATTCCATATTTTTAGATTTCCAGAAGGCTTTCGACACCGTTCCTCACAAGCGTCGTCTAACCAACCTGCGTGCTGATGGAATATTGCCTCAGTTGCGCAACTGGATTTGTGATTTCCTGTCAGAAAGGTCACAGGTCGTAGTAATAGACGGAAAGTCATCGAGTAAAACAGAAGTAATATCAGGCGTTCCCCAAGGAAGTGTTATAAGCGCTCTATTGCTCCTGATTTATTTTAACGACATACGAGACAATCTGAGTAGCCGTCTTAGATTGTTTGCAGATGATGCTGTCATTTACCGTCTTGTAAAGTCATCAGATGACCAAAACGAACTGCAAAATGATTTAGATAAGATATCTGTATGGTGCGAAAAGTGGCAACTCACCCTGAATAAAGAAAAGTGTGAATTATGCACATGAGTACTAAAATAAATCAGCAAAATTTCGATTACGCGATAAGTCACACAAATCTGAAGGCTGTAAGTGCAACTAAATACTTATTAATTTTAGTTGCAAATAACCTAAATTGGAACGATCACATAGATTATGTTGTGGGTAGAGCCAACCAAAGACGGTGATTCATTGGCAGAACACTTAGAAGGTCCAACAGGTCTACTAAAGAGACTGCTTACACCACGCTTGTCCGCCCTATTCTGGAGTATTGCTGTGTGATGTGGGATACGCATTAGGTGACATAAAAAAAGTGCAAAAAGGGCAGCTCGTTTTGTATTATCGCTAAACAGGGGAAATAAAGGCACAGACATGATACGTGAATTGGAGTGGCAATCATTAAATCAAAGGCCTTTTTCTTTGCGACGGGATCTTCTCACGAAATTTCAATCACCAGTTTTTTTCTTCTCCGATTGCGAAAACATTCTGTTGGCACCCACGTACATATGGAGAAACGATCATCACGATAAAATAAGAGAAATCAGGGCTGGCACAGAAAAATTTAAGTGCTCCGTTCGATAGTGGAAAGGTAGAGAGTCAGCTTGAAGGTGGTTCATTGAACCCTCTGCCAGGCACTTTATTGTGAATAGCAGAGTAATGAAGGTGATATAGATGATACTTCAGACTTATGCAATGTAGATATAAATATAGCATTCTTGATGGTGGCAACATGTTGGCGAATTGCCTCGTGCTAATAAATAGTAGTAAAAAGTGACTGAAGCAGTGGAAACTATTTCGTAAACGTAGATCAATGTGGTTATGTAATTTAATTCTTTGGATGTTCTCTGATTTCCAAATTTAAAGAACATATTTCCTGCTTGTAGATGGATTTTTATCCCAGCTTAATTTTTTCACTGTATTTAGAAGAATTTTTGTTTCAGGATATAAGACTTCCATTACCTTCATGAGGTATGGCGGGTAGCCACTGTCACTCACTGTTGGCCATAAGTTATTTTGATTCACTCGATCGAAATCCATCTGAAAGTTTGTAGTAGCAAAGCGAGTTTCAAAATTAAACTCTCTTACATCTTTGTCAGCCGTTTAATTCAAGAAACATTGTCACTACACGAATGTTCTTTTCTAAAACCATTTTGATTTTGTTGAAGGAGTTTCTCAGCTTGAAATGTAATTCGACTGTTCAGGGTCTTCTAGTAGACCTTGTACTGAGCTTTTAATATGTTCATGGTTCTGTAGTTTCCAAATTAACTTTCATTGCCCTTGTACCGAGTAAAATTTCTACTCTTGGTCCAGGTCGTATCATAATTTCTTGTTCCACCTCGGACCCCAATTGAAACAATTTTCAGCCTCCTGAATACTGACTTGCTTGGCGTCCTCTATCAGCCCCACAATCCTGTTGTGCATTATATGGCATTTGTTTGGGCCCATTGCTGTTATTATTGTTGTTATTTTCCTTGTGACCTCGTTTCCAATTCCCAACATTAAAGTCCCCTGTGTTGTTCCACTAATCTTTTCCGTTATGATCTGAAACCCCACTCCTAAATAGGATGTTCTCATTCTGATACATACGGTATTTTTTAGGTTTTTTGCTGAACTGGACCTGTAGCAGATTCACTGTTCTAACTTTTCCATGAAATCAATTTTACGTTGAGTCAGTACGACAGTGTATTATTAAGTCCCACTGTAGTGACTTGGCAACCATTCCGCTAAAGAAGAAATTCCGTTAGTGCACCAAGAGGTCTTTGTGTATGCGTTAGCTTCCTAAGTTCTTCCAGATAAATTTCCTTGTGGAATACTATCCTACCGTGTACACGGTTTCCATAAAAATTAATTTTGTAATCTGATCTGTTAGATTTGATTCCCATACCTATCCGAAAACATTTGTTCAAGAACTTCACAATTAACTAACTGTTTGAGGTGATCTCTCTAACAATCTCTTAACAAATTTCGTTTTAGCTTCATCTCTTATGCCACTGATAAATAAATCATTAAGTCAAAGAAAAACCAACTACATGATATTTACTTTCTACTGAAAAACTTCTGTTGGTCGGAGCTTGCATTACTTTCTCGCCAGATCCTCAGCAGCACTGTCTGGCTCTAAGTTAACGAGACTACAACTGTTTCTGCTGAACGTTTTCTTTATTACAGTGACAGCCTCTTCTATCTCCTACCTTAGATTGTCAGCTGAGCTTACAATTTTGCCTCTCAGAATAAAAATGATTTTTTTCATTGAATTTCACCCGTTTTAAACAGAGCCTGCTTGGTTTCCGTATCCTTCGTATCAGACATCTTTCTTCGCGAGTCAATTTTCTTTCCCTCAATTCAGCTTCGATTGATTCTGTTCAAGGCAGTAGTTTCTCCTCTACTTCCCCAAACGTAATGTTTAAACTTCCCATTTTATTTCCTATTCAAATTAGTTTGAAATTCTTCGTTGTCGTATCTACAACGTTTCCAATGCTGATATTTATTTTGGTCAGTATAGAACTAACCATTGTGCTCACTGCGACATCATACATTTCCTCAGGCTTTTATGGAGTCATATGTTCACATAAATTTGTTTAAAATTCGCAAACGCTGACGGCTTATTCCTTGCCCCTTCACTGTGGCTGACTAGATCGGTACAGGGTGACAAAAAAATTTGCGCTCCTGCGATACTTAGCGTCCAGCACCTCTGCTTCCACTGCCTCGTTCAGCTCCTTGGTGAGAAGACGCGCTGTTCGTGTGTGTCCCCAGCTATTTTCTACGTGATCCATCGGCTTTTTTTTCTTTTTTCTCTGTATTCAGATCACATTTCTCTCTCTTTCCACTACGCCCTCCAGATGTTGATTATTCACTCACCTGACTTTCTGTACTGGCTGTTTTGCCTATTTGTTCTTCAACCTTTCCTGAACATGAGCCCATATTTGCGACTGTTACCTCCACTTTACAAGCATGTATCTGTGCTAATTAAAATTGTGTTACTGGCTTTTACTGTTAGGTGGTGTCGTATGTACAAAAGCAAGTCCACGCCTTTCATCGCCTCTGGTTAATATGCTTGTTACACCCGCCTAGTGGGTGTTTAGGTGTGCTTACTCGGCTTGTTTTACTCTTTCAGATGATGCGACTCTGTAATTTGCGTATTTACTCGTTCAGTTGTTACTGTTACGATAAACTTGAAATAAGTCACAGATAACTCTGGTCCCTGATTTTCCGACTGAATGTAATGCTCGGGAATATCCTCAAGTAGTAATCCTGATGTCTTCCTGCTGCCATCCTAAAAGTTGCGGTGTCTTCACGGATGGTAAATTCCACCAGCAGTTGTTTCTCTATGTGTCCTATGCTACAATCTGTCAGCTGAAGATGCTATCTTCTCAGGAATTCTGCACACTTGTCTCCTGACTCGGGTCGTGTGTCAAACATGCACGCCTGTCAGCATTCGCTATCATCTTACATGCGGATATACAAAAGAAAAACTAAGGAAGGTCACGCAAATAAAATTTTGTATGGTAATGAAATATCCCACCTCATTGAACAGAACGGACAGTTGGGCTTTAATAAACAAAGAACTCAGCCTGTTAGAGATACGAGGAATGGAGTTCCTTTCACAGTAAAGATTGCTGTAGAGAAAATCAGATTTTAAGAACACGTTTGTTTAAATCCAGAAAAGATTTATTTACCCACTGTTTCTCGTTCTTTGTTTGTTGAAATTATGTTCGAACATATTAGCTATAGCAAAACTGGAGCAGGGTTGGTTCCCTGGAAACTGGATACCCAACACGACACGCAGACAATGACTGCAACACTAACATTTTTGATGTTTTATCACGCAGATGGGAATAACTCTGTTCATCCTGGGCGGGAAACGTTTCGGAAATGTTGACGAATGAAGAATGCAGTGAACAACTCGCTTAATGGATTGGCAGCAGTCGACTATAGCTCGGAAATTCGATAGCTCGTGGCCAGACATGGCACATGCTTAAATAACGGTGGTGACTGTGTTGGGAAATAAAGTAAACTTGTGTTTTGCTACTGATACATTGTTTGCTAGTAAGATGTATTTATAAAATCTATTAAAGTAAATCGGTATTTATTTCTTGGATTACCTGTGTAAGGTACTACACATGAAGTAAAATAAAAAATTATTCTCATAAGATAGTGAATAACAACGCCATTGTAGTGCTTGTAACACACCCGTTCAGGATGGCGACACGTCATGACTCCTTGAGACAACAAAACTATTGGGGAGCCATCCTGATCTATGATCAAGCAACAGCTCAGAGAGAGTGCTATGAACTAGATACGAGCCGAACACTTCCCAGCTTCCCAGTGTGTATTCAACAGGATGAGGTCAGGCGACAAGGGGGTGCCACTCTTATGTCCTAGAGAGTTATTCACAGTATGAATTAGAATATACGAGTGGGATACTGCAGCTGGACAAACGGGCGAAGCTCGATTGACCCTAAATTCCATAAATGTGCACCAATGACAGATTGGGGCACACATATTCAAGGGCCCACGTAAACTTGGCGCTCAGGAGAATATTTCCACGATGCATTGTTGATAAGCAGTGTTGGGCCGCAGAAAGATATCCTAGGCAAATGTAAAATTTTTGAAGTGTCTCTCTCTCTAGCTAGTGCCTAGCCAAGCGAAGGCAAGCTCGTATCAATGTCTGCATCGGAAATTCAAACAGGTGAGGCGGCCGATACTGCAATATCGTGCCACACAATCAAGTTCATTGTGATTACGCTGATTTTTCGGTCGTAATGAATGTTAATGCGCTTCATGAGTATGCAGCGGGATTTCATCTTCCTGACGACAGGATATTTCGACAGTAGAACTGGCCGGAATCTTCAGGTGAGGCTGCAGGTGCACATTCACATCGGAACGTGAGATACGTGGCTACGTCGGCTACAGGCCGCTGAGCGGACACGAGACTCGGAAGGGCTGCCCTCTGCGAAGCCGAGAATTGCAACGCCGCCGACGATAGAAGTTAATGAAAGCTAAGGGCATACAGATTGTACCCTGGCTGTAAAAGTGGGGACCAGGACAAGCCCCGGACTCTTCATGTATGTGGCATATCTTGTGTCTCGAATCTTCATTCGTGATTGAATCGTAAAATGCCTTCCATGGTCTTTGCTATACCTATGATCTGGCGAGAACTATCAAACCATGTGAATGATTGTTACTTTTGTGTGATAACTCTATTAACATATTGTGTTTCCAAGGACAAAAAGTCTTCCTTGACATACTCTCACGTACCGTCGGCAATGCGACCAGTGCCCCACGGGCGGACAGCCTGCTCCTGTCAGCCTGACTGTGATAGTGACGAGTGTGGTAATGAAACTAATGCTGCACCATCACGTCAAAAACCTAGTGTTTCGAAAGACTCTGATTTTGTGTGTAACTATGAGTGTACAGAGCTTCATTAAATAACAACGTCAGAACTTAATGACATATTGCGAGATCTGGAATTTCCGAAAGGTAAAACCGAACTCTTAGCATCAAGACTACAATACTGATACTGTCTTGATAAGACGCTAAATGTGACTGCGTTCCGTCACTGATATATGCCATTGATTGCTTTTTTGAAAGTGAAAAGAACTTGTGATTTTGTAATGATGTACAGGGACTAATGGCAGCTATGGGCATTGACCATAAAAGTAATCAGTGGAGGCTCTTACATCTTCACTGTTGGCTAGTGTTATCAGAATCCGAAATAACATAAGCTCTCTTGACCAACTTAAGAAGAATCCCATGCATTTATGTGGTGGATGACAACTAGTAGCAAGGAGGTAGCAGTTTGAATGCGTAGGTTTAGGTATACACGTGTTCTACTTTCTTTTTTGTGTACTAAAAGATTCAGAAAAAGATTATTTGCGATTTTTTAAATTTCCATCGAAAATCGGATGCGTGTATGAAGGCAGTTAAAATGATCCATAAACCGATAAACAGCTCCTTTTCCATGTGGCCAACCGATAAAAGTATCGTCAAAGTATCTAAAAAAAACAATAAAACAGGTCGGTTTGGTAGAAGAAGTCCTGACTGCGGTATCTTCAAAATCTTCCATGAAAAGATTGGTGACAATAAGGGAAAGAGGACTTCCCACGCCCGCAACGTCAGTTCGTTAAAAAATGTGTCATTAAATAAAAAATATGGTGGAACAGGTCAATAGATTTATCATCCAAAAGCTGACCAATTAGCAATGAGGACTCCTTCAAAGACACCTGAGTAAAAAGTGAACAACATCAAAACTAACTAAAAGGTCAGATGTTCCAAGGCGTAGAGACGTCGAGAGTTAAATGAAATAAGTCGAGCTGGATATATCACCACGAGGTAATATTTCTTCTGGTGAAGGGAAGGCCATTTGGTCTTTGAGGGAACATAAAGATCTTTTAGTTGTTCCTGCTGATAAAGGCAGTGCCACTGTTCTTCCCTCTCGTTAAGATTATTTGGCAAAAATGGCCTGTTTATTGGTGAATTCTGCATATTGTAAACTACGGAGCGCTCCTACAGACCGGATGAAGCGGAAGACCATCTCTCTTATTAAGAGGAGCTCCTTATCCGATGGTATCATTAAAAGATTTCATCCAGCTGATGCAGTACCAACCAGGTTGAATGGATTACGCGAGTTTTATAAACCTGGAACTCCCCTTCGTCCGATCGTCAGTAATTTGGGCACTTCTGCTATATAATATGGCTAAATATCTCGCTTCAGGTCTTAGCCCTTATGTGGGAAAATGTGAACATCATTTATCCAGCTCGACCTGTTTCATTCAACGCTTGAACTCTCCATGCCTTGGGACATTTGACCTTTGGTTAGTTTTGATGTTGTATCAATTTTTACTCAAGAACCTTTGGAGGAGGCTTTGTTGCTCATTGGTCAGCTTTTGGGTGGTAAAGCTCTTGAGCTATATAGCCACATATTGACATCAACATATTTTTTATTTAATGATACATTTATTAAACAAACTGACGGTGTGGCTATAGGGAGTCCTCTTTCCACTGTTGTCATCAGTCTTTTCATGGAAGATGTTGAAGATACCGCACACAGGACTTCTCCCCTTAAACCCACATATTTTTTGAGATACGTGGATGATATATTTATCGGTTGACGACATGGAATGGAAGCTGTGTATCGATTTTAGATCATTTTAACTGCCGTCATTCACCCATCGAATATTCTAAGGAAACTGAAAAAATGGCAAATTACCTATTTTGAATGTTTTAGTACACAAAAAGGAAAACAGAACTTTAGGACACAGTGTATACCTTAAACCTACGCTTACGGACCACTATCTCTATGCTACTAGCATCAGTTCATAGAAGTTCTTTGTATTCTGGTCAAGAGAACTTATGCTACTTCGGTTTCTGATAATTTGAATCAGGAACTGGGTTGTTTTACGGTTATCTTCAGGCAGAATGGATATACTGATTATCAGATTGTTCGTGCTTCCTAAACTGAACCATAATGTGAACCAATAATGGGCGCTAGTAAATCAGTTGCTTTTTTGCCCTCTGTAGGGACTATTTCTTCGAAAGTTTCAAGAATACTCCGAAAACGCGATGTTAAAAGTGTCCTTTAGCCTTTGGCCAAAGCTAGAGCCCTTCTTGGATCTGTCAAAGATGATTTGGGTCCGAGAAAGCTTGTGATGTATAACATTCCTTGGAATTGCGGAAAGCCTTTTACTGGACAGCCTATTTGTGCGGGTCATGACCAATAACTGGAGCATCAACGTCACACACGTTTGCTCCAGCCTGAGAAATCTGTCGTCGCTGAACATTGTCTCAATGAAGGGCATACTATTTCGTTTAGAGACACGGAAATTATTGCTATGGCTTCCCTTTACCGGGATTGTGTATTTAAGAAATCCACCGAAATACGATTATCCGATGACATTATTAATAGAGACAAAGATTTTCCTTTAAGCAACATGCGGAATCCAATTTTATAAGCTACTACATAACGACTGTCTGAATTTCGACCCGCTGCATCTTAATTTACGATTCATTGCTTTTGTTAGCTTAAACCACCAGTGGCGCTGCAAGTCTTCGCTTCGCAGAGGGCAGCTCTTCCGCTCCTCGTGCCCGCGCACTGGCCTGTACTCGGAGTATAAAGGAGCCACCACATCTGGTGTTACCTCAGTTCCGGTGTGACTGTGCACCTACAGTCTCACGTGAAGATGGCGGCCAGTTCCACCGTTGTCAGGTTGATGAAACCCGGCTGCATACCCGTGAAGGGCATCAATCGAGCTCATTGCGACACATCGCTAGAGCGAGTTATTGTATGACCAGTTCAGCAGTATGAACTCATTGTGACTGGAGTATAATGTCGTTCTGCCAACCACACACAGTGGGGTAAAACACATAAGTCATCTACAAGAACCACTTTCAGCACACTGACACTGCAGCAAGTAACGAGCTGAAAGCCTGAAACGAAAGGTTGGGACACTACGACACAGTTTAGAATGCAGACGGGCCCAGAAAACTGGGCCACATTCAGGCATTGTCTCCAAAGGATAATGTCGTTTCTCCCTACAGACAGTTACTAATACTCGGACTTTTGAGCCCTTCCCAATTTAGTTGCAGTGAACCTATTCCGAGGAAGAACCTGTGAAGTGCTGAACTACTGTTTGCCAATGCCGACTAGCTTCGCGAGAGCAGCCAGCGAGGCCTGCTGATGTGAAGACTTGGAACAGTCTACCATCTGCTCCCTGCGGGATAACTGATAGTGTCTCTTGTGTCTCGTGCACTGTCGATCTATCGCTGTTCCGCGGAAGTGCACTAGGTGCTGCTGACCCCCGACTTGCATCTGTAAGTGGACATCAGTGTCCAGGGCCTTCCTTTAATGGAACAGCCATGATGTAACTCTGCACAACTACCGCTGTTCCATGGGCTCCGACCTCGCCATTGGCCTCCACACTGCTCAGGTGGACACATCAATGGATTCCAGTCCAATATGCTGCTTCTGCAGCTTCATCGTCCTTCATCCATAGGGGTCACATCCCACTGACACTACAGCAGCATGTATGACGTCTAAGTGCTCATATCCCACTACAAGGTTATTGGCTCCTCCGCTCGCCCCCCCCCCCCCGGAAAATGCACTATACTTATTCCCTTAAACAAATATTTGGCCCTAATCCTGTCTCTTCACCAGTCAGAAATGAAGAAATAAGCCAGTTGTATCAGGATAAAATGACATACCATTACCATGAATGGAAATAAAAGAAAGCAGCTAACATCGTGAAATTAAAATAGTCACCTACCTCCCTGGCGTTTGAAACGGCGACGTGCTGACACCCCTGTATTGTCACTGGGTGCACCGCTCTCTAGTTCCACGTCAATGGAAGCCACATTAAAATGGTCGCCCTGTTGACAGTCCATCGTGTTCCAGACGTCGTCACACTGTCCGTGAAGATTTTTGTCTGTCTGCAAACAAGCCCACTTCCTGAGTCTAGGTACGTGGTTTCGCTGTAAGATTCTGCACCAAGGAATGATCATTATGTCTGTCCTCTGGAGTGCTAGTAGAGGGAGGCCATTGACTTCTTACAGGAGCCATAACAAGTTCTTTTCACAAACTAACAACATTCTTTTGCTATTCTTGAAAGAGAAACCCACCGCACAATCTTTACTTAATATGTAGAAGGTAGATGGCGTTACTCTTACCTCCATCGTGCGGTTACACTGAATTGCTAATCATTTGCAGATCCAAGCATGTAGTACACTTTATTCCAATTTAATGTTCGTTCCTTCACCATGTCGCAATTTTAATGACCAGCAATTTATTTCAGTCAATACTGTTTTTAAAGGGGTCGAATTTATAGCTATATGCAATAGCAGAAAACGAAGAACCATACATATTTTTAAATATAATATATAATATTTTTAAAACTCCTCTGCTGAGATATCTCAATCGAAAAACGCGAGAAATTTTTGTTTCACGTAATAATTCCAAAACAATTTTCCAAACGATCATTCATTACCTGTATGTTATTTGTAAGGTATTATGGTAACTAATAACCTGATAGTTAAAAGAAATATTTATCTGCGTTTGAGGTGAGTTAATTGAAACATAAAAGATTGATTGTTGAGATCCTGCTCAATTAAACATCTTGCTGCCTTTAGAATGATTATATGTTTCGAATGTTGTAATGAAAAGCACTGAATGATAGAATCACATTATCTTGCACTACAGAGCTCTATTTTTAAATAATGAACACAAACGTTTCAGTGCCGAAGTAAGACACAGAAGCTGGATGGAAAAATCTAAAATACTGTGTGTGTACATCTCTGATCAGAAAAAAATCAGTATTTATCAATATTTAAGATGCAGTCACTGTCGTTAGAGCACTACAAATGTTTTCAGTGCCTACATTGAGTAAATATTTTGATTATACACCCTCAAACACGCTGGTAAACATCCAGCGTAAATGAAATTTGATGTAAAATTCGTAGTTCGAGCTTTGGAAATCTTCTGAAAGCTCTCGTCCTGATAAATCACTGAATAAATTATTTGTAATTAACTGTGTACGATTCAGCAGAACTGAGCGTAGCAACTGAAACGTTGTTATTGCTTAAAATGAGCTCTCTCGATGTTGGATCTTAAGGCCAAAATCTTATACTTAAAAGCACAGAACCTGGTCATTACAGTCGCAGCCGAAGTACTTCACAGCACTTACTCGAATAAAATGCAACATACTTAAGAGAAAATATTGCTTCAAAAATTACGCTAAAATGATCCAGTCAAAATTCAAGACTTACTCCAAGAAAATACAAATACTTTTCTGCAAATAGGGTATGTTACTTGTACATATAATTCTAGTTCACAGAAACTAAAAGAAAAAGTTTGTAGCTCAGTTCTGAAGGTATATTCTTCTCTTGAGAGGAGTGCCAGATTCAGTTCTAGTACAGGTTCCAGCTTTTTCCTTTTCTTATTCTGGGCTGAAAATTAGGCGAGTTTGGTGCCCTATGGCAGACTGCATGAGATACACCCCATCTTTCCTTTGATGTGTACTACATTTCTCATCGTAAATGTGGCAGAGATTGGGCTGTAAATCAAAGAGAATCATGTCCGGTGGCAGGTATGATGAAACTGGTGATGAGTGTTCATCAGAAACATAACGATACTGTAATGTTCGAACACACTATTACTTGTGTGCGGCATGACACTGTCACTTTGATTCAATGTTTAGACGTATCGACCCAAAGCGATATGAAGTGGAACAAGCACGTAAGGTCGGTAGTGGAGAAGACTAACTGTCGACTTCGGTTTATTGGGAGAACTGTAGGAAGTGTAGCTAATCTGCAAAGGATATGAAGTACTGAACGTTAGCTTGACTCTTTCTCGAGTATTGCTAGAGTGTTTGGATCCTCATGAGAACGTATTGAAGAAAGACATTGATGCAAGCCAGAAGCGTACTGCTAGATTTGGTACCGGTGGGTTTCTTCAGCGTGCAATTATTACGGAAATATTCCTAGAACTCAAATGGGTATCCTTGGAAGGAAGACGACGTTCTTTCTGCGAAACACTATTGAGAAAATTTAGAGAACTGGCAGACTGCAGACTGCAGAACGACTCTATTACTGCCAAGTCACATTTCGCGTGAGGATCATGAAGGCAAGACATGAGAAATTAGGGCTCGCACGAAGGCATATAGACAGTCGTTTTTCCCTCGCTCAGTTTCCAAGTGTAATAGGAAAGGGAATGACTAGTAGTGGTACAAAGTACACTCTGCCCCGCACTGTATGGTGGCTTTCAGTGAATGTATGTAACTTCAGATGAAAATCTTTTGTTATTTGCCCATCCATATGGGACGGATCTCACATAATAATTGTAATAATAACAATAATAATTAGGTAATGGTAAATTAATTTCGTCACAGCATAATTGAATGTTGAATATTTTGAATATATTAGTTTCTTGTTTGGAATTGGAAAATAAGATGGCAAAATTTACAGCAAAACAGAATTTTAGTTCTTCACCAAGTTGAGAACTGACCATAAACGCAGTCTTAAAGACAAGCAACGTCACCCTGAACTGACGCGACAATAAGTCCAAAAATGTTTTATACGACAGTGCTGTCTCGAAAAACTTCGTTCGCGTGGTATCACTATGTCACTGAGACACTGTTATGGGGACTAATGCATATTGTTCGCAACGTTGAGATTAAGAATGGTTGCATCCTATGCATAGAACGAGATTACTGGAGACAAAATATAAAATTCAATAACAAAATAATAAATCTTCAGTGCGAAATATTCACAGTTTTGCATCACGGTGATAATGCCTTATTAAATGAATTTAGCAGCATATTTTTCGTGTCAAATCAAGATGTAAATAGATGCTCTCAGAATTTCCAAACATTTATTATGATATTCCCAAGTCATAACTATGCCAGCACAACTAAGAACACGGATTTGCAAACATAGGTGCAGCTTTAGGAGATTTTGGGCGATTCTGGGCTAAGAACAGACTGATGGTGAGCCATGAGAGACCCAGTGCAGTCTACATTCTCCTTAACATCTGTACACCGCAGATAGCTGTGGAATGAGAGTAGTGCAGGTAGATGCTATCCAGAACACTTTGTTTACGTAGCAAATAGCTAGTGCACTTTGTTTGGATAATGTGACCGTGGTCATTGACCTAGTGGCATCATCTCTATTATCAGTGACATCATCAGTGATGTAAACATCTTTATCAGTGGGAAGCCACGCCCCTTTTCCCCATTCCCTTCTACCCTTCATTATCTCGCTCGAAGTAATCAAAGAGCAGCATTTTTTTTTAAAAAAAAGAAAGAGCCAATGAAAAATAAAAATGGTGGAAATAGCTCAACCGTGTTAGTGATAAATTTAAAATCCCTTCCCTTGTCCAAACAATCAGAGTGTTGTATTGAAATGATGTGTAAAAATAATGTCAAATTATATTATTTCTGAAAGACATTTTATGTCAAGGTCAAGCCACACCCCTTTCCCTTCCCTCCTTCCTGACTCCAACCTCTCAAAAAATCTATCTGTCTCAGTTCTGCTTTACAAGCATCCTGCTCCTCTTCCCAACCAATCAGAAGATATTACTAAAATGAGGTCTTAAATAGTGCCAGATGCGCAGTAAAAATTACATAAACTCAACTTGAAAGTAAAAAGTACGCATTATTTCCGCGAATATCAAATATATTCATTATTTACAAAAGATATTTACATACTTCTGCGTTTATTACGTGTAATATTACGATTAGGATGCATAAACTTCAAAGGTGGTTGTGTCCATAAACATACCTCTCGCTTAATATGAAAATTATACGAAGGTCAAAGGTATGGGAATGTCAAAGTCATTCATTATTTCTCAAATATATTTACAAACCTCTGTACCTAATCAGTGTATTATTACTGTGCATGAAAACGGTGTCAAGTTATACTATATCTGTGAAAGTAATAGATAATTGTGTTCATAAACGTATCTCTGGCGTAATTTTAATCTGACTCCAAGGCTAAAGACATGCATTATGTATTTAAAATGGTGTATGCACATATCTCTGTACTTCATATGTAAAATTCAGTGCGCCTTACAGACATCTGACCTCTCTCTATTTCATCCTTCAAACATTATACTCTTTCAACACCTCTCCCATTCAATCATTTCCCTCTATAATTCATATATCAGAAGTACTGTATTCCTTAAACACATCTTTAGTCAGTAATCATTTCTCTCTCTCTCTCTCTCTCTCTCTCTCTCTCTCTCTCTCTGTCTGACACACACACACACACACACACACACACACACACACAAACCTCAGTGTATTTCATATGACAAATACTGTGCTCCGTACACTAGTGTGATTTGTCTCATTCAAAGTAACCATTTTTGTCTGTATTTCATACATGAAATATAATGAACTACTTAAATACATATGTGATCAGTAATCAATTCTTGTCAATTTTTCCAGAAACGGCAATAATTTTCCATGCTGTTCTAACAAATTCAACGAAATTACCTTCCATACTGTCTCTTCTTTGAAATAAAATATTCCCTTATAAAGTCCCATCTGCCACATGTACGTTTGTGTGTGTGTGTGTGTGTGTGTGTGTGTGTGTGTGTGTGTGTGTATGTGTGTGTGCGCGCACGCGTGTTTATATTTCCACGGATAACTCGTCATTGTGGGATCCTGCCCACTCGTCTGTTATAGGGTGCCTAGGAAGCTGTCTCCTCGTATAACTAGACAACATACAAGCAAATCGTATTAATGGCGTTTATTACAGTAATTGAATTGACAATACTTAACTTCCGTTTCTACATGATGGGTCGCAAGCAATTGGCGACATGCAAATAATCAATGTCCTTTAATAGATACAATTTCCATACAAGCTAATCACACAAGTTCAAAAGTCACTGCTATCGTTAATTTAATATCACTGCGGCTCTCTTCTAGTTCGGGTGTACTAGCGCGCAGATGCTAGGCTGCACGTCGCTTTTATTCTCTTCGTGTAGATGCCGCTCCTGTCGTGGTGACCTCCTAGTCAGCGTGCTACTGACTGACGCATCTCTCAGCCCTCCTGCTGCATCGTGCTTTATCTTCATGCCGGCGCTTGTCGTTGCGCCGGAACAGTCATTAGCTTTTTTTGTGAACAAAATATAAACACTAGGCCTCTCACTGTTTTTCCGTCAGGAACTCATAGACATGAATACAGCACACATGTTATGGGGAGTCGGTTTAGCTCCTCACTTGCTACTGCCAGAGCCCACTTCAGAGGGAGTTCTCTCCACCCATCGCAGTTACACTGATAAGACGCCTAGCTAACTCTGTTAGGCAGACATTAACGTTGTGTGTTGCGCGAAGAAAACGAACTATACAGGAATAGAGGGGCTGAAAGGGGAAAAAACTGAAATACAGAAACTGCGTTACATATAAAATTTGTTGTAAAAGTGTTTTTTCATACCATGTTTTTATACACAATTTTTATCTACCTTTTTATAGGTATTTGTAATATCGACATTAAATTTTTTCAACTACTTAAATTGTTTTCATTTTTTTTATTTTTTAGAGTAAATCCAATGAGGTATTTAAATTATATACAGTGATCATTTTTTTAAGTATTTACATTATTCACAATCATCGTTTTTGATGCGGTAATGTCCGCAGAGCAGTGTCTTTACTTTATCGAGAAGTATTTCTCTATGTTGTTTGTCACCCTGCGCAGATAGAGAATGTTTATGCTGTTTAATAGTTTAAACAGCATGCTGCTTGGACTCAATGACAAGCTGCTCAGGAGTTCCGAATTTCAAATCCAGGATACACTGCTTGTACTCATAGATGATTAAACTATTTGTAGAAGATTGTTTTATAGCTTTTGCTCTGCTCATTATGCAACCAGACCCTCTCTCAATAGTACACATATTTTCGCACATACCCACAAATTCTGCAATAGACTCAGCATTCAGTTTGTCTTTCATTAATCCAACGACTTTTTTATTCATCAGCAGAATGCTGTATTTGAAAATTCACTGGGAACCCCAACTATCAAACGCTGTATGTACACTGCTTCTAATATCTTCATAGCCCGCCCCGATAGCTGAGTGGTCAGCATGACCGATTGCCGTCCTACGGGGCCGGGTTCGACTCCAGGCTGGGTCGGGGATTTTGTCCGCTCAGGGAGTGGGTGCTGTCATCATCATCATTTCATCCCCATCCGGCGCGCACGTCGCCCAATGTTGCATCGAATGTAATAAGACTTGCACCAAGGTGGCCGGACCTGCCCCGCAAGGGGCCTCCCGGCCAAAGACGCCAAACGTTCATTTCCATTTCCATATCTTCATAGATATTTGAAGTTTTCATGTGATATATGTGGCCGTCAGTGCCTGCGTAGCATAGTTTTACACATTTTTACAGGAATTTGTTCAATATATTGGTCGCCTTAAAACAATACCAAGATAGTACACAGGCAGTTAGTCAGGAAAAGGACTATATTTACTGTTAAGGGCGTATGACTTAATGGAATGCCAGTTACAGTAACATTATTACCACCCTTACAGGCTAATATCTGTCATTCAAAAGTCTGAGCTAAAACGAATATATACTTTATAGTAAGAAGGGCGGAGCTTCCACTTTATAATGCATAGTGTTTTGATGCTATTTAGCAGTCGCCGGAGGTGTCTACCAATGCTTGTCAGTGCTCTGCTTGTCGTCTCTGCTCACCACCTAATGGTATAAAAACCTTTCTGTTTTATTACTGTCTTATATCCACATTTTATTGTGTAGAAAAACTGTATAACACTGGTTTCTTTTACTCTCTAAGGAGACTACTTTTTGCATTCCAGAGACATTGAACTGATGATGAACTACGGGGGATGTTCAATAAGTAATGCAACAGATTTTTTTCCTGAAAACAGGTTGGTTTTATACAGGATTCCAAAACTGGTTCAATTGCTCTGAGCACTATGGGACTTAACATCTGAGGTCATCAGTCCCCTAGACCTTAGAACTACTTAAACCTAACTAACCTAAGGACATCACACACATCTATGCCCGAGGCAGGATTCGAACCTGCGACAGTAGTGGTCGCGCAGTTCCAGACTGTTGCGCCTAGAATCGCTCGGCCACCCCGGCCGGCACAGGATTCCAGTACAGAATTTTATTCTACAATCTTTTTGTTACAAAACCGTGTTTTTCAATATAAACTATATTCATCGTGACGGCCTTATAGCATCTTACTGGGAGGGCCTGTATGCCCACGTGGTACCACTTTGATGGTCGATGTCAGAGGCAATGACTCCCCATCATCTGTGTACTGCTTCCCTTGGAGTGCATCCTTCATTGGACCACATAGATGCTCTTTATGGTCTTCTGTTAGGCAGCGAGGAACCCATCAGGCACACACCTTTGATGATGATGATGATGATGATCATATTTGGTTTGTAGGGCGCTCAACTGCACAGTTGCCAGCGACCGCACATATTCCCGATATTTTCACAGTCCAGTTACGTTAGCATTCACGAATGATGATGAAACGATGAGGGCAACACAAACTGGGCGGAGAAACATCCCGACTCGACCCGAAATCGAACCTGGGATCCAAGGCAGCGACACTGGCCAGTAGACCACAAGCTGTGGTCATACCTTTGAGAACTCCAGTCTGTGGACGAGTGTGTCAGCACTACAAACAGGGAAGTCCAGTTGATCAATGAAGTGTCCGATTGTAATTCGTCCATCAACCTGAATGAGAATGCCCTCACGTTCCAACGGTACAAGAGTTGCAGCTTTGTGCTCAGTGCTGCTGGTTGGCATGTAAGAGATGCTACTGACATATGATCTTAAAATTTCAATAAAAATGTTGCAGTCAAGACTGATTACTATTTAAAATTATGTAATGACATCACTGATTTCTGTAATAATATATCTAAAAATTATATATATATATATATGAGTCCTTGTTCATAGTGGGTTTGATACAGTTCCACACTGTTATCACATGAGTAGAATACAGAATATAATACTAGATTTGGGATTGGGTTGGAGAATTATTAGCAAATAGAGTACTGGTCTTCACATAGATGGAAGCTCACCCTTAAAAAGTATTTACATTTACTCCTTTATAAAGTATTTTATAGCTTGTAACATCAGTGCTGCCTGGTGCAGCGTGCATGATGGCGTTGGCTTATGTCTTAGATCCCAGTCTGGATGTTCGCCTACACAGTAAAACAACTGAGACCTGACAGAGACCTTAGAAATGTCTCTGTGTAAGCACCTGCTAAGCTAGTTCTCTGTTTGAAAGTACTGCATGCCTCAAAACGCCCGAGAGCCTGAGATAAATACCGTGTGATGGTAGTGTTGTTGGTGAATGTGGGCAGAGACGGAAGCGCAGTGCACTGAAGGCGGTCGTGGTGACAGCCTAAAACTCATGACAGTAAAGAAACAATAGACTTCTCAATCTATGGAATGTCAGAACTATTAAATAGCTTACCTCTAGCGTAATCTACAATTTTGACAGTCTGCAGACTACCCATAATTTTAAACTTAGAGTATTGATTTCCTCACAGCTTTGGACTGGTGTGGAGGGGGTACTGCTTAAGCTATAATATCACAGAGGGTGGGGGGATTGTTTAAGTCGAGCACAAGTGGACTTGGGGGAAATGTGGGCTCCCGATGTTTGTATTGGAATAACAAGATGGTGAATGACGTATGTAGTGGCCATTATGAACTTAGGATGACAATTGTTTAAATGGTGATGTCAGGGGGGAATTGCCTAACTTAGGACAGGCAGTATGGAGTTCCCCACTTAGAACTAGTGACCCGACTGCTGTAAACAGCCCTACATATCTCTACAGAGGTGACATTTTATGGCAGGCAATTTACTTCTCTGCTGTCCCAAAGAGCTGCACTAGTATGCCCTGGTCGCCCATGTGAATCACTGATTGGATTTTTGTATTTCTCTCCAATTTATATTTAGGACAACAGTCCTGTTTCTTCAGTGAAGTCGTAGGAATTGGGGGGGGGGGGGGGAGGGAGGGACCGCCAAAAATTTTTAACATTCCACCATTTCATGTATTTCCGTTCATTTTATCCATAGTACCATTAGCCTCTATCGAACAGGAGGGGATGGGGAAATAGGATGACTCATCGATGACATCATCAATGACGACGTAGATGGCCTACTTTATCCCAGAATGTCCACTGTGTACCGACTGCTATTCACATAGTGACTTAGCATTCTCCCTATCAATCAACGTACATGTTCAGTGTATCTGTTAGCCTGTGGATACAATGGGCTCGTTCTTAATTTGCAAATACATAACATATCGCATCGCTGCTTCATCAGTTCTGACATAAAGTTGGTATCCCTATCCATGGTTATAGTTTGTGGAAAACTAAACTAGTAACCACTGCATGTGCTACCATGTCAGCTTTATGATTATGGATAGTGACCATTGCCACATAACGTGAGAAATGAACTATAACGGTCAGAACTTAGCACTTCCCTGCTAGTGTCTGGCTAAAATGTCCTAAAACGCCCATTCTGATCATTTCAAAAGTTTTACTTGTTTCTGGTAGCCTCTGCAGGGGCAGATGTTGCTCGCATAATTCTGCCTGTTGTGCACCTGACACACTATTTTTAACATACAGTTCTATATACTGTCTATGCATTCTCCACTAATAAACTTCAGCTATTGTTCACCCCTCCATGAACAGACAACACATAGTCATGTATTTATTTCAGTGCTTCTTCTTGCAGCATGATAGATACCACTATGTCAAGTCTGAACCTTGTTGTCTTACACAATACAGAGTCATGAATGGCTAACAGTGGTTGCATTGCAAATAGATTGCAGTCTGTATCCGCAGCTTGTCCTCTTTGCCGCTCTGCAGCGCTACCTACTGTCTGTATTACACCATTTTTCCTGCTAAGGCCACCTGTATTACCATGCCTCTTACTGGGTTCATGAACTACTTTGAAATCAAAACTCTCTCAGTTGTAATTCCTACTGCACAAGTCTAATTGAAAAATCCTTGAATCTCAATAACCACCTTGAGCACTGCATGATGTGTTAAAACCTTAAATATTTTTACATTCCAATAACAGCTGAAGTATGTCACACAATATATCAAACTTAAAATTTTCTTTTCCACTGTGGAATAGTTCCTCTCTGTTTTGTTCAGTTGCCATGATGCTAAAAGTGACTGGATATTCCCTATCCTCTCCCTCTTGTGCTATATGATAATCACTAGCATTACACAGTAATAAGATTTCTTTGTCATAATCTGGAAAGTTCAATACCGGACTAGTTGTTGTAATTCTTTTCATTTTTCAAGCACATTTTCGCTCTCTTGTATCCAATGGAACCTCATGTCTTTCTTCAATAAGTGCGTGAGAGTTTATGCTACTTCTGCAAACTCCTGTAGCAATCTGATAACCCCTAAAATGACTGTAATTACTTGCCTGTCTGAGGTGTTGGAAAACTGCATACAGCATTCACTAATTTTGGATCTGTTCTTACTCCATCATGAATAATTACATATCCCAAGAAATTCACTTCTTGTACCACAAAATAACCCTGCTCTATGGTATAAGTTACGTGTGCTGACTGAAACCTCTTAACAATTTCCCTCAACCATTCTACATGCGCTTTCAGATCTGTAGTAAACACAACAATATCGTCTAGATAAACCGTGAACTGTTTTGGCTTCAACCCACTCAAAACTCCATTCAACAACCGTTGAATTGTGGCTGGTGCAGTTTTCGAACCAAACAAGGTTCAGTGATACTGGCAATGACGCCAAGGATTCATAAGTGCAGTTTTCGGCCGATCCTCTGGTACCACCTCCAGTTGATGTTAGCCACTTTTTAGATCTATAGTGGAGAATTATCTGCATTGTCCCAAGTTACCAAAGATTTCCATTCTATTCAGTATTAGATAAGTGTCTGTAATTCTAGTAAGCTATTGCAGTTACAACTGAATTGATGCTTCATTGTTCCATCTGAACTTTTCTTCGGTATTATCACTGTAGGTGCACCCCATGGGCTGGTACTTTAGTCAATGGTACCGTCACCCAATTGTTAGTTAATTAATGTCTCTGTTACTGGTTGTAGGTGATGGAGCATCCTAAATGGCTTATGGTACACAGGTGATTAATTCCCAGTTGGGATACTGTGCTAGATCACTATGCGTACAATGATTCTGCACACAAAATAAAAAACTTTACCTAGCTGATTGTTTTCTTCCACTTGTTTCACTACGCAAAATATGTTTACATGTAGTTCCAGTCACATGCACCCATAGTAGTTTTCCAGAGCCTCGACAGTATGTCACTGACAACAGCTGTCCCCAGATGGAACAATTTTCCCCTAAGGTCTACCATGCCTCGTCCTAGGTCACCTTTAGCGTGATGGTTATATAGGAAATCTAGCCCTACGATCGTGCACTATCCTTCACCCAAATGGGGGAAAACTTACTTACTTACCTGGAATTGCTTTGTTCCTACGTGAAGATTTAACAGCAATGAAGCTGGCGACTGTACATCACTGCCCTAACTCAGTACAACCTTGGAACATGTTAAATTTTTTTAGAAATTAACAGGATCTAGACCACTTTTGGTGCTAACTGGAACAAAATACATCAGTTTGCATCGGGAGAAAATAGCTACCAAAGCCTAACTGACAATCTACAATGGAAAAATCTGGTGGTTCTAGGAGATGAAGCCTCAACAGAGGCGAGTGTCCCAGTTACAGTGCAGATCTACCTGTTGCTATTGTGTCTTTGAAGTCCATCTGCACATAATCGACCTATTAATCTTACTGCTGTTACCCTGTAGTGCAGTTGTTCATACATGGCGTTCCAACATATGTACTCTGGTGACAAATTATTCTAACACAACAACACTCTGAGTGAGGTTGGTACATCAGCAAATGAAGATCAAACAAATCTGCTAAAATCCTAACACACTGTTGAAGCCCAGTGTCCTTTAGTTTGATAGACGTAGATTTGTTACAACGGTTATGCAAAGATACAACTGTGTTTATCGTGGAGCTCAGGTGATAGCAACTACTTCCGATCAACAAGGCACGATCACCATAAAAGAAATAGTTACTCGCATATAAATTAACAATTATAAGCTCTCACAACACTGCAGTACTGTGCAGCATACAATTTACAGTCTGTGCCACGTGGGATTTAAGACTACAACGCCAGGAAAGTTTACTGGCAAATAATTAATACTATTCTCGCCTAGGCACAAACGGATGTAAACCGACCATCGTGACCAATAGGTCATCGACATCAATATAGTCACAACACTGAGGCAACAAACAGCTAGACACTCCACATCGTCCCACTTACTGACAAGGATTGAAGTGATGGCATTTTGTACAGCATAAGCTTTGCTCATTGACTGACATCGTCTAGGTGTGTGTACCTTGTCAAAATCACAGTACTCTTTACCAGAACAAATCAAAATCACTGCCTATGCAATGGTACTTGGTTACGCATTGTCAACTCGACTTGAGTAAAAGCCAAGATTTTATGCCATGGGGATGGAGCTGTCACCCACCATAGGTACGACCTCTTCCAACACCAGGTGTATTCTCGCTGAACAATGTCGCGTCACCCCAGCAGCTAACTTTTCTGCGCTATGGTAATGGGACACAGTCCACTTTGGGAATCTTAATCATTCTCCTAATATAATGATTTCACCCAATTGTTCCAGTGGAGACACTATCAGAATGTTGTGTGAAATAATTTCTCCTACCTCCTAATTCTGACTGTGGTGTCACCGCCAGACACCACACTTGCTAGGTGGTAGCCTTTAAATCGGCCGCGGTCCATTAGTATACGTCGGACCCGCGTGTCGCCACTGTCAGTGATAGCAGACCGAGCGCCACCACACGGCAGGTCTAGAGAGACTTACTAGCACTCGCCCCAGTTGTACAGCCGACGTTCATAGCAATGGTTCACTGACAAACACAATCTCATTTGCCGAGACGATAGTTAGCATAGCCTTCAGCTACATTTGCTACGACCTAGCAAGGCGCCGTATTCAATTGATATTTATTATGTGAAGGATGTATCATCAAGAGCGATGTTCTACAATTCTGGATTAAAGTTAAGTATTACATCATCTACGTACTTTATTTACAATTCTCAAGATATTGTCCTGTTCCAGACCTCACGCCAGTCAGCGTGTAATTAAACGCGTGCATTTCGACCTCCTCTAGAAAAACAGTGTTGGCTCTTCTGCCAACACTACACTGACAATATGTAATTTTGAGATAGACTATCAGTCCTTTCTGTGCTGCACAGTAACGCTGCATTCAACTGGTCATAGTTGAGAAGAGCTAACGGAGTGCCTTCCCTTACAAACCACGCCCTGTTTCTAATGTTGCCTTTCCGGTAGTTTTAGACCAGTCCCCCAGACTTCTCAACGCCACAATCAGATCTCCTGCCATGATGATTCGTCACTTTTGTGCGCACCTTCTCCCTACTGCGTCACAGTGGCTTTACGTAGCCACTGCCAGCTACTATCAATTCTGATTTTTTACTTAATCAAAATTCAAATATCTCGTGGTCCCATGCGGTTTTCCCAAAATTCATTTTAACAAAAATTAACATCTCTCTACATAATTTTCCACCTGCTTTCTTATGGTAATCATTATTGTAATCCACAAACTTAATAACTCTGAAATGTGCGTGCACAGTGAAATGGCACACCACTACCGTCGTCCAACCTGTATTGTGGAAGGTTTAACAGCCTCTTTCTTATGAGGTTCAGGATTGTCACATACACCTGAGCGCCTGTGTCTAATAAAAAGCTGTTTTCCCTACAATTTACCACGCAAATAAACAACGTGCCACCTCTGCATATGTTTTTGCAACATTAAAATTCACTGGAAGCGTCCTTCGGTGGACTTGAATCTCCCGTTACCATTTAACAGGTGATTATTCACATTCCGTCGTCTAACATTACGCCATTTACTTCTGCAATCTATCTCTCAGTGTCCCAATCCGCCACATCTCTTACACTGTGACTGAGAACAATCTCTTCGAATGTGACTCAAACGTCCACAACAGTAGCACTTTACATCAGTAGAAACGATATTTCTCCTATCACGGCCTCCAGGTATCGCATCTGTTTCTTCCAGAGCCGTAGCGCCAATCAAATAGTCAGGAAAGTCTTCATGCACCTTTCTTGACACATTGGGTAGCAGTCGCCATAAAAACGCATCTAATGATTGCTCGATTTCGGGTTGGGGAACAAACATCGTGGTCATCGGTCTCATTGTATTAGGGAAGAATGGGGACGGAAGTCGACCGTGCCATTTCACAGGAAGCATCTCGGCATTTACCTGAAGTGATTTACGGAAATCACGGAAAACCTAAATCAGGATGGCCGGACGCGGGTTTGAATCGTCGTCCTCCCGAATGCGAGTCTATTGTGCTAACCACTGCGCCACCTCGCTCGGTCGGATCTAATGCCCTATGTTCCGTTTCTTGCGGAACTATCTTATTTGTTTCGTCACTATCAATTTTTCGTATCATATCTAACTTTCAACATATTCATTTTACTTCTGTAGCACCTAATTTAACTGTTCGTGATAGTATCTGTAGCTATTCTGTCCCCCATAACGCTGTATCAGGCCTCTCGTTAGTTCACCGAATGACTGAGTATTCCTTGGGTATTCATAGTACATAACGTAAGATTTCCCGTCTCCATCAGAGGTTACTTGGTTATTTGCAATCGATATTCATTTGTGCAACGCCCAACGCCCATCTTGGCACCTGTCAACAGGTTACGTACAAACGCTAGTATATCCTGTCCCGTCTTTCCTGCAACAGGATCAACTTGACTAGCAGTAGTTAAATCCATGGCGGAACGGCGTGACTGATGACCTCAGATGATAAGTCCCATAGTGCTTAGAGCCATTTGTCATTAGCGGAACGGCAAAACTGGAAGAGGCCCTGTCCCCTTTCACAGCATGTAGCTGCCTTTGTAGGTCTGCATTATTCTCTCTAAGTTCAGCTGTCTGATCCACTAAAGACAGCACTGCTTCGTAAGTGGTAACTGCCCATGCTTTTGACTCAGACTTTATGGAGCCTTTATCTAGTATACAATAAAAACAATAGGAGGAGGAAAATAGGGTGACGATAAGGACACTTAAACAGCTACCGTAATATAATTCAGTCTTTCCACCTAATCATTAGCCAGGGGCATTCATACCAGTATGTAGCATAATGTCTGTATCTACGACATGGGAAGCATGTTAATGGAGCTGACTTCATACAGGGTGCTCTAGGACCTAATACAATATAATGTGTACACCTAACCAGATGCATACTGGCATAGTTTTCCTTTATGAACATGAATTTACTTTCAAAGCTTTTGTTTTTAAGAATTTACTTTATTTACTAGGGATTCATCAAGAACATTAACACATTTAATCACACTATGTGAGCGTGGAAGTAGTTGAGAGTGGGTAACTGATGAAAACAAATCAAATTTCTTTCAACAAATGGAAATTTTATTCCTAAAACCTTTTTTTCAAAACAGATTTAAAATTATAATCAAAAAGTACTATCTAAATATCAAGTTACAATTTATTCAGAGGCAGAAAACAAATTTTTGACAGTATGAGCTTTCGGGCTGAGAACCTTGCCGCTCCCTTTTGACACGGTCGTAGTCACGACCGCTCACACCAACCTCTGAAAGACTACACTGGCACAAATCTGCAACACACGAGATTACCTTAAACTAAAAATTTTAACAACTCCCACATGCACATAACCTATGCACCCCGTAGGAGGGATGAAAATGGTACAAAACACTAACATTAAAAGTTTAACTTGCCACCGAAGGTGGAACTTGATAAAAAAAAACTCTTGTGGTGGAAGGGTGGCAACTTTATATACTAAAATAACTACTTAAATAAAAACTCATGAAATGCAGTCTCACATAAAATATACAAGGTTAGCCAAACATGCTCTACATTACACATATACCGCCTCTCAAGATGATAGGCAAGATAAAAACATATTTCAGGAATTCGGCCGTTACACTTCAAGCAATAAATTCGTTAACACCGAATCAGACGAACATGACAGAGGCAGCTATTAACGTATGGCAGATTGACAGGTAGACTGCTGAACAACCCGAACCGCAGGTTGCTCTAACCCGCCCCTACTCCACAAGGGAAAAACGGACCACCCATTTCATAAATAACCACCTTCCCGCGAGTGGGCAAACGGAGAAGAATGGTGGGACGACCTCAAAACAAAGCGGCTGGTGACCTCACCAAGAAGACAAGTAGAATTGAACAAGTAAATGAAACAACATATATCCAATCACTTAACTTCTAATAACCGCGATTTCTAGCGAAGACCTGGCGCAGTACCCCAAACGCTCTCCCGAACCGTCTGCTGCCAGCCGCTTCAACAGACGCAGGAAGGCGCGCCGATCTCCCGTCTCACGGCGTCGCAGCTCGCACCGGCCAGACCGATGTCGTGGGTTGACTCCCGTTGCTCTCCTGTCGGTCGCGAAGCCACTATCCCTCGCTATACGGCGCGGCCCACTGGACTCACGTGGCGACCTCACATGCGCCGACGCTCAGGGCGGACAAGTCATCTTTTGTCTCAGTACGCGACCGACCAACCGATCGATCCAACCGCCAATGACCGTTGTCCGAGCAACTCCAGCAGACTGGCGGCCTAACGCGCAGACTCAGATGCAGGAACTCAGCGCCGACCGGGCGACCACTAGCTGAGTTCTGTTACTGGCGGAGTGGCAAGACTCTAATTTTGCCAGCTTTAAAGTTTGATCCAAACGACAGACAAACTAGCACTCCGAACGAGAGACAGGCACTAACTGCCGCATAAATGCGAACGAGAGACAGACCAGCAACTGGTGACGAGTGACTGACCCAGACTCACCCCGCCTGATCAACTCCACTGGCGAGCTTATAGCGCCCCTTAAATGCACGTGAACAGGCAACCATTCCCCTTTTCCACCAGAGGGAGACATCAAAGCTGCGATTGCCACAGCGGCGCCACCGCCAGAAGCGGAGGGCGACTGCTTCACACAACGCGCTGCGGCGCGCTCTTCAAAACAGCAATTTTTTCCACGGCTCACTTTACATACCCCTTGAACTTATTTAAATCAACGCCCTTTTTCGTTCCAATAAACTTAACTTTTAATTTCATCCACCAGTCCAGTCGGCCTGCCATCACATTTGAAGGAATTACAAACAGGAAATACAGTCTCTACACACACCCCACTAAGATGATGATGCTGTACATCAGCCCACGACATTGCTCAATGCCACTGACTTCTGATGCCAGTTACGGTGGTATCTGGTGGGCCTGAATGTTTAGCAGGAGGACGTAGGATGGTTGACACAACCACGTAGTCAGCCGTCGTAGAGTTATAGAAGAAGTGAGAGAATGGCAACTAATTTATTTATCATCCCTACAGCAGTCGAAGGCATTATCTTGCTGCTGTCAGCACCCAGCAGTCCGGACTGCCTGGGGCAGCAGTGTTTACTTGGTTCAGCACGAGGCAGCAAAATGCAGCCGGAAACACAGAGCCAAGCAGGTCAGGCGCATTCGGGCTAAGAAACGACTTCAGCACCCTGGCGAGTGTAGAACTGCATCAGACCTGGACAGTAAACAGGCATGTCTGGCAGATAACGGTGGTGTAAACAAATACACGACTGACTAACAGGCTCTGGTGGGTCTGGTGCAGGAGACACACGGACGTGGAGACACCTGATGCAGATGCAGTATCAGCACCCAGTGGACGCAAGCATACAGTAGAAAAGAGCAAACACGTTTAGCAGGTAGTGGATTGCCAGCAAGTCAGGTGCAGGAGGCCCCTGAGCATAGGCTGCAAATTATGGACCACCATGTAGATGCCCAGACGATGGCTGAAGTCAGCCAGCAGAGGGTCACTTGCAGAAAGGTACCACTTCAGCTTCCGGCAACATCATGACTAGACACAACCCATAGCCCTGCAGCTTGCAGAGCCAGCGCCTAGTAGTAACTGAGGCTGGGTAAACTGGCAGCGTTGTTAGCGAAATCCATAAGGGGGCGACACTAGTACTCATGGATGTACTTCTTTTTTAAACTATTATCAGTGTCCAGTGAGAAGTTCAGGCAGGCAGGTGCTAAAGAGGTCCAAAACTCACAAAATTCTCACAACAGGAAAGTAAATAATAATGTTACCATATTTAACCAAAATATTGGTCGATTAAAGATAAAAGTAGATTCTCACAAAAGTAAAGTAAAAAATTATGTTACTATTTTTCACCAAAATATCCCGGGATTGAAGAATAAAGTAGATGAGCTCCTGGTTTGTTTAGATGACATTGAATCTTATAATGTAATAGATATACTATGCCTCTCTGAGTATCACATTGTGTCTGATATGGAAAAGGTAAATATCAGTGGTTATAAACTAGCTGCACATATGAGTAGAGAGAATAAGGTGAAAGGAGGAGTTGCCATATAGGTCAAAAGTTATCACTGTGTAGAAAGCTTAGATACAAAAAAGTTTTGTCTAGAGCAACATATAGAAGCATGTGGCTGTCAACTTAAACTGAAGGAGGGCTCTTTTGTAATTGTAACAGTATATAGGTCCCCTTCAGGAAACTTTCGTTTATTCCTGGCAAATTTGGATGCCTTGTTGTGCTATCTGTCAGATAGGGGAAAGCAAATTATTATTTTTGGAGATTTCAATGTTGATTCACTGAAATAGTGTAATAGGAAGAATGACCTGGAAGTGTTGCTCGGTTCTTTCAATTTGACATCTGTCATTAATTTTCCTACTCGGGTAGTAAAGGACAGCAGCACATTGATAGATAACACTTTTATAGAGCAAGATAGGTTTAAAAACATAAATTCTTGTCTTGTTGTAAATGGCCTTTCTGATCATGATGATCAGCTACCTGCAGCACATGACATAGCTCCATTCAGTAATTCAAAACTACCCTCCAAAGTTGTGCGTTCAATTAATGACTCAACAATTAGAAATTTCAGAGAAAATCTTCAGCAGTTAGACTGGGATGAGGTGTACAATGAACCCAATGCTAATTTAAAATATAACTTATTTTATGATACACTTGTAAGAGAATTTGAAAACAGCTTCCCCAAGAAAGTAGTTAAATGTAATTATAAGAAACCATGCAAAAAACCTTGGCTTACTAAAGGAATAAAAATATCTTGTAACCACAAAAGGGAACTGTTTCTAACAACAAGAAAGAGTAATGACCCAGAAACAGCCAAATATTATAAAAACTAGAGATTAATAGCTCTGATAACAAAATCAAAACAATTTGGAATATTATTACAAGGGAGACAGGGCAACCAAGAGTACAGGATGACGGCATCACCATCCAAACGAATGGAAACTTGATAAACAACAAGCCGAAAACGTTTTGAATAATCATTTTTAAATGTTGTAGAGAAAATAGGATCTAAATGTTCATTAGAAGAAGCAAGGCAGTTAATGGAAGAGGCCTTACCCACACCATTTGATACAATTGAAATTCCACCCACCTCTCCTTCTGAAATTAGGAAGATAATAAACTCTCCCAAGAATAAAAGCTCACATGGCATTGATGGCATTTCCAGCAGGATAATAAAAGCTTGTTCCCAAGAAATAAGTGGGATTCTTAGCCACATATGTAATAGTTCTCTGAAGCAGGGTATTTTCCCAGATAGACTGAAGTATGCCATTGATAAACCACTGCATAAAAAAGGGGATACGTCTGATGTCAACAACTACTGCCCAATCTCTCTTCTGATTGCCTTATCCAGAATTCTTGAAAAAGTAATGTATTGTAGAGTAGCTTCACACCTTTGTAAAAATAAAGTTTTAACAAAATGTCAGTTTGGTTTCAAAAAGGGTCTTTCAACGGAAAATTCTATAAATACTTTCACTAATGAAATATTAAATGCTCTGAGTAACCGGAAGTCACCTGTTAGGATTTTTTGTGATCTATCAAAGGCTTTTGATTGTGTAAATCATGGATTACTTCTAGATAAGCTCAAGTACTGTGGTATGAATGGGACTGCGCTCAAATGGTTTGAATCATACCTAACTGGAAAAGTGCAGAAAGTTGAAATAAGCAGTTCACATAACTGATGATTTCTCAAACTGGGGAAAAATCAAGAATGGGGTGCCGCAAGGTTCGGTCTTGGGTCTTCTGCTGTTCTTAATATATATTAATGACTTGCCATTCTATATTCACGAAGGTGCAAAGCTGGTACTTTTTGTCGAAGATACAAGTATAGCTATCACACCCAACAGACAAGAATTAACTGTTGAAATTGTAAACGATGTTTTTCAGAAAATCATTAAGTGGTTCTCTGCAAATGGGCTCTCATTAAACTTTGACAAAACACAGTATATAGAGTTCCACACAGTAAATGGAATGACACCATTAATAAATAT